>NC_073227.2:76876742-77179772 GCF_029281585.2 Gorilla gorilla gorilla | reverse complement strand
GTTAAACTCTGTGAGTGGAGTGCACACATCACAAAGTGGTTTCTCAGACTGATTCACTCTAGTTTTTATACGAAGATATTTCCTTTTCTTCCGTTGGCCCCAAAGCGCTTGAAATGTCCACTTGCAAATTCCACAAAAAGAGGGTTTCAAATCTGCTCTGTCTAAAGTAAAGTTCATCTCTGTGAGTCGAACACACACAACCCAAAGAAGTTACTGAGAATTCTTCTGTTTAGCATTAGATGAAGAAATCCCATTTCCAACGAAATCCTCAAAGAGGTCCATATATGAACATGCAGACTTTACAAACACAGTGTTTCCAACTGTTCTGTGAAAAGAAAGGTTAAACTCTGTGAGTGGAATGGACACATCACAAAGTAGTTTCTCAGACTGATTCTCTCTAGTTTTTATACGAAGATATTTCATTTTCTACCGTTGGCTCCAAAGCGCTTGAAATGTCCACTTGCACATTCCACAAAAAGAGGGTTTCATATCTGCTCTGTCTAAAGGAAGGTTGATCTCTCTCAGTTGAACTCACAAAACCCAAATAAGTTTCTGAGAATTCTTCTGTCTAGCATTTGTTGAAGAAATACCGTTTCCAATGAAATCCTCAAAGTGGTCAAATATCCACTTGCAGAATTTAGAAACAGAGTGTTTCCAAACTGTTCTATGAATAGAAAGGTTAAACTCCGTAAGTGCAACGCACACATCACAAAGTGGTTTCTCAGAATGATTCACTCTAGTTTTTATACGAAGATATTTCCTTTTCTACCGTTGGCCCCAAAGCCCTTGAAATGTCCACTTGCAAATTCCACAAAAAGATTGTTTCAAATCTGCTCTGTCTAAAGGAAGGTTCATCTCTGTGAGTTGAACACAGGCAAACGAAAGAAGTTACTGAGAATTCTTCTGTCTAGCATTAGATGAAGAAATCCCGTTTCCAACGAAATCCTCAAAGATGTCCAAATATCCACTTGCGGACTTTAGAAACAGAGTGTTTCCAAGCTGCTCTATGAAAAGATAGGTTAAACTCTGTGAGTGCAACGCACACATCAGAAAGTAGTTTCTCAGAATGATTCACTCTAGTTTTTATACGAAGATATTTCCTTTTCTACCGTTGGCCCCAAAGCGCTTGAAATGTCCACTTGCAAATTCCACAAAAAGAGGGTTTCAAATCTGCTCTGTCTAAAGGAATGTTCATCTCTGTGAGTTGAACACACGCAACCCAAAGAAGTTACTGAGAATTCTTCTGTCTAGCATTAGATGAAGAAATCCCGTTTCCAACGAAATCCTCAAAGAGGTCCAAATATCCACATGCAGACCTTACAAACACAGTGTTTCCAAACTGTTTTATGAAAAAAAAGGTTAAACTCTGTGAGTGGAACGCACACATCAGAAAGTGGTTTCTCAGAATGATTCACTCTAGTTTTTATACGAAGATATTTCCTTTTCTACCGTTGTCGCCAAAGCGCTTCAAATGTCCACTTGCAAATTCCAGGAAAAGAGGGTTTCAAATCTGCTCTGTCTAAAGGAATGTTCATCTCTGTGAGTTGAACACACGCAACCCAAAGAAGTTACTGAGAATTCTTCTGTCTAGCATTAGATGAAGAAATCCCGTTTCCAACGAAATCCTCAAAGAGGTCCAAATATCCACGTGCAGACCTTACAAACACAGTGTTTCCAAACTGTTCTATGAAAAAAAAGGTTAAACTCTGTGAGTGGAACGCACACATCAGAAAGTAGTTTCTCAGAATGATTCACTCTAGTTTTTATACGAAGTTATTTCCTTTTCTACCGTTGGCCCCAAAGCGCTTGAAATGTCCACATGCAAATTCCACAAAAAGAGGGTTTCAAATCTGCTCTGTCTAAAGTAAAGTTCATCTCTATGAGTTGAACACAAGCAACCCAAAGAAGTTACTGAGAATTCTTCTGTCTAGCATTAGATGAAGAAATCCCATTTCCAACGAAATCCTCAAAGAGGTCCAAATATCCACATGCAGACCTTACAAACACAGTGTTTCCAAACTGTTCTATGAAAAAAAGGTTAAACTGTGAGTGGAATGCACACATCACAAAGTGCTTTCTCAGACTGATTCACTCTAGTTTTTATACGAAGATATTTCTTTTTCTACCGTTGGCCCAAAAGCGCTTGAAATGTCCACTTGCAAATTCCACAAAAAGAGGGTTTCAAATCTGCTCTGTCTAAAGTAAAGTTCATCTCTGTGAGTCGAACACACACAATCCAAAGAAGTTACTGAGAATTCTTCTGTTTAGCATTAGATGAAGAAATCCCATTTCCAATGAAATCCTCAAAGAGGTCCATATATCCACATGCAGACTTTACAAACACAGTGTTTCCAAACTGTTCTATGAAAAGAAAGGTTAAACTCTGTGAGTGGAATGGACACATCACAAAGTGGTTTCTCAGACTGATTCTCTCTAGTTTTTATACGAAGATATTTCATTTTCTACCGTTGGCTCCAAAGCGCTTGAAATGTCCACTTGCACATTCCACAAAAAGAGGGTTTCATATCTGCTCTGTCTAAAGGAAGGTTGATCTCTCTGAGTTGAACTCACAAAACCCAAATAAGTTACTGAGAATTCTTCTGTCTAGCATTTGTTGAAGAAATACCGTTCCCAACGAAATCTTCTAAGTCCTCCAAATATCCACTTGCAGAATTTACAAACAGAGTGTTTCCAAACTGTTCTATGAATAGAAAGGTTAAACTCTGTAAGTGGAACGCACACATCACAAAGTGGTTTCTCAGAATGATTCACTCTAGTTTTTATACGAAGATATTTCCTTTTCTACCGTTGGCCCCAAAGCGCTTGAAATGTCCACTTGCAAATTCCGCAAAAAGATTGTTTCAAATCTGCTCTGTCTAAAGGAAGGTTCATCTCTGTAAGTTGAACACAGGCAACCCAAAGAAGTTACTGAGAATTCTTCTGTCTAGCATTAGATGAAGAAATCCCATTTCCAACGAAATCCTCAAAGAGGTTCATATATCCACATGCAGACTTTACAAACAGAGTGTTTCCAAACTGTTCTATGAAAAGAAAGGTTAAACTCTGTGAGTGGAATGCACACATCACAAAGTGGTTTCTCAGACTGATTCTGTCTAGTTTTTATACGAAAATATTCCATTTTCTACCGTTGGCCCCAAAGCGCTTGAAATGTCCCCTTGCAAATTCCACAAAAAGAGGGTTTCATATCTGCTCTGTCTAAAGGAAGGTTGATCTCTCTGAGTTGAACTCACAAAACCCAAATAAGTTACTGAGAATTCTTCTGTCTAGCATTTGTTGAAGAAATACCGTTTCCAACGAAATCCTCAAAGTGGTCCAAATATCCACTTGCAGAATTTACAAACAGAGTGTTTCCAAACTGTTCTATGAATAGAAAGGTTAAACTCTGTAAGTGGAATGCACACATCACAAAGTGGTTTCTCAGAATGATTCACTCTAGTTTTTATACGAAGATATTTCCTTTTCTACCGTTGGCCCCAAAGGGCATGAAATGTCCACTTGCAAATTCCACAAAAAGATTGTTTCAAATCTGCTCTGTCTAAAGGAAGGTTCATCTCTGTGAGTTGAACACAGGCAACCCAAATAAGTTACTGAGAATTCTTCTGTCTAGCATTAGATGAAGAAATCCCGTTTCCAACGAAATCCTCAAAGAGGTCCAAATATCCCCTAGCGGACTTTAGAAACAGAGTGTTTCCAAGCTGCTCTATGAAAAGAATGGTTAAACTCTGTGAGTGGAACGCACACATCACAAAGTGCTTTCTCAGAATGATTCTCTCTAGTTTTTATACGAATATTTTTCCTTTCCAAACGTTGGCCCCAAAGCGCTTGAAATTTCCACTTGCAAATTCCACAAAAAGAGGGTTTCAAATCTGCTCTGTCAAAAGGAAGGTTCAGCTCTGTGAGGTGAACACAAGAAACCCAAAGAAGTTCCTGAGAATTCTTCTGTCTGGAATTAGATGAAGAAATCCCGTTTCCAACGAAATCCTCAAAGAGGTCCAAATATCCACATGCAGACTTTACAAACACAGTGTTTCCAAACTGTTCTATGAAAAGAAAGGTTAAACTCTGTGAGTGGAACGCAAACATCAGAAAGTAGTTTCTCAGAATGATTCACTCTAGTTTTTATACGAAGATATTTCCTTTTCTACCGTTGGCCCCAAAGCGCTTGAAATGTCCACTTGCAAATTCCACAAAAAGAGGGTTTCAAATCTGCTCTGTCTAAAGGAATGTTCATCTCTGTGAGTTGAACACACGCAACCCAAAGAAGTTACTGAGAATTCTTCTGTCTAGCATTAGATGAAGAAATCCCGTTTCCAACGAAATCCTCAAAGAGGTCCAAATATCCACATGCAGACCTTACAAACACAGTGTTTCCAAACTGTTCTATGAAAAAAAAGGTTAAACTCTGTGAGTGGAACGCACACATCAGAAAGTAGTTTCTCAGAATGATTCACTATAGTTTTTATACGAAGTTATTTCCTTTTCTACCGTTGGCCCCAAAGCGCTTGAAATGTCCACTTGCAAATTCCAGAAAAAGAGGGTTTCAAATCATCTCTGTCTAAAGTAAAGTTCATCTCTGTGAGTTGAACACAAGCAACCCAAAGAAGTTACTGAGAATTCTTCTGTCTAGCATTAGATGAAGAAATCCCGTTTCCAACGAAATCCACAAAGAGGTCCAAATATCCACATGCAGACTTTACAAACACAGTGTTTCCAAACTGTTATATGAAAAAAAGGTTAAACTCTGTGAGTGGAGTGCACACATCACAAAGTGGTTTCTCAGACTGATTCACTCTAGTTTTTATACGAAGATATTTCCTTTTCTTCCGTTGGCCCCAAAGCGCTTGAAATGTCCACTTGCAAATTCCACAAAAAGAGGGTTTCAAATCTGCTCTGTCTAAAGTAAAGTTCATCTCTGTGAGTCGAACACACACAACCCAAAGAAGTTACTGAGAATTCTTCTGTTTAGCATTAGATGAAGAAATCCCATTTCCAACGAAATCCTCAAAGAGGTCCATATATGAACATGCAGACTTTACAAACACAGTGTTTCCAAACTGTTCTATGAAAAGAAAGGTTAAACTCTGTGAGTGGAATGGACACATCACAAAGTAGTTTCTCAGACTGATTCTCTCTAGTTTTTATACGAAGATATTTCATTTTCTACCGTTGGCTCCAAAGCGCTTGAAATGTCCACTTGCACATTCCACAAAAAGAGGGTTTCATATCTGCTCTGTCTAAAGGAAGGTTGATCTCTCTCAGTTGAACTCACAAAACCCAAATAAGTTTCTGAGAATTCTTCTGTCTAGCATTTGTTGAAGAAATACCGTTTCCAATGAAATCCTCAAAGTGGTCAAATATCCACTTGCAGAATTTAGAAACAGAGTGTTTCCAAACTGTTCTATGAACAGAAAGGTTAAACTCCGTAAGTGCAACGCACACATCACAAAGTGGTTTCTCAGAATGATTCACTCTAGTTTTTATACGAAGATATTTCCTTTTCTACAGTTGGCCCCAAAGCCCTTGAAATGTCCACTTGCAAATTCCACAAAAAGATTGTTTCAAATCTGCTCTGTCTAAAGGAAGGTTCATCTCTGTGAGTTGAACACAGGCAAACCAAAGAAGTTACTGAGAATTCTTCTGTCTAGCATTAGATGAAGAAATCCCGTTTCCAACGAAATCCTCAAAGAGGTCCAAATATCCACTTGCGGACTTTAGAAACAGAGTGTTTCCAAGCTGCTCTATGAAAAGATAGGTTAAACTCTGTGAGTGCAACGCACACATCAGAAAGTAGTTTCTCAGAATGATTCACTCTAGTTTTTATACGAAGATATTTCCTTTTCTACCGTTGGCCCCAAAGCGCTTGAAATGTCCACTTGCAAATTCCACAAAAAGAGGGTTTCAAATCTGCTCTGTCTAAAGGAATGTTCATCTCTGTGAGTTGAACACACGCAACCCAAAGAAGTTACTGAGAATTCTTCTGTCTAGCATTAGATGAAGAAATCCCGTTTCCAACGAAATCCTCAAAGAGGTCCAAATATCCACATGCAGACCTTACAAACACAGTGTTTCCAAACTGTTTTATGAAAACAAAGGTTAAACTCTGTGAGTGGAACGCACACATCAGAAAGTGGTTTCTCAGAATGATTCACTCTAGTTTTTATACGAAGATATTTCCTTTTCTACCGTTGTCGCCAAAGCGCTTCAAATGTCCACTTGCAAATTCCAGGAAAAGAGGGTTTCAAATCTGCTCTGTCTAAAGGAATGTTCATCTCTGTGAGTTGAACACACGCAACCCAAAGAAGTTACTGAGAATTCTTCTGTCTAGCATTAGATGAAGAAATCCCGTTTCCAACGAAATCCTCAAAGAGGTCCAAATATCAACGTGCAGACCTTACAAACACAGTGTTTCCAAACTGTTCTATGAAAAAAAAGGTTAAACTCTGTGAGTGGAACGCACACATCAGAAAGTAGTTTCTCAGAATGATTCACTCTAGTTTTTATACGAAGTTATTTCCTTTTCTACCGTTGGCCCCAAAGCGCATGAAATGTCCACATGCAAATTCCACAAAAAGAGGGTTTCAAATCTGCTCTGTCTAAAGTAAAGTTCATCTCTGTGAGTTGAACACAAGCAACCCAAAGAAGTTACTGAGAATTCTTCTGTCTAGCATTAGATGAAGAAATCCCATTTCCAACGAAATCCTCAAAGAGGTCCAAATATCCACATGCAGACCTTACAAACACAGTGTTTCCAAACTGTTCTATGAAAAAAAGGTTAAACTGTGAGTGGAATGCACACATCACAAAGTGCTTTCTCAGACTGATTCACTCTAGTTTTTATACGAAGATATTTCCTTTTCTACCGTTGGCCCCAAAGCGCTTGAAATGTCCACTTGCAAATTCCACAAAAAGAGGGTTTCAAATCTGCTCTGTCTAAAGTAAAGTTCATCTCTGTGAGTCGAACACACACAACCCAAAGAAGTTACTGAGAATTCTTCTGTTTAGCATTAGATGAAGAAATCCCATTTCCAACGAAATCCTCAAAGAGGTCCATATATCCACATGCAGACTTTACAAACACAGTGTTTCCAAACTGTTCTATGAAAAGAAAGGTTAAACTCTGTGAGTGGAATGGACACATCACAAAGTGGTTTCTCAGACTGATTCTGTCTAGTTTTTATACGAAGATATTTCCTTTTCTACCGTTGGCCCCAAAGCGATTGAAATGTCCACTTGCAAATTCCACAAAAAGATTGTTTCAAATCTGCTCTGTCTAAAGGAAGGTTCATCTCTGTGAGTTGAACACAGGCAACCCAAATAAGTTACTGAGAATTCTTCTGTCTAGCATTAGATGAAGAAATCCCGTTTCCAACGAAATCCTCAAAGAGGTCCAAATATCCACTAGCGGACTTTAGAAACAGAGTGTTTCCAAGCTGCTCTATGAAAAGAATGGTTAAACTCTGTGAGTGGAACGCACACATCACAAAGTGCTTTCTCAGAATGATTCTCTCTAGTTTTTATACGAATATTTTTCCTTTCCAAACGTTGGCCCCAAAGCGCTTGAAATTTCCACTTGCAAATTCCACAAAAAGAGGGTTTCAAATCTGCTCTGTCAAAAGGAAGGTTCAGCTCTGTGAGGTGAACACAAGAAACCCAAAGAAGTTCCTGAGAATTCTTCTGTCTGGAATTAGATGAAGAAATCCCGTTTCCAACGAAATCCTCAAAGAGGTCCAAATATCCACATGCAGACTTTACAAACACAGTGTTTCCAAACTGTTCTATGAAAAGAAAGGTTAAACTCTGTGAGTGGAACGCAAACATCAGAAAGTAGTTTCTCAGAATGATTCACTCTAGTTTTTATACGAAGATATTTCCTTTTCTACCGTTGGCCCCAAAGCGCTTGAAATGTCCACTTGCAAATTCCACAAAAAGAGGGTTTCAAATCTGCTCTGTCTAAAGGAATGTTCATCTCTGTGAGTTGAACACACGCAACCCAAAGAAGTTACTGAGAATTCTTCTGTCTAGCATTAGATGAAGAAATCCCGTTTCCAACGAAATCCTCAAAGAGGTCCAAATATCCACATGCAGACCTTACAAACACAGTGTTTCCAAACTGTTGTATGAAAAAAAAGGTTAAACTCTGTGAGTGGAACGCACACATCAGAAAGTAGTTTCTCAGAATGATTCACTCTAGTTTTTATACGAAGTTATTTCCTTTTCTACCGTTGGCCCCAAAGCGCTTGAAATGTCCACTTGCAAATTCCAGAAAAAGAGGGTTTCAAATCATCTCTGTCTAAAGTAAAGTTCATCTCTGTGAGTTGAACACAAGCAACCCAAAGAAGTTACTGAGAATTCTTCTGTCTAGCATTAGATGAAGAAATCCCGTTTCCAACGAAATCCTCAAAGAGGTCCAAATATCCACATGCAGACTTTACAAACACAGTGTTTCCAAACTGTTCTATGAAAAAAAGGTTAAACTGTGAGTGGAATGCACACATCACAAAGTGCTTTCTCAGACTGATTCACTCTAGTATTTATACGAAGATATTTCCTTTTCTACCGTTGGCCCCAAAGTGCTTGAAATGTCCACTTGCAAATTCCACTAAAAGAGGGTTTCAAATCTGCTCTGTCTAAAGTAAAGTTCATCTCTGTGAGTCGAACACACACAACCCAAAGAAGTTACTGAGAATTCTTCTGTTTAGCATTAGATGAAGAAATCCCATTTCCAACGAAATCCTCAAAGAGGTCCATATATCCACATGCAGACTTTACAAACAGAGTGTTTCCAAACTGTTCTATGAAAAGAAAGGTTAAACTCTGTGAGTGGAATGGACACATCACAAAGTGGTTTCTCAGACTGATTCTCTCTAGTTTTTATACGAAGATATTTCATTTTCTACCGTTGGCTCCAAAGCGCTTGAAATGTCCACTTGCACATTCCACAAAAAGAGGGTTTCATATCTGCTCTGTCTAAAGGAAGGTTGATCTCTCTGAGTTGAACTCACAAAACCCAAATAAGTTACTGAGAATTCTTCTGTCTAGCATTTGTTGAAGAAATACCGTTCCCAACGAAATCTTCTAAGTCCTCCAAATATCCACTTGCAGAATTTACAAACAGAGTGTTTCCAAACTGTTCTATGAATAGAAAGGTTAAACTCTGTAAGTGGAACGCACACATCACAAAGTGGTTTCTCAGAGTGATTCACTCTAGTTTTTATACGAAGATATTTCCTTTTCTACCGTTGGCCCCAAAGCGCTTGAAATGTCCACTTGCAAATTCCGCAAAAAGATTGTTTCAAATCTGCTCTGTCTAAAGGAAGGTTCATCTCTGTGAGTTGAACACAGGCAACCCAAAGAAGTTCCTGAGAATTCTTCTGTCTAGCATTAGATGAAGAAATCCCATTTCCAACGAAATCCTCAAAGAGGTTCATATATCCACATGCAGACTTTACAAACACAGTGTTTCCAAACTGTTCTATGAAAAGAAAGGTTAAACTCTGTGAGTGGAATGCACACATCACAAAGTGGTTTCTCAGACTGATTCTGTCTAGTTTTTATACGAAAATATTCCATTTTCTACCGTTGGCCACAAAGCGCTTGAAATGTCCCCTTGCAAATTCCACAAAAAGAGGGTTTCATATCTGCTCTGTCTAAAGGAAGGTTGATCTCTCTGAGTTGAACTCACAAAACCCAAATAAGTTACTGAGAATTCTTCTGTCTAGCATTTGTTGAAGAAATACCGTTTCCAACGAAATCCTCAAAGTGGTCCAAATATCCACTTGCAGAATTTACAAACAGAGTGTTTCCAAACTGTTCTATGAATAGAAAGGTTAAACTCTGTAAGTGGAATGCACACATCACAAAGTGGTTTCTCAGAATGATTCACTCTAGTTTTTATACGAAGATATTTCCTTTTCTACCGTTGGCCCCAAAGCGCATGAAATGTCCACTTGCAAATTCCACAAAAAGATTGTTTCAAATCTGCTCTGTCTAAAGGAAGGTTCATCTCTGTGAGTTGAACACAGGCAACCCAAATAAGTTACTGAGAATTCTTCTGTCTAGCATTAGATGAAGAAATCCCGTTTCCAACGAAATCCTCAAAGTGGTCCAAATATCCACTAGCGGACTTTAGAAACAGAGTGTTTCCAAGCTGCTCTATGAAAAGAATGGTTAAACTCTGTGAGTGGAACGCACACATCACAAAGTGCTTTCTCAGAATGATTCTCTCTAGTTTTCATACGAATATTTTTCCTTTCCAAACGTTGGCCCCAAAGCGCTTGAAATTTCCACTTGCAAATTCCACAAAAAGAGGGTTTCAAATCTGCTCTGTCAAAAGGAAGGTTCAGCTCTGTGAGGTGAACACAAGAAACCCAAAGAAGTTCCTGAGAATTCTTCTGTCTGGAATTAGATGAAGAAATCCCGTTTCCAACGAAATCCTCAAAGAGGTCCAAATATCCACATGCAGACTTTACAAACACAGTGTTTCCAAACTGTTCTATGAAAAGAAAGGTTAAACTCTGTGAGTGGAACGCAAACATCAGAAAGTAGTTTCTCAGAATGATTCACTCTAGTTTTTATACGAAGATATTTCCTTTTCTACCGTTGGCCCCAAAGCGATTGAAATGTCCACTTGCAAATTCCACAAAAAGAGGGTTTCAAATCTGCTCTGTCTAAAGGAATGTTCATCTCTGAGAGTTGAACACACGCAACCCAAAGAAGTTACTGAGAATTCTTCTGTCTAGCATTAGATGAAGAAATCCCGTTTCCAACGAAATCCTCAAAGAGGTCCATATATCCACATGCAGACTTTACAAACACAGTGTTTCCAAACTGTTCTATGAAAAGAAATGTTAAACTCTGTGAGTGGAACGCACACATCAGAAAGTGGTTTCTCAGAATGATTCACTCTAGTTTTTATACGAAGATATTTCCTTTTCTACAGTTGGCCCCAAAGCGCTTGAAATGTCCAGTTGCAAATTCCAGGAAAAGAGGGTTTCAAATCTGCTCTGTCTCAAGGAATGTTCATCTCTGTGAGTTGAACACACGCAACCCAAAGAAGTTACTGAGAATTCTTCTGTCTAGCATTACATGAAGAAATCCCGTTTCCAACGAAATCCTCAAAGAGGTCCAAATATCCACATGCAGACTTTACACAGTGTTTCCAAACTGTTCTATGAAAAAAAGGTTAAACTCTGTGAGTGGAATGCACACATCACAAAGTGGTTTCTCAGACTGATTCACTCTAGTTTTTATACGAAGATATTTCCTTTCCTTCCGTTGGCCCCAAAGCGCTTGAAATGTCCACTTGCAAATTCCACAAAAAGAGGGTTTCAAATCTGCTCTGTCTAAAGTAAAGTTCATCTCTGTGAGTCGAACACACACAACCCAAAGAAGTTACTAAGAATTCTTCTGTCTAGCATTAGATGAAGAAATCCCGTTTCCAACGAAATCCTCAAAGAGGTCCAAATATCCACATGCAGACTTTACAAACACAGTGTTTCCAAACTGTTCTATGAAAAAAAGGTTAAACTGTGAGTGGAATGCACACATCACAAAGTGCTTTCTCAGACTGATTCACTCTAGTTTTTATACGAAGATATTTCCTTTTCTACCGTTGGCCCTAAGCGCTTGAAATGTCCACTTGCAAATTCCACAAAAAGAGGGTTTCAAATCTGCTCTGTCTAAAGTAAAGTTCATCTCTGTGAGTCGAACACACACAACACAAAGAAGTTACTGAGAATTCTTCTGTTTAGCATTAGATGAAGAAATCCCATTTCCAACGAAATCCTCAAACAGGTCCATATATCCACATGCAGACTTTACAAACAGAGTGTTTCCAAACTGTTCTATGAAAAGAAAGGTTAAACTCTGTGAGTGGAATGGACACATCACAAAGTGGTTTCTCAGACTGATTCTCTCTAGTTTTTATACGAAGATATTTCCTTTTCTACAGTTGGCCCCAAAGCGCTTGAAATGTCCACTTGCACATTCCACAAAAAGAGGGTTTCAAATCTGCTCTGTCTAAAGGAATGTTCATCTCTGTGAGTTGAACACACGCAAACCAAAGAAGTTACTGAGAAATCTTCTGTTTAGCATTAGATGAAGAAATCCCGTTTCCAACGAAATCCTCAAAGAGGTCCATATATGAACATGCAGACTTTACAAACACAGTGTTTCCAAACTGTTCTGTGAAAAGAAAGGTTAAACTCTGTGAGTGGAGTGCACACATCACAAAGTGGTTTCTCAGACTGATTCTCTCTAGTTTTTATACGAAGATATTTCATTTTCTACCGTTGGCTCCAAAGCGCTTGAAATGTCCACTTGCACATTCCACAAAAAGAGGGTTTCATATCTGCTCTGTCTAAAGGAAGGTTGATCTCTCTGAGTTGAACTCACAAAACCCAAATAAGTTTCTGAGAATTCTTCTGTCTAGCATTTGTTGAAGAAATACCGTTTCCAATGGAATCCTCAAAGTGGTCAAGTATCCACTTGCAGAATTTAGAAACAGAGTGTTTCTAAACTGTTCTATGAATAGAAAGGTTAAACTCCGTAAGTGCAACGCACACATCAGAAAGTGGTTTCTCAGAATGATTCACTCTAGTTTTTATACGAAGATATTTCCTTTTCTACCGTTGGCGCCAAAGCGCTTGAAATGTCCAGTTGCAAATTCCAGGAAAAGAGGGTTTCAAATCTGCTCTGTCTAAAGGAATGTTCATCTCTGTGAGTTGAACACACGCAACCCAAAGAAGTTACTGAGAATTCTTCTGTCTAGCATTAGGTGAAGAAATCCCGTTTCCAACGAAATCCTCAAAGAGGTCCAAATATCCACATGCAGACCTTACAAACACAGTGTTTCCAAACTGTTCTATGAAAAGAAAGGTTAAACTCTGTGAGTGGAACGCACACATCAGAAAGTGGTTTCTCAGACTGATTCTCTCTAGTTTTTATACGAAGATATTTCCTTTTCTACCGTTGGCCCCAAAGCGCTTGAAATGTCCACTTGCAAATTCCACAAAAAGAGGGTTTCAAATCTGCTCTGTCTAAAGGAATGTTCATCTCTGTGAGTTGAACACACGCAACCCAAAGAAGTTACTGAGAATTCTTCTGTCTAGCATTAGATGAAGAAATCCCGTTTCCAACGAAATCCTCAAAGAGGTCCATATATCCACATGCAGACTTTACAAACACAGTGTTTCCAAACTGTTCTATGAAAAAAAAGGTTAAACTCTGTGAGTGGAACGCACACATCAGAAAGTAGTTTCTCAGAATGATTCACTCTAGTTTTTATACGAAGTTATTTCCTTTTCTACCGTTGGCCCCAAAGCGCTTGAAATGTCCACTTGCAAATTCCAGAAATAGAGGGTTTCAAATCATCTCTGTCTAAAGTAAAGTTCATCTCTGTGAGTTGAACACAAGCAACCCAAAGAAGTTACTGAGAATTCTTCTGTCTAGCATTAGATGAAGAAATCCCGTTTCCAACGAAATCCTCAAAGAGGTCCAAATATCCACATGCAGACTTTACAAACACAGTGTTTCCAAACTGTTCTATGAAAAAAAGGTTAAACTCTGTGAGTGGAGTGCACACATCACAAAGTGGTTTCTCAGACTGATTCACTCTAGTTTTTATACGAAGATATTTCCTTTTCTTCCGTTGGCCCCAAAGCGCATGAAATGTCCACTTGCAAATTCCACAAAAAGAGGGTTTCAAATCTGCTCTGTCTAAAGTAAAGTTCATCTCTGTGAGTCGAACACACGCAACCCAAAGAAGTTACTGAGAATTCTTCTGTTTAGCATTAGATGAAGAAATCCCATTTCCAACGAAATCCTCAAAGAGGTCCATATATGAACATGCAGACTTTACAAACACAGTGTTTCCAAACTGTTCTATGAAAAGAAAGGTTAAACTCTGTGAGTGGAATGGACACATCACAAAGTAGTTTCTCAGACTGATTCTCTCTAGTTTTTATACGAAGATATTTCATTTTCTACCGTTGGCTCCAAAGCGCTTGAAATGTCCACTTGCACATTCCACAAAAAGAGGGTTTCATATCTGCTCTGTCTAAAGGAAGGTTGATCTCTCTGACTTGAACTCACAAAACCCAAATAAGTTTCTGAGAATTCTTCTGTCTAGCATTTGTTGAAGAAATACCGTTTCCAATGGAATCCTCAAAGTGGTCAAGTATCCACTTGCAGAATTTAGAAACAGAGTGTTTCTAAACTGTTCTATGAATAGAAAGGTTAAACTCCGTAAGTGCAACGCACACATCAGAAAGTGGTTTCTCAGAATGATTCACTCTAGTTTTTATACGAAGATATTTCCTTTTCTACCGTTGGCGCCAAAGCGCTTGAAATGTCCAGTTGCAAATTCCAGGAAAAGAGGGTTTCAAATCTGCTCTGTCTAAAGGAATGTTCATCTCTGTGAGTTGAACACACGCAACCCAAAGAAGTTACTGAGAATTCTTCTGTCTAGCATTAGGTGAAGAAATCCCGTTTCCAACGAAATCCTCAAAGAGGTCCAAATATCCACATGCAGACCTTACAAACACAGTGTTTCCAAACTGTTCTATGAAAAGAAAGGTTAAACTCTGTGAGTGGAACGCACACATCAGAAAGTGGTTTCTCAGATTGATTCTCTCTAGTTTTTATACGAAGATATTTCCTTTTCTACCGTTGGCCCCAAAGCGCTTGAAATGTCCACTTGCAAATTCCACAAAAAGAGGGTTTCAAATCTGCTCTGTCTAAAGGAATGTTCATCTCTGTGAGTTGAACACACGCAACCCAAAGAAGTTACTGAGAATTCTTCTGTCTAGCATTAGATGAAGAAATCCCGTTTCCAACGAAATCCTCAAAGAGGTCCATATATCCACATGCAGACTTTACAAACACAGTGTTTCCAAACTGTTCTATGAAAAAAAAGGTTAAACTCTGTGAGTGGAACGCACACATCAGAAAGTAGTTTCTCAGAATGATTCACTCTAGTTTTTATACGAAGTTATTTCCTTTTCTACCGTTGGCCCCAAAGCGCTTGAAATGTCCACTTGCAAATTCCAGAAATAGAGGGTTTCAAATCATCTCTGTCTAAAGTAAAGTTCATCTCTGTGAGTTGAACACAAGCAACCCAAAGAAGTTACTGAGAATTCTTCTGTCTAGCATTAGATGAAGAAATCCCGTTTCCAACGAAATCCTCAAAGAGGTCCAAATATCCACATGCAGACTTTACAAACACAGTGTTTCCAAACTGTTCTATGAAAAAAAGGTTAAACTCTGTGAGTGGAGTGCACACATCACAAAGTGGTTTCTCAGACTGATTCACTCTAGTTTTTATACGAAGATATTTCCTTTTCTTCCGTTGGCCCCAAAGCGCATGAAATGTCCACTTGCAAATTCCACAAAAAGAGGGTTTCAAATCTGCTCTGTCTAAAGTAAAGTTCATCTCTGTGAGTCGAACACACGCAACCCAAAGAAGTTACTGAGAATTCTTCTGTTTAGCATTAGATGAAGAAATCCCATTTCCAACGAAATCCTCAAAGAGGTCCATATATGAACATGCAGACTTTACAAACACAGTGTTTCCAAACTGTTCTATGAAAAGAAAGGTTAAACTCTGTGAGTGGAATGGACACATCACAAAGTAGTTTCTCAGACTGATTCTCTCTAGTTTTTATACGAAGATATTTCATTTTCTACCGTTGGCTCCAAAGCGCTTGAAATGTCCACTTGCACATTCCACAAAAAGAGGGTTTCATATCTGCTCTGTCTAAAGGAAGGTTGATCTCTCTGACTTGAACTCACAAAACCCAAATAAGTTTCTGAGAATTCTTCTGTCTAGCATTTGTTGAAGAAATACCATTTCCAATTAAATCCTCAAAGTGGTCAAATATCCACTTGCAGAATTTAGAAACAGAGTGTTTCCAAACTGTTCTATGAATAGAAAGGTTAAACTCCGTAAGTGCAGCGCACACATCACAAAGTGGTTTCTCAGAATGATTCACTCTAGTTTTTATACGAAGATATTTCCTTTTCTACCGTTGGACCCAAAGCGCTTGAAATGTCCAGTTGCAAATTCCAGAAAAAGAGGGTTTCAAATCTGCTCTGTCAAAAGGAAGGTTCAGCTCTGTGAGGTGAACACAAGAAAACCAAAGAAGTTCCTGAGAATTCTTCTGTCTGGAATTAGATGAAGAAATCCCGTTTCCAACGAAATCCTCAAAGAGGTCCAAATATCCACATGCAGACTTTACAAACACAGTGTTTCCAAACTGTTCTATGAAAAGAAAGGTTAAACTCTGTGAGTGGAACGCAAACATCAGAAAGTAGTTTCTCAGAATGATTCACTCTAGTTTTTATACGAAGATATTTCCTTTTCTACCGTTGGCCCCAAAGCGCTTGAAATGTCCACTTGCAAATTCCACAAAAAGAGGGTTTCAAATCTGCTCTGTCTAAAGGAATGTTCATCTCTGTGAGTTGAACGCAGGCAACCCAAAGAAGTTACTGAGAATTCTTCTGTCTAGCATTAGATGAAGAAATCCCGTTTCCAACGAAATCCTCAAAGAGGTCCAAATATCCACATGCAGACCTTACAAACACAGTGTTTCCAAACTGTTCTATGAAAAAAAAGGTTAAACTCTGTGAGTGGAACGCACACATCAGAAAGTAGTTTCTCAGAATGATTCACTCTAGTTTTTATACGAAGTTATTTCCTTTTCTACCGTTGGCCCCAAAGCGCTTGAAATGTCCACTTGCAAATTCCAGAAAAAGAGGGTTTCAAATCATCTCTGTCTAAAGTAAAGTTCATCTCTGTGAGTTGAACACAAGCAAACCAAAGAAGTTACTGAGAATTCTTCTGTCTAGCATTAGATGAAGAAATCCCGTTTCCAACGAAATCCTCAAAGAGGTCCAAATATCCACATGCAGACTTTACAAACACAGTGTTTCCAAACTGTTCTATGAAAAGAAAGGTTAAACTCTGTGAGTGGAACGCAAACATCAGAAAGTAGTTTCTCAGAATGATTCACTCTAGTTTTTATACGAAGATATTTCCTTTTCTACCGTTGGCCCCAAAGCGCTTGAAATGTCCAGTTGCAAATTCCACAAAAAGAGGGTTTCAAATCTGCTCTGTCTAAAGGAATGTTCATCTCTGTGAGTTGAACACACGCAACCCAAAGAAGTTACTGAGAATTCTTCTGTCTAGCATTAGATGAAGAAATCCCGTTTCCAACGAAATCCTCAAAGAGGTCCAAATATCCACATGCAGACCTTACAAACACAGTGTTTCCAAACTGTTCTATGAAAAAAAAGGTTAAACTCTGTGAGTGGAACGCACACATCAGAAAGTAGTTTCTCAGAATGATTCACTCTAGTTTTTATACGAAGTTATTTCCTTTTCTACCGTTGGCCCCAAAGCGCTTGAAATGTCCACTTGCAAATGCCACAAAAAGAGGGTTTCAAATCATCTCTGTCTAAAGTAAAGTTCATCTCTGTGAGTTGAACACAAGCAACCCAAAGAAGTTACTGAGAATTCTTCTGTCTAGCATTAGATGAAGAAATCCCGTTTCCAACGAAATCCTCAAAGAGGTCCAAATATCCACATGCAGACTTTACAAACACAGTGTTTCCAAACTGTTCTATGAAAAAAAGGTTAAACTCTGTGAGTGGAGTGCACACATCACAAAGTGGTTTCTCAGACTGATTCACTCTAGTTTTTATACGAAGATATTTCCTTTTCTTCCGTTGGCCCCAAAGCGCTTGAAATCTCCACTTGCAAATTCCAGAATAAGAGGGTTTCAAATCTGCTCTGTCTAAACTAAAGTTCACCTCTGTGAGTCGAACACACACAACCCAAAGAAGTTACTGAGAATTCTTCTGTTTAGCATTAGATGAAGAAATCCCATTTCCAACGAAATCCTCAAAGAGGTCCATATATGAACATGCAGACTTTACAAACACAGTGTTTCCAAACTGTTCTATGAAAAGAAAGGTTAAACTCTGTGAGTGGAATGGACACATCACAAAGTAGTTTCTCAGACTGATTCTCTCTAGTTTTTATACGAAGATATTTCATTTTCTACCGTTGGCTCCAAAGCGCTTGAAATGTCCACTTGCACATTCCACAAAAAGAGGGTTTCATATCTGCTCTGTCTAAAGGAAGGTTGATCTCTCTGACTTGAACTCACAAAACCCAAATAAGTTTCTGAGAATTCTTCTGTCTAGCATTTGATGAAGAAATAGCGTTTCCAATGAAATCCTCAAAGTGGTCAAATATCCACTTGCAGAATTTAGAAACAGAGTGTTTCCAAACTGTTCTATGAGTAGAAAGGTTAAACTCCGTAAGTGCAACGCACACATCACAAAGTGGTTTCTCAGAATGATTCACTCTAGTTTTTATACGAAGATATTTCCTTTTCTACCGTTGGCCCCAAAGCCCTTGAAATGTTCACTTGCAAATTCCACAAAAAGATTGTTTCAAATCTGCTCTGTCTAAAGGAAGGTTCATCTCTGTGAGTTGAACACAGGCAAACCAAAGAAGTTACTGAGAATTCTTCTGTCTAGCATTAGATGAAGAAATCCCGTTTCCAACGAAATCCTCAAAGAGGTCCAAATATCCACTTGCGGACTTTAGAAACAGAGTGTTTCCAAGCTGCTCTATGAAAAGATAGGTTAAACTCTGTGAGTGCAACGCACACATCAGAAAGTAGTTTCTCAGAATGATTCACTCTAGTTTTTATAAGAAGATATTTCCTTTTCTACCGTTGGCCCCAAAGCCCTTGAAATGTCCACATGCAAATTCCACAAAAAGAGGGTTTCAAATCTGCTCTGTCTAAAGGAATGTTCATCTCTGTGAGTTGAACACACGCAACCCAAAGAAGTTACTGAGAATTCTTCTGTCTAGCATTAGATGAAGAAATCCCGTTTCCAACGAAATCCTCAAAGAGGTCCAAATATCCACGTGCAGACCTTACAAACACAGTGTTTCCAAACTGTTCTATGAAAAAAAAGGTTAAACTCTGTGAGTGGAACGCACACATCAGAAAGTAGTTTCTCAGAATGATTTACTCTAGTTTTTATACGAAGTTATTTCCTTTTCTACCGTTGGCCCCAAAGCGCTTGAAATGTCCACATGCAAATTCCACAAAAAGAGGGTTTCAAATCTGCTCTGTCTAAAGTAAAGTTCATCTCTGTGAGTTGAACACAAGCAACCCAAAGAAGTTACTGAGAATTCTTCTGTCTAGCATTAGATGAAGAAATCCCATTTCCAACGAAATCCTCAAAGAGGTCCAAATATCCACATGCAGACCTTACAAACACAGTGTTTCCAAACTGTTCTATGAAAAGAAAGGTTAAAGTCTATGAGTGGAACGCACACATCAGAAAGTGGTTTCTCAGACTGATTCTCTCTAGTTTTTATACGAAGATATTTCCTTTTCTACCGTTGGCCCCAAAGCGCTTGAAATGTCCACTTGCAAATTCCACAAACAGAGGGTTTCAAATCTGCTCTGTCTAAAGGAATGTTCATCTCTGTGAGTTGAACACAAGCAACCCAAAGAAGTTACGGAGAATTCTTCTGTCTAGCATTAGATGAAGAAATCCCGTTTCCAACGAAATCCTCAAAGAGGTCAATATATCCACATGCAGACTTTACAAACACAGTGTTTCCAAACTGTTCTATGAAAAGAAAGGTTAAACTCTGTGAGTGGAACGCACACATCAGAAAGTGGTTTCTCAGAATGATTCACTCTAGTTTTTATACGAAGATATTTCCTTTTCTACCGTTGGCCCCAAAGCGCTTGAAATGTCCAGTTGCAAATTCCAGGAAAAGAGGGTTTCAAATCTGCTCTGTCTCAAGGAATGTTCATCTCTGTGAGTTGAACACACGCAACCCAAAGAAGTTACTGAGAATTCTTCTGTCTAGCATTAGATGAAGAAATCCCGTTTCCAACGAAATCCTCAAAGAGGTCCAAATATCCACATGCAGACTTTACACAGTGTTTCCAAACTGTTCTATGAAAAAAAGGTTAAACTCTGTGAGTGGAATGCACACATCACAAAGTGGTTTCTCAGACTGATTCACTCTAGTTTTTATACGAAGATATTTCCTTTTCTTCCGTTGGCCCCAAAGCGCTTGAAATGTCCACTTGCAAATTCCACAAAAAGAGGGTTTCAAATCTGCTCTGTCTAAAGTAAAGTTCATCTCTGTGAGTCGAACACACACAACCCAAAGAAGTTACTGAGAATTCTTCTGTCTAGCATTAGATGAAGAAATCCCGATTCCAACGAAATCCTCAAAGAGGTCCAAATATCCACATGCAGACTTTACAAACACAGTGTTTCCAAACTGTTCTATGAAAAAAAGGTTAAACTGTGAGTGGAATGCACACATCACAAAGTGCTTTCTCAGACTGATTCACTCTAGTTTTTATACGAAGATATTTCCTTTTCTACCGTTGGCCCCAAAGCGCTTGAAATGTCCACTTGCAAATTCCACAAAAAGAGGGTTTCAAATCTGCTCTGTCTAAAGTAAAGTTCATCTCTGTGAGTCGAACACACACAACACAAAGAAGTTACTGAGAATTCTTCTGTTTAGCATTAGATGAAGAAATCCCATTTCCAACGAAATCCTCAAACAGGTCCATATATCCACATGCAGACTTTACAAACAGAGTGTTTCCAAACTGTTCTATGAAAAGAAAGGTTAAACTCTGTGAGTGGAATGGACACATCACAAAGTGGTTTCTCAGACTGATTCTCTCTAGTTTTTATACGAAGATATTTCCTTTTCTACCGTTGGCCCCAAAGCGCTTGAAATGTCCACTTGCACATTCCACAAAAAGAGGGTTTCAAATCTGCTCTGTCTAAAGGAATGTTCATCTCTGTGAGTTGAACACATGCAAACCAAAGAAGTTACTGAGAATTCTTCTGTTTAGCATTAGATGAAGAAATCCCGTTTCCAACGAAATCCTCAAAGAGGTCCATATATGAACATGCAGACTTTACAAACACAGTGTTTCCAAACTGTTCTGTGAAAAGAAAGGTTAAACTCTGTGAGTGGAGTGCACACATCACAAAGTGGTTTCTCAGACTGATTCTCTCTAGTTTTTATACGAAGATATTTCATTTTCTACCGTTGGCTCCAAAGCGCTTGAAATGTCCACTTGCACATTCCACAAAAAGAGGGTTTCATATCTGCTCTGTCTAAAGGAAGGTTGATCTCTCTGAGTTGAACTCACAAAACCCAAATAAGTTTCTGAGAATTCTTCTGTCTAGCATTTGTGGAAGAAATACCGTTTCCAATGGAATCCTCAAAGTGGTCAAGTATCCACTTGCAGAATTTAGAAACAGAGTGTTTCTAAACTGTTCTATGAATAGAAAGGTTAAACTCCGTAAGTGCAACGCACACATCACAAAGTGGTTTCTCAGAATGATTCACTCTAGTTTTTATACGAAGATATTTCCTTTTCTACCGTTGGCGCCAAAGCGCTTGAAATGTCCAGTTGCAAATTCCAGGAAAAGAGGGTTTCAAATCTGCTCTGTCTAAAGGAATGTTCATCTCTGTGAGTTGAACACACGCAACCCAAAGAAGTTACTGAGAATTCTTCTGTCTAGCATTAGGTGAAGAAATCCCGTTTCCAACGAAATCCTCAAAGAGGTCCAAATATCCACATGCAGACCTTACAAACACAGTGTTTCCAAACTGTTCTATGAAAAGAAAGGTTAAACTCTGTGAGTGGAACGCACACATCAGAAAGTGGTTTCTCAGACTGATTCTCTCTAGTTTTTATACGAAGATATTTCCTTTTCTACCGTTGGCCCCAAAGCGCTTGAAATGTCCACTTGCAAATTCCACAAAAAGAGGGTTTCAAATCTGCTCTGTCTAAAGGAATGTTCATCTCTGTGAGTTGAACACAAGCAACCCAAAGAAGTTACTGAGAATTCTTCTGTCTAGCATTAGATGAAGAAATCCCGTTTCTAACGAAGTCCTCAAAGAGGTCCATATATCCACATGCAGACTTTACAAACACAGTGTTTCCAAACTGTTCTATGAAAAAAAAGGTTAAACTCTGTGAGTGGAACGCACACATCAGAAAGTAGTTTCTCAGAATGATTCACTCTAGTTTTTATACGAAGTTATTTCCTTTTCTACCGTTGGCCCCAAAGCGCTTGAAATGTCCACTTGCAAATTCCAGAAATAGAGGGTTTCAAATCATCTCTGTCTAAAGTAAAGTTCATCTCTGTGAGTTGAACACAAGCAACCCAAAGAAGTTACTGAGAATTCTTCTGTCTAGCATTAGATGAAGAAATCCCGTTTCCAACGAAATCCTCAAAGAGGTCCAAATATCCACATGCAGACTTTACAAACACAGTGTTTCCAAACTGTTCTATGAAAAAAAGGTTAAACTCTGTGAGTGGAGTGCACACATCACAAAGTGGTTTCTCAGACTGATTCACTCTAGTTTTTATACGAAGATATTTCCTTTTCTTCCGTTGGCCCCAAAGCGCATGAAATGTCCACTTGCAAATTCCACAAAAAGAGGGTTTCAAATCTGCTCTGTCTAAAGTAAAGTTCATCTCTGTGAGTCGAACACACGCAACCCAAAGAAGTTACTGAGAATTCTTCTGTTTAGCATTAGATGAAGAAATCCCATTTCCAACGAAATCCTCAAAGAGGTCCATATATGAACATGCAGACTTTACAAACACAGTGTTTCCAAACTGTTCTATGAAAAGAAAGGTTAAACTCTGTGAGTGGAATGGACACATCACAAAGTAGTTTCTCAGACTGATTCTCTCTAGTTTTTATACGAAGATATTTCATTTTCTACCGTTGGCTCCAAAGCGCTTGAAATGTCCACTTGCACATTCCACAAAAAGAGGGTTTCATATCTGCTCTGTCTAAAGGAAGGTTGATCTCTCTGACTTGAACTCACAAAACCCAAATAAGTTTCTGAGAATTCTTCTGTCTAGCATTTGTTGAAGAAATACCATTTCCAATTAAATCCTCAAAGTGGTCAAATATCCACTTGCAGAATTTAGAAACAGAGTGTTTCCAAACTGTTCTATGAATAGAAAGGTTAAACTCCGTAAGTGCAGCGCACACATCACAAAGTGGTTTCTCAGAATGATTCACTCTAGTTTTTATACGAAGATATTTCCTTTTCTACCGTTGGACCCAAAGCGCTTGAAATGTCCAGTTGCAAATTCCAGAAAAAGAGGGTTTCAAATCTGCTCTGTCAAAAGGAAGGTTCAGCTCTGTGAGGTGAACACAAGAAAACCAAAGAAGTTCCTGAGAATTCTTCTGTCTGGAATTAGATGAAGAAATCCCGTTTCCAACGAAATCCTCAAAGAGGTCCAAATATCCACATGCAGACTTTACAAACACAGTGTTTCCAAACTGTTCTATGAAAAGAAAGGTTAAACTCTGTGAGTGGAACGCAAACATCAGAAAGTAGTTTCTCAGAATGATTCACTCTAGTTTTTATACGAAGATATTTCCTTTTCTACCGTTGGCCCCAAAGCGCTTGAAATGTCCACTTGCAAATTCCACAAAAAGAGGGTTTCAAATCTGCTCTGTCTAAAGGAATGTTCATCTCTGTGAGTTGAACACACGCAACCCAAAGAAGTTACTGAGAATTCTTCTGTCTAGCATTAGATGAAGAAATCCCGTTTCCAACGAAATCCTCAAAGAGGTCCAAATATCCACATGCAGACCTTACAAACACAGTGTTTCCAAACTGTTCTATGAAAAAAAAGGTTAAACTCTGTGAGTGGAACGCACACATCAGAAAGTAGTTTCTCAGAATGATTCACTCTAGTTTTTATACGAAGTTATTTCCTTTTCTACCGTTGGCCCCAAAGCGCTTGAAATGTCCACTTGCAAATGCCACAAAAAGAGGGTTTCAAATCATCTCTGTCTAAAGTAAAGTTCATCTCTGTGAGTTGAACACAAGCAACCCAAAGAAGTTACTGAGAATTCTTCTGTCTAGCATTAGATGAAGAAATCCCGTTTCCAACGAAATCCTCAAAGAGGTCCAAATATCCACATGCAGACTTTACAAACACAGTGTTTCCAAACTGTTCTATGAAAAAAAGGTTAAACTCTGTGAGTGGAGTGCACACATCACAAAGTGGTTTCTCAGACTGATTCACTCTAGTTTTTATACGAAGATATTTCCTTTTCTTCCGTTGGCCCCAAAGCGCTTGAAATCTCCACTTGCAAATTCCAGAATAAGAGGGTTTCAAATCTGCTCTGTCTAAACTAAAGTTCACCTCTGTGAGTCGAACACACACAACCCAAAGAAGTTACTGAGAATTCTTCTGTTTAGCATTAGATGAAGAAATCCCATTTCCAACGAAATCCTCAAAGAGGTCCATATATGAACATGCAGACTTTACAAACACAGTGTTTCCAAACTGTTCTATGAAAAGAAAGGTTAAACTCTGTGAGTGGAATGGACACATCACAAAGTAGTTTCTCAGACTGATTCTCTCTAGTTTTTATACGAAGATATTTCATTTTCTACCGTTGGCTCCAAAGCGCTTGAAATGTCCACTTGCACATTCCACAAAAAGAGGGTTTCATATCTGCTCTGTCTAAAGGAAGGTTGATCTCTCTGACTTGAACTCACAAAACCCAAATAAGTTTCTGAGAATTCTTCTGTCTAGCATTTGATGAAGAAATAGCGTTTCCAATGAAATCCTCAAAGTGGTCAAATATCCACTTGCAGAATTTAGAAACAGAGTGTTTCCAAACTGTTCTATGAGTAGAAAGGTTAAACTCCGTAAGTGCAACGCACACATCACAAAGTGGTTTCTCAGAATGATTCACTCTAGTTTTTATACGAAGATATTTCCTTTTCTACCGTTGGCCCCAAAGCCCTTGAAATGTTCACTTGCAAATTCCACAAAAAGATTGTTTCAAATCTGCTCTGTCTAAAGGAAGGTTCATCTCTGTGAGTTGAACACAGGCAAACCAAAGAAGTTACTGAGAATTCTTCTGTCTAGCATTAGATGAAGAAATCCCGTTTCCAACGAAATCCTCAAAGAGGTCCAAATATCCACGTGCAGACCTTACAAACACAGTGTTTCCAAACTGTTCTATGAAAAAAAAGGTTAAACTCTGTGAGTGGAACGCACACATCAGAAAGTAGTTTCTCAGAATGATTCACTCTAGTTTTTATACGAAGTTATTTCCTTTTCTACCGTTGGCCCCAAAGCGCTTGAAATGTCCACATGCAAATTCCACAAAAAGAGGGTTTCAAATCTGCTCTGTCTAAAGTAAAGTTCATCTCTGTGAGTTGAACACAAGCAACCCAAAGAAGTTACTGAGAATTCTTCTGTCTAGCATTAGATGAAGAAATCCCATTTCCAACGAAATCCTCAAAGAGGTCCAAATATCCACATGCAGACCTTACAAACACAGTGTTTCCAAACTGTTCTATGAAAAGAAAGGTTAAAGTCTATGAGTGGAACGCACACATCAGAAAGTGGTTTCTCAGACTGATTCTCTCTAGTTTTTATACGAAGATATTTCCTTTTCTACCGTTGGCCCCAAAGCGCTTGAAATGTCCACTTGCAAATTCCACAAACAGAGGGTTTCAAATCTGCTCTGTCTAAAGGAATGTTCATCTCTGTGAGTTGAACACAAGCAACCCAAAGAAGTTACTGAGAATTCTTCTGTCTAGCATTAGATGAAGAAATCCCGTTTCCAACGAAATCCTCAAAGAGGTCAATATATCCACATGCAGACTTTACAAACACAGTGTTTCCAAACTGTTCTATGAAAAGAAAGGTTAAACTCTGTGAGTGGAACGCACACATCAGAAAGTGGTTTCTCAGAATGATTCACTCTAGTTTTTATACGAAGATATTTCCTTTTCTACCGTTGGCCCCAAAGCGCTTGAAATGTCCAGTTGCAAATTCCAGGAAAAGAGGGTTTCAAATCTGCTCTGTCTCAAGGAATGTTCATCTCTGTGAGTTGAACGCACGCAACCCAAAGAAGTTACTGAGAATTCTTCTGTCTAGCATTAGATGAAGAAATCCCGTTTCCAACGAAATCCTCAAAGAGGTCCAAATATCCACATGCAGACTTTACACAGTGTTTCCAAACTGTTCTATGAAAAAAAGGTTAAACTCTGTGAGTGGAATGCACACATCACAAAGTGGTTTCTCAGACTGATTCACTCTAGTTTTTATACGAAGATATTTCCTTTTCTTCCGTTGGCCCCAAAGCGCTTGAAATGTCCACTTGCAAATTCCACAAAAAGAGGGTTTCAAATCTGCTCTGTCTAAAGTAAAGTTCATCTCTGTGAGTCGAACACACACAACCCAAAGAAGTTACTGAGAATTCTTCTGTCTAGCATTAGATGAAGAAATACCGTTTCCAACGAAATCCTCAAAGAGGTCCAAATATCCACATGCAGACTTTACAAACACAGTGTTTCCAAACTGTTCTATGAAAAGAAAGGTTAAACTCTGTGAGTGGAACGCAAACATCAGAAAGTAGTTTCTCAGAATGATTCACTCTAGTTTTTATACGAATATTTTTCCTTTCCAAACGTTGGCCCCAAAGCGCTTGAAATGTCCACTTGCAAATTCCACAAAAAGAGGGTTTCAAATCTGCTCTGTCAAAAGGAAGGTTCAGCTCTGTGAGGTGAACACAAGAAACCCAAAGAAGTTCCTGAGAATTCTTCTGTCTGGAATTAGATGAAGAAATCCCGTTTCCAACGAAATCCTCAAAGAGGTCCAAATATCCACATGCAGACTTTACAAACACAGTGTTTCCAAACTGTTCTATGAAAAGAAAGGTTAAACTCTGTGAGTGGAACGCAAACATCAGAAAGTAGTTTCTCAGAATGATTCACTCTAGTTTTTATACGAAGATATTTCCTTTTCTACCGTTGGCCCCAAAGCGCTTGAAATGTCCACTTGCAAATTCCACAAAAAGAGGGTTTCAAATCTGCTCTGTCTAAAGGAATGTTCATCTCTGTGAGTTGAACACACGCAACCCAAAGAAGTTACTGAGAATTCTTCTGTCTAGCATTAGATGAAGAAATCCCGTTTCCAACGAAATCCTCAAAGAGGTCCAAATATCCACATGCAGACCTTACAAACACAGTGTTTCCAAACTGTTCTATGAAAAAAAAGGTTAAACTCTGTGAGTGGAACGCACACATCAGAAAGTAGTTTCTCAGAATGATTCACTCTAGTTTTTATACGAAGTTATTTCCTTTTCTACCGTTGGCTCCAAAGCGCTTGAAATGTCCACTTGCAAATTCCAGAAAAAGAGGGTTTCAAATCATCTCTGTCTAAAGTAAAGTTCATCTCTGTGAGTTGAACACAAGCAACCCAAAGAAGTTACTGAGAATTCTTCTGTCTAGCATTAGATGAAGAAATCCCGTTTCCAACGAAATCCTCAAAGAGGTCCAAATATCCACATGCAGACTTTACAAACACAGTGTTTCCAAACTGTTCTATGAAAAAAAGGTTAAACTCTGTGAGTGGAGTGCACACATCACAAAGTGGTTTCTCAGACTGATTCACTCTAGTTTTTATACGAAGATATTTCCTTTTCTTCCGTTGGCCCCAAAGCGCTTGAAATGTCCACTTGCAAATTCCACAAAAAGAGGGTTTCAAATCTGCTCTGTCTAAAGTAAAGTTCATCTCTGTGAGTCGAACACACACAATCCAAAGAAGTTACTGAGAATTCTTCTGTTTAGCATTAGATGAAGAAATCCCATTTCCAACGAAATCCTCAAAGAGGTCCATATATGAACATGCAGACTTTACAAACACAGTGTTTCCAAACTGTTCTATGAAAAGAAAGGTTAAACTCTGTGAGTGGAATGGACACATCACAAAGTAGTTTCTCAGACTGATTCTCTCTAGTTTTTATACGAAGATATTTCATTTTCTACCGTTGGCTCCAAAGCGCTTGAAATGTCCACTTGCACATTCCACAAAAAGAGGGTTTCATATCTGCTCTGTCTAAAGGAAGGTTGATCTCTCTCAGTTGAACTCACAAAACCCAAATAAGTTTCTGAGAATTCTTCTGTCTAGCATTTGTAGAAGAAATACCGTTTCCAATGAAATCCTCAAAGTGGTCAAATATCCACTTGCAGAATTTAGAAACAGAGTGTTTCCAAACTGTTCTATGAATAGAAAGGTTAAACTCCGTAAGTGCAACGCACACATCACAAAGTGGTTTCTCAGAATGATTCACTCTAGTTTTTATACGAAGATATTTCCTTTTCTACCGTTGGCCCCAAAGCCCTTGAAATGTCCACTTGCAAATTCCACAAAAAGATTGTTTCAAATCTGCTCTGTCTAAAGGAAGGTTCATCTCTGTGAGTTGAACACACGCAACCCAAAGAAGTTACTGAGAATTCTTCTGTCTAGCATTAGATGAAGAAATCCCGTTTCCAACGAAATCCTCAAAGAGGTCCAAATATCCACATGCAGACTTTACAAACACAGTGTTTCCAAACTGTTCTATGAAAAAAAGGTTAAACTGTGAGTGGAATGCACACATCACAAAGTGCTTTCTCAGACTGATTCACTCTAGTTTTTATACGAAGATATTTCCTTTTCTACCGTTGGCCCCAAAGCGCTTGAAATGTCCACTTGCAAATTCCACAAAAAGAGGGTTTCAAATCTGCTCTGTCTAAAGTAAAGTTCATCTCTGTGAGTCGAACACACACAACCCAAAGAAGTTACTGAGAATTCTTCTGTTTAGCATTAGATGAAGAAATCCCATTTCCAACGAAATCCTCAAAGAGGTCCATATATCCACATGCAGACTTTACAAACACAGTGTTTCCAAACTGTTCTATGAAAAGAAAGGTTAAACTCTGTGAGTGGAATGGACACATCACAAAGTGGTTTCTCAGACTGATTCTCTCTAGTTTTTATACGAAGATATTTCATTTTCTACCGTTGGCTCCAAAGCGCTTGAAATGTCCACTTGCACATTCCACAAAAAGAGGGTTTCATATCTGCTCTGTCTAAAGGAAGGTTGATCTCTCTGAGTTGAACTCACAAAACCCAAATAAGTTACTGAGAATTCTTCTGTCTAGCATTTGTTGAAGAAATACCGTTCCCAACGAAATCTTCTAAGTCCTCCAAATATCCACTTGCAGAATTTACAAACAGAGTGTTTCCAAACTGTTCTATGAATAGAAAGGTTAAACTCTGTAAGTGGAACGCACACATCACAAAGTGGTTTCTCAGAATGATTCACTCTAGTTTTTATACGAAGATATTTCCTTTTCTACCGTTGGCCCCAAAGCGCTTGAAATGTCCACTTGCAAATTCCGCAAAAAGATTGTTTCAAATCTGCTCTGTCTAAAGGAAGGTTCATCTCTGTGAGTTGAACACAGGCAACCCAAAGAAGTTACTGAGAATTCTTCTGTCTAGCATTAGATGAAGAAATCCCATTTCCAACGAAATCCTCAAAGAGGTTCATATATCCACATGCAGACTTTACAAACAGAGTGTTTCCAAACTGTTCTATGAAAAGAAAGGTTAAACTCTGTGAGTGGAATGCACACATCACAAAGTGGTTTCTCAGACTGATTCTGTCTAGTTTTTATACGAAAATATTCCATTTTCTACCGTTGGCCCCAAAGCGCTTGAAATGTCCCCTTGCAAATTCCACAAAAAGAGGGTTTCATATCTGCTCTGTCTAAAGGAAGGTTGATCTCTCTGAGTTGAACTCACAAAACCCAAATAAGTTACTGAGAATTCTTCTGTCTAGCATTTGTTGAAGAAATACCGTTTCCAACGAAATCCTCAAAGTGGTCCAAATATCCACTTGCAGAATTTACAAACAGAGTGTTTCCAAACTGTTCTATGAATAGAAAGGTTAAACTCTGTAAGTGGAATGCACACATCACAAAGTGGTTTCTCAGAATGATTCACTCTAGTTTTTATACGAAGATATTTCCTTTTCTACCGTTGGCCCCAAAGCGCATGAAATGTCCACTTGCAAATTCCACAAAAAGATTGTTTCAAATCTGCTCTGTCTAAAGGAAGGTTCATCTCTGTGAGTTGAACACAGGCAACCCAAATAAGTTACTGAGAATTCTTCTGTCTAGCATTAGATGAAGAAATCCCGTTTCCAACGAAATCCTCAAAGAGGTCCAAATATCCACTAGCGGACTTTAGAAACAGAGTGTTTCCAAGCTGCTCTATGAAAAGAATGGTTAAACTCTGTGAGTGGAACGCACACATCACAAAGTGCTTTCTCAGAATGATTCTCTCTAGTTTTTATACGAATATTTTTCCTTTCCAAACGTTGGCCCCAAAGCGCTTGAAATTTCCACTTGCAAATTCCACAAAAAGAGGGTTTCAAATCTGCTCTGTCAAAAGGAAGGTTCAGCTCTGTGAGGTGAACACAAGAAACCCAAAGAAGTTCCTGAGAATTCTTCTGTCTGGAATTAGATGAAGAAATCCCGTTTCCAACGAAATCCTCAAAGAGGTCCAAATATCCACATGCAGACTTTACAAACACAGTGTTTCCAAACTGTTCTATGAAAAGAAAGGTTAAACTCTGTGAGTGGAACGCAAACATCAGAAAGTAGTTTCTCAGAATGATTCACTCTAGTTTTTATACGAAGATATTTCCTTTTCTACCGTTGGCCCCAAAGCGCTTGAAATGTCCACTTGCAAATTCCACAAAAAGAGGGTTTCAAATCTGCTCTGTCTAAAGGAATGTTCATCTCTGTGAGTTGAACACACGCAACCCAAAGAAGTTACTGAGAATTCTTCTGTCTAGCATTAGATGAAGAAATCCCGTTTCCAACGAAATCCTCAAAGAGGTCCAAATATCCACATGCAGACCTTACAAACACAGTGTTTCCAAACTGTTCTATGAAAAAAAAGGTTAAACTCTGTGAGTGGAACGCACACATCAGAAAGTAGTTTCTCAGAATGATTCACTCTAGTTTTTATACGAAGTTATTTCCTTTTCTACCGTTGGCCCCAAAGCGCTTGAAATGTCCACTTGCAAATTCCAGAAAAAGAGGGTTTCAAATCATCTCTGTCTAAAGTAAAGTTCATCTCTGTGAGTTGAACACAAGCAACCCAAAGAAGTTACTGAGAATTCTTCTGTCTAGCATTAGATGAAGAAATCCCGTTTCCAACGAAATCCTCAAAGAGGTCCAAATATCCAAATGCAGACTTTACAAACACAGTGTTTCCAAACTGTTCTATGAAAAAAAGGTTAAACTGTGAGTGGAATGCACACATCACAAAGTGCTTTCTCAGACTGATTCACTCTAGTTTTTATACGAAGATATTTCCTTTTCTACCGTTGGCCCCAAAGCGCTTGAAATGTCCACTTGCAAATTCCACAAAAAGAGGGTTTCAAATCTGCTCTGTCTAAAGTAAAGTTCATCTCTGTGAGTCGAACACACACAACCCAAAGAAGTTACTGAGAATTCTTCTGTTTAGCATTAGATGAAGAAATCCCATTTTCAACGAAATCCTCAAACAGGTCCATATATCCACATGCAGACTTTACAAACAGAGTGTTTCCAAACTGTTCTACGAAAAGAAAGGTTAAACTCTGTGAGTGGAATGGACACATCACAAAGTGGTTTCTCAGACTGATTCTCTCTAGTTTTTATACGAAGATATTTCCTTTTCTACCGTTGGCTCCAAAGCGCTTGAAATGTCCACTTGCACATTCCACAAAAAGAGGGTTTCATATCTGCTCTGTCTAAAGGAAGGTTGATCTCTCTGAGTTGAACTCACAAAACCCAAATAAGTTACTGAGAATTCTTCTGTCTAGCATTTGTTGAAGAAATAGCGTTCCCAACGAAATCTTCTAAGTCCTCCAAATATCCACTTGCAGAATTTACAAACAGAGTGTTTCCAAACTGTTCTACGAATAGAAAGGTTAAACTCTGTAAGTGGAACGCACACATCACAAAGTGGTTTCTCAGAATGATTCACTCTAGTTTTTATACGAAGATATTTCCTTTTCTACCGTTGGCCCCAAAGCGCTTGAAATGTCCACTTGCAAATTCCGCAAAAAGATTGTTTCAAATCTGCTCTGTCTAAAGGAAGGTTCATCTCTGTGAGTTGAACACAGGCAACCCAAAGAAGTTCCTGAGAATTCTTCTGTCTAGCATTAGATGAAGAAATCCCATTTCCAACGAAATCCTCAAAGAGGTTCATATATCCACATGCAGACTTTACAAACACAGTGTTTCCACACTGTTCTATGAAAAGAAAGGTTAAACTCTGTGAGTGGAATGCACACATCACAAAGTGGTTTCTCAGACTGATTCTGTCTAGTTTTTATACGAAAATATTCCATTTTCTACCGTTGGCCACAAAGCGCTTGAAATGTCCCCTTGCAAATTCCACAAAAAGAGGGTTTCATATCTGCTCTGTCTAAAGGAAGGTTGATCTCTCTGAGTTGAACTCACAAAACCCAAATAAGTTACTGAGAATTCTTCTGTCTAGCATTTGTTGAAGAAATACCGTTTCCAACGAAATCCTCAAAGTGGTCCAAATATCCACTTGCAGAATTTACAAACAGAGTGTTTCCAAACTGTTCTATGAATACAAAGGTTAAACTCTGTAAGTGGAATGCACACATCACAAAGTGGTTTCTCAGAATGATTCACTCTAGTTTTTATACGAAGATATTTCCTTTTCTACCGTTGGCCCCAAAGCGCATGAAATGTCCACTTGCAAATTCCACAAAAAGATTGTTTCAAATCTGCTCTGTCTAAAGGAAGGTTCATCTCTGTGAGTTGAACACAGGCAACCCAAATAAGTTACTGAGAATTCTTCTGTCTAGCATTAGATGAAGAAATCCCGTTTCCAACGAAATCCTCAAAGAGGTCCAAATATCCACTAGCGGACTTTAGAAACAGAGTGTTTCCAAGCTGCTCTATGAAAAGAATGGTTAAACTCTGTGAGTGGAACGCACACATCACAAAGTGCTTTCTCAGAATGATTCTCTCTAGTTTTTATACGAATATTTTTCCTTTCCAAACGTTGGCCCCAAAGCGCTTGAAATTTCCACTTGCAAATTCCACAAAAAGAGGGTTTCAAATCTGCTCTGTCAAAAGGAAGGTTCAGCTCTGTGAGGTGAACACAAGAAACCCAAAGAAGTTCCTGAGAATTCTTCTGTCTGGAATTAGATGAAGAAATCCCGTTTCCAACGAAATCCTCAAAGAGGTCCAAATATCCACATGCAGACTTTACAAACACAGTGTTTCCAAACTGTTCTATGAAAAGAAAGGTTAAACTCTGTGAGTGGAACGCAAACATCAGAAAGTAGTTTCTCAGAATGATTCACTCTAGTTTTTATACGAAGATATTTCCTTTTCTACCGTTGGCCCCAAAGCGCTTGAAATGTCCACTTGCAAATTCCACAAAAAGAGGGTTTCAAATCTGCTCTGTCTAAAGGAATGTTCATCTCTGAGAGTTGAACACACGCAACCCAAAGAAGTTACTGAGAATACTTCTGTCTAGCATTAGATGAAGAAATCCCGTTTCCAACGAAATCCTCAAAGAGGTCCATATATCCACATGCAGACTTTACAAACACAGTGTTTCCAAACTGTTCTATGAAAAGAAAGGTTAAACTCTGTGAGTGGAACGCACACATCAGAAAGTGGTTTCTCAGAATGATTCACTCTAGTTTTTATACGAAGATATTTCCTTTTCTACAGTTGGCCCCAAAGCGCTTGAAATGTCCAGTTGCAAATTCCAGGAAAAGAGGGTTTCAAATCTGCTCTGTCTCAAGGAATGTTCATCTCTGTGAGTTGAACACACGCAACCCAAAGAAGTTACTGAGAATTCTTCTGTCTAGCATTACATGAAGAAATCCCGTTTCCAACGAAATCCTCAAAGAGGTCCAAATATCCACATGCAGACTTTACACAGTGTTTCCAAACTGTTCTATGAAAAAAAGGTTAAACTCTGTGAGTGGAATGCACACATCACAAAGTGGTTTCTCAGACTGATTCACTCTAGTTTTTATACGAAGATATTTCCTTTTCTTCCGTTGGCCCCAAAGCGCTTGAAATGTCCACTTGCAAATTCCACAAAAAGAGGGTTTCAAATCTGCTCTGTCTAAAGTAAAGTTCATCTCTGTGAGTCGAACACACACAACCCAAAGAAGTTACTGAGAATTCTTCTGTCTAGCATTAGATGAAGAAATCCCGTTTCCAACGAAATCCTCAAAGAGGTCCAAATATCCACATGCAGACTTTACAAACACAGTGTTTCCAAACTGTTCTATGAAAAAAAGGTTAAACTGTGAGTGGAATGCACACATCACAAAGTGCTTTCTCAGACTGATTCACTCTAGTTTTTATACGAAGATATTTCCTTTTCTACCGTTGGCCCCAAAGCGCTTGAAATGTCCACTTGCAAATTCCACAAAAAGAGGGTTTCAAATCTGCTCTGTCTAAAGTAAAGTTCATCTCTGTGAGTCGAACACACACAACCCAAAGAAGTTACTGAGAATTCTTCTGTTTAGCATTAGATGAAGAAATCCCATTTCCAACGAAATCCTCAAACAGGTCCATATATCCACATGCAGACTTTACAAACAGAGTGTTTCCAAACTGTTCTATGAAAAGAAAGGTTAAACTCTGTGAGTGGAATGGACACATCACAAAGTGGTTTCTCAGACTGATTCTCTCTAGTTTTTATACGAAGATATTTCCTTTTCTACCGTTGGCCCCAAAGCGCTTGAAATGTCCACTTGCACATTCCACAAAAAGAGGGTTTCAAATCTGCTCTGTCTAAAGGAATGTTCATCTCTGTGAGTTGAACACACGCAAACCAAAGAAGTTACTGAGAATTCTTCTGTTTAGCATTAGATGAAGAAATCCCGTTTCCAACGAAATCCTCAAAGAGGTCCATATATGAACATGCACACTTTACAAACACAGTGTTTCCAAACTGTTCTGTGAAAAGAAAGGTTAAACTCTGTGAGTGGAGTGCACACATCACAAAGTGGTTTCTCAGACTGATTCTCTCTAGTTTTTATACGAAGATATTTCATTTTCTACCGTTGGCTCCAAAGCGCTTGAAATGTCCACTTGCACATTCCACAAAAAGAGGGTTTCATATCTGCTCTGTCTAAAGGAAGGTTGATCTCTCTGAGTTGAACTCACAAAACCCAAATAAGTTTCTGAGAATTCTTCTGTCTAGCATTTGTTGAAGAAATACCTTTTCCAATGGAATCCTCAAAGTGGTCAAGTATCCACTTGCAGAATTTAGAAACAGAGTGTTTCTAAACTGTTCTATGAATAGAAAGGTTAAACTCCGTAAGTGCAACGCACACATCACAAAGTGGTTTCTCAGAATGATTCACTCTAGTTTTTATACGAAGATATTTCCTTTTCTACCGTTGGCGCCAAAGCGCTTGAAATGTCCAGTTGCAAATTCCAGGAAAAGAGGGTTTCAAATCTGCTCTGTCTAAAGGAATGTTCATCTCTGTGAGTTGAACACACGCAACCCAAAGAAGTTACTGAGAATTCTTCTGTCTAGCATTAGGTGAAGAAATCCCGTTTCCAACGAAATCCTCAAAGAGGTCCAAATATCCACATGCAGACCTTACAAACACAGTGTTTCCAAACTGTTCTATGAAAAGAAAGGTTAAACTCTGTGAGTGGAACGCACACATCAGAAAGTGGTTTCTCAGACTGATTCTCTCTAGTTTTTATACGAAGATATTTCCTTTTCTACCGTTGGCCCCAAAGCGCTTGAAATGTCCACTTGCAAATTCCACAAAAAGAGGGTTTCAAATCTGCTCTGTCTAAAGGAATGTTCATCTCTGTGAGTTGAACACAAGCAACCCAAAGAAGTTACTGAGAATTCTTCTGTCTAGCATTAGATGAAGAAATCCCGTTTCCAACGAAGTCCTCAAAGAGGTCCATATATCCACATGCAGACTTTACAAACACAGTGTTTCCAAACTGTTCTATGAAAAAAAAGGTTAAACTCTGTGAGTGGAACGCACACATCAGAAAGTAGTTTCTCAGAATGATTCACTCTAGTTTTTATACGAAGTTATTTCCTTTTCTACCGTTGGCCCCAAAGCGCTTGAAATGTCCACTTGCAAATTCCAGAAAAAGAGGGTTTCAAATCATCTCTGTCTAAAGTAAAGTTCATCTCTGTGAGTTGAACACAAGCAACCCAAAGAAGTTACTGAGAATTCTTCTGTCTAGCATTAGATGAAGAAATCCCGTTTCCAACGAAATCCTCAAAGAGGTCCAAATATCCACATGCAGACTTTACAAACACAGTGTTTCCAAACTGTTCTATGAAAAAAAGGTTAAACTCTGTGAGTGGAGTGCACACATCACAAAGTGGTTTCTCAGACTGATTCACTCTAGTATTTATACGAAGATATTTCCTTTTCTTCCGTTGGCCCCAAAGCGCATGAAATGTCCACTTGCAAATTCCACAAAAAGAGGGTTTCAAATCTGCTCTGTCTAAAGTAAAGTTCATCTCTGTGAGTCGAACACACGCAACCCAAAGAAGTTACTGAGAATTCTTCTGTTTAGCATTAGATGAAGAAATCCCATTTCCAACGAAATCCTCAAAGAGGTCCATATATGAACATGCAGACTTTACAAACACAGTGTTTCCAAACTGTTCTATGAAAAGAAATGTTAAACTCTGTGAGTGGAATGGACACATCACAAAGTATTTTCTCAGACTGATTCTCTCTAGTTTTTATACGAAGATATTTCATTTTCTACCGTTGGCTCCAAAGCGCTTGAAATGTCCACTTGCACATTCCACAAAAAGAGGGTTTCATATCTGCTCTGTCTAAAGGAAGGTTGATCTCTCTGACTTGAACTCACAAAACCCAAATAAGTTTCTGAGAATTCTTCTGTCTAGCATTTGTTGAAGAAATACCATTTCCAATGAAATCCTCAAAGTGGTCAAATATCCACTTGCAGAATTTAGAAACAGAGTGTTTCCAAACTGTTCTATGAATAGAAAGGTTAAACTCCGTAAGTGCAGCGCACACATCACAAAGTGGTTTCTCAGAATGATTCACTCTAGTTTTTATACGAAGATATTTCCTTTTCTACCGTTGGACCCAAAGCGCTTGAAATGTCCAGTTGCAAATTCCAGAAAAAGAGGGTTTCAAATCTGCTCTGTCAAAAGGAAGGTTCAGCTCTGTGAGGTGAACACAAGAAAACCAAAGAAGTTCCTGAGAATTCTTCTGTCTGGCATTAGATGAAGAAATCCCGTTTCCAACGAAATCCTCAAAGAGGTCCAAATATCCACATGCAGACTTTACAAACACAGTGTTTCCAAACTGTTCTATGAAAAGAAAGGTTAAACTCTGTGAGTGGAACGCAAACATCAGAAAGTAGTTTCTCAGAATGATTCACTCTAGTTTTTATACGAAGATATTTCCTTTTCTACCGTTGGCCCCAAAGCGCTTGAAATGTCCACTTGCAAATTCCACAAAAAGAGGGTTTCAAATCTGCTCCGTCTAAAGGAATGTTCATCTCTGTGAGTTGAACACAGGCAACCCAAAGAAGTTACTGAGAATTCTTCTGTCTAGCATTAGATGAAGAAATCCCGTTTCCAACGAAATCCTCAAAGAGGTCCAAATATCCACATGCAGACCTTACAAACACAGTGTTTCCAAACTGTTCTATGAAAAAAAAGGTTAAACTCTGTGAGTGGAACGCACACATCAGAAAGTAGTTTCTCAGAATGATTCACTCTAGTTTTTATACGAAGTTATTTCCTTTTCTACCGTTGGCCCCAAAGCGCTTGAAATGTCCACTTGCAAATTCCAGAAAAAGAGGGTTTCAAATCATCTCTGTCTAAAGTAAAGTTCATCTCTGTGAGTTGAACACAAGCAAACCAAAGAAGTTACTGAGAATTCTTCTGTCTAGCATTAGATGAAGAAATCCCGTTTCCAACGAAATCCTCAAAGAGGTCCAAATATCCACATGCAGACTTTACAAACACAGTGTTTCCAAACTGTTCTATGAAAAGAAAGGTTAAACTCTGTGAGTGGAACGCAAACATCAGAAAGTAGTTTCTCAGAATGATTCACTCTAGTTTTTATACGAAGATATTTCCTTTTCTACCGTTGGCCCCAAAGCGCTTGAAATGTCCACTTGCAAATTCCACAAAAAGAGGGTTTCAAATCTGCTCTGTCTAAAGGAATGTTCATCTCTGTGAGTTGAACACACGCAACCCAAAGAAGTTACTGAGAATTCTTCTGTCTAGCATTAGATGAAGAAATCCCGTTTCCAACGAAATCCTCAAAGAGGTCCAAATATCCACATGCAGACCTTACAAACACAGTGTTTCCAAACTGTTCTATGAAAAAAAAGGTTAAACTCTGTGAGTGGAACGCACACATCAGAAAGTAGTTTCTCAGAATGATTCACTCTAGTTTTTATACGAAGATATTTCCTTTTCTACCGTTGGCCCCAAAGCGCTTGAAATGTCCACTTGCAAATTCCAGAAAAAGAGGGTTTCAAATCATCTCTGTCTAAAGTAAAGTTCATCTCTGTGAGTTGAACACAAGCAACCCAAAGAAGTTACTGAGAATTCTTCTGTCTAGCATTAGATGAAGAAATCCCGTTTCCAACGAAATCCTCAAAGAGGTCCAAATATCCACATGCAGACTTTACAAACACAGTGTTTCCAAACTGTTCTATGAAAAAAAGGTTAAACTCTGTGAGTGGAGTGCACACATCACAAAGTGGTTTCTCAGACTGATTCACTCTAGTTTTTATACGAAGATATTTCCTTTTCTTCCGTTGGCCCCAAAGCGCTTGAAATCTCCACTTGCAAATTCCAGAATAAGAGGGTTTCAAATCTGCTCTGTCTAAACTAAAGTTCACCTCTGTGAGTCGAACACACACAACCGAAAGAAGTTACTGAGAATTCTTCTGTTTAGCATTAGATGAAGAAATCCCATTTCCAACGAAATCCTCAAAGAGGTCCATATATGAACATGCAGACTTTACAAACACAGTGTTTCCAAACTGTTCTATGAAAAGAAAGGTTAAACTCTGTGAGTGGAATGGACACATCACAAAGTAGTTTCTCAGACTGATTCTCTCTAGTTTTTATACGAAGATATTTCATTTTCTACCGTTGGCTCCAAAGCGCTTGAAATGTCCACTTGCACATTCCACAAAAAGAGGGTTTCATATCTGCTCTGTCTAAAGGAAGGTTGATCTCTCTGACTTGAACTCACAAAACCCAAATAAGTTTCTGAGAATTCTTCTGTCTAGCATTTGTTGAAGAAATACCGTTTCCAATGAAATCCTCAAAGTGGTCAAATATCCACTTGCAGAATTTAGAAACAGAGTGTTTCCAATCTGTTCTATGAGTAGAAAGGTTAAACTCCGTAAGTGCAACGCACACATCACAAAGTGGTTTCTCAGAATGATTCACTCTAGTTTTTATACGAAGATATTTCCTTTTCTACCGTTGGCCCCAAAGCCCTTGAAATGTCCACTTGCAAATTCCACAAAAAGATTGTTTCAAATCTGCTCTGTCTAAAGGAAGGTTCATCTCTGTGAGTTGAACACAGGCAAACCAAAGAAGTTACTGAGAATTCTTCTGTCTAGCATTAGATGAAGAAATCCCGTTTCCAATGAAATCCTCAAAGAGGTCCAAATATCCACTTGCGGACTTTAGAAACAGAGTGTTTCCAAGCTGCTCTATGAAAAGATAGGTTAAACTCTGTGAGTGCAACGCACACATCAGAAAGTAGTTTCTCAGAATGATTCACTCTAGTTTTTATAAGAAGATATTTCCTTTTCTACCGTTGGCCCCAAAGCCCTTGAAATGTCCACATGCAAATTCCACAAAAAGAGGGTTTCAAATCTGCTCTGTCTAAAGGAATGTTCATCTCTGTGAGTTGAACACACGCAACCCAAAGAAGTTACTGAGAATTCTTCTGTCTAGCATTAGATGAAGAAATCCCGTTTCCAACGAAATCCTCAAAGAGGTCCAAATATCCACGTGCAGACCTTACAAACACAGTGTTTCCAAACTGTTCTATGAAAAAAAAGGTTAAACTCTGTGAGTGGAACGCACACATCAGAAAGTAGTTTCTCAGAATGATTCACTCTAGTTTTTATACGAAGTTATTTCCTTTTCTACCGTTGGCCCCAAAGCGCTTGAAATGTCCACATGCAAATTCCACAAAAAGAGGGTTTCAAATCTGCTCTGTCTAAAGTAAAGTTCATCTCTGTGAGTTGAACACAAGCAACCCAAAGAAGTTACTGAGAATTCTTCTGTCTAGCATTAGATGAAGAAATCCCATTTCCAACGAAATCCTCAAAGAGGTCCAAATATCCACATGCAGACCTTACAAACACAGTGTTTCCAAACTGTTCTATGAAAAGAAAGGTTAAAGTCTATGAGTGGAACGCACACATCAGAAAGTGGTTTCTCAGACTGATTCTCTCTAGTTTTTATACGAAGATATTTCCTTTTCTACCGTTGGCCCCAAAGCGCTTGAAATGTCCACTTGCAAATTCCACAAAAAGAGGGTTTCAAATCTGCTCTGTCTAAAGGAATGTTCATCTCTGTGAGTTGAACACAAGCAACCCAAAGAAGTTACTGAGAATTCTTCTGTCTAGCATTAGATGAAGAAATCCCGTTTCCAACGAAATCCTCAAAGAGGTCAATATATCCACATGCAGACTTTACAAACACAGTGTTTCCAAACTGTTCTATGAAAAGAAAGGTTAAACTCTGTGAGTGGAACGCACACATCAGAAAGTGGTTTCTCAGAATGATTCACTCTAGTTTTTATACGAAGATATTTCCTTTTCTACCGTTGGCCCCAAAGCGCTTGAAATGTCGAGTTGCAAATTCCAGGAAAAGAGGGTTTCAAATCTGCTCTGTCTCAAGGAATGTTCATCTCTGTGAGTTGAACACACGCAACCCAAAGAAGTTACTGAGAATTCTTCTGTCTAGCATTAGATGAAGAAATCCCGTTTCCAACGAAATCCTCAAAGAGGTCCAAATATCCACATGCAGACTTTACACAGTGTTTCCAAACTGTTCTATGAAAAAAAGGTTAAACTCTGTGAGTGGAATGCACACATCACAAAGTGGTTTCTCAGACTGATTCACTCTAGTTTTTATACGAAGATATTTCCTTTTCTTCCGTTGGCCCCAAAGCGCTTGAAATGTCCACTTGCAAATTCCACAAAAAGAGGGTTTCAAATCTGCTCTGTCTAAAGTAAAGTTCATCTCTGTGAGTCGAACACACACAACCCAAAGAAGTTACTGAGAATTCTTCTGTCTAGCATTAGATGAAGAAATCCCGTTTCCAACGAAATCCTCAAAGAGGTCCAAATATCCACATGCAGACTTTACAAACACAGTGTTTCCAAACTGTTCTATGAAAAGAAAGGTTAAACTCTGTGAGTGGAACGCAAACATCAGAAAGTAGTTTCTCAGAATGATTCACTCTAGTTTTTATACGAATATTTTTCCTTTCCAAACGTTGGCCCCAAAGCGCTTGAAATGTCCACTTTCAAATTCCACAAAAAGAGGGTTTCAAATCTGCTCTGTCAAAAGGAAGGTTCAGCTCTGTGAGGTGAACACAAGAAACCCAAAGAAGTTCCTGAGAATTCTTCTGTCTGGAATTAGATGAAGAAATCCCGTTTCCAACGAAATCCTCAAAGAGGTCCAAATATCCACATGCAGACTTTACAAACACAGTGTTTCCAAACTGTTCTATGAAAAGAAAGGTTAAACTCTGTGAGTGGAACGCAAACATCAGAAAGTAGTTTCTCAGAATGATTCACTCTAGTTTTTATACGAAGATATTTCTTTTTCTACCGTTCGCCCCAAAGCGCTTGAAATGTCCACTTGCAAATTCCACAAAAAGAGGGTTTCAAATCTGCTCTGTCTAAAGGAATGTTCATCTCTGTGAGTTGAACACACGCAACCCAAAGAAGTTACTGAGAATTCTTCTGTCTAGCATTAGATGAAGAAATCCCGTTTCCAACGAAATCCTCAAAGAGGTCCAAATATCCACATGCAGACCTTACAAACACAGTGTTTCCAAACTGTTCTATGAAAAAAAAGGTTAAACTCTGTGAGTGGAACGCACACATCAGAAAGTAGTTTCTCAGAATGATTCACTCTAGTTTTTATACGAAGTTATTTCCTTTTCTACCGTTGGCTCCAAAGCGCTTGAAATGTCCACTTGCAAATTCCAGAAAAAGAGGGTTTCAAATCATCTCTGTCTAAAGTAAAGTTCATCTCTGTGAGTTGAACACAAGCAACCCAAAGAAGTTACTGAGAATTCTTCTGTCTAGCATTAGATGAAGAAATCCCGTTTCCAACGAAATCCTCAAAGAGGTCCAAATATCCACATGCAGACTTTACAAACACAGTGTTTCCAAACTGTTCTATGAAAAAAAGGTTAAACTCTGTGAGTGGAGTGCACACATCACAAAGTGGTTTCTCAGACTGATTCACTGTAGTTTTTATACGAAGATATTTCCTTTTCTTCCGTTGGCCCCAAAGCGCATGAAATGTCCACTTGCAAATTCCACAAAAAGAGGGTTTCAAATCTGCTCTGTCTAAAGTAAAGTTCATCTCTGTGAGTCGAACACACGCAACCCAAAGAAGTTACTGAGAATTCTTCTGTTTAGCATTAGATGAAGAAATCCCATTTCCAACGAAATCCTCAAAGAGGTCCATATATGAACATGCAGACTTTACAAACACAGTGTTTCCAAACTGTTCTATGAAAAGAAATGTTAAACTCTGTGAGTGGAATGGACACATCACAAAGTATTTTCTCAGACTGATTCTCTCTAGTTTTTATACGAAGATATTTCATTTTCTACCGTTGGCTCCAAAGCGCTTGAAATGTCCACTTGCACATTCCACAAAAAGAGGGTTTCATATCTGCTCTGTCTAAAGGAAGGTTGATCTCTCTGACTTGAACTCACAAAACCCAAATAAGTTTCTGAGAATTCTTCTGTCTAGCATTTGTTGAAGAAATACCATTTCCAATGAAATCCTCAAAGTGGTCAAATATCCACTTGCAGAATTTAGAAACAGAGTGTTTCCAAACTGTTCTATGAATAGAAAGGTTAAACTCCGTAAGTGCAGCGCACACATCACAAAGTGGTTTCTCAGAATGATTCACTCTAGTTTTTATACGAAGATATTTCCTTTTCTACCGTTGGACCCAAAGCGCTTGAAATGTCCAGTTGCAAATTCCAGAAAAAGAGGGTTTCAAATCTGCTCTGTCAAAAGGAAGGTTCAGCTCTGTGAGGTGAACACAAGAAAACCAAAGAAGTTCCTGAGAATTCTTCTGTCTGGCATTAGATGAAGAAATCCCGTTTCCAACGAAATCCTCAAAGAGGTCCAAATATCCACATGCAGACTTTACAAACACAGTGTTTCCAAACTGTTCTATGAAAAGAAAGGTTAAACTCTGTGAGTGGAACGCAAACATCAGAAAGTAGTTTCTCAGAATGATTCACTCTAGTTTTTATACGAAGATATTTCCTTTTCTACCGTTGGCCCCAAAGCGCTTGAAATGTCCACTTGCAAATTCCACAAAAAGAGGGTTTCAAATCTGCTCCGTCTAAAGGAATGTTCATCTCTGTGAGTTGAACACAGGCAACCCAAAGAAGTTACTGAGAATTCTTCTGTCTAGCATTAGATGAAGAAATCCCGTTTCCAACGAAATCCTCAAAGAGGTCCAAATATCCACATGCAGACCTTACAAACACAGTGTTTCCAAACTGTTCTATGAAAAAAAAGGTTAAACTCTGTGAGTGGAACGCACACATCAGAAAGTAGTTTCTCAGAATGATTCACTCTAGTTTTTATACGAAGTTATTTCCTTTTCTACCGTTGGCCCCAAAGCGCTTGAAATGTCCACTTGCAAATTCCAGAAAAAGAGGGTTTCAAATCATCTCTGTCTAAAGTAAAGTTCATCTCTGTGAGTTGAACACAAGCAAACCAAAGAAGTTACTGAGAATTCTTCTGTCTAGCATTAGATGAAGAAATCCCGTTTCCAACGAAATCCTCAAAGAGGTCCAAATATCCACATGCAGACTTTACAAACACAGTGTTTCCAAACTGTTCTATGAAAAGAAAGGTTAAACTCTGTGAGTGGAACGCAAACATCAGAAAGTAGTTTCTCAGAATGATTCACTCTAGTTTTTATACGAAGATATTTCCTTTTCTACCGTTGGCCCCAAAGCGCTTGAAATGTCCACTTGCAAATTCCACAAAAAGAGGGTTTCAAATCTGCTCTGTCTAAAGGAATGTTCATCTCTGTGAGTTGAACACACGCAACCCAAAGAAGTTACTGAGAATTCTTCTGTCTAGCATTAGATGAAGAAATCCCGTTTCCAACGAAATCCTCAAAGAGGTCCAAATATCCACATGCAGACCTTACAAACACAGTGTTTCCAAACTGTTCTATGAAAAAAAAGGTTAAACTCTGTGAGTGGAACGCACACATCAGAAAGTAGTTTCTCAGAATGATTCACTCTAGTTTTTATACGAAGATATTTCCTTTTCTACCGTTGGCCCCAAAGCGCTTGAAATGTCCACTTGCAAATTCCAGAAAAAGAGGGTTTCAAATCATCTCTGTCTAAAGTAAAGTTCATCTCTGTGAGTTGAACACAAGCAACCCAAAGAAGTTACTGAGAATTCTTCTGTCTAGCATTAGATGAAGAAATCCCGTTTCCAACGAAATCCTCAAAGAGGTCCAAATATCCACATGCAGACTTTACAAACACAGTGTTTCCAAACTGTTCTATGAAAAAAAGGTTAAACTCTGTGAGTGGAGTGCACACATCACAAAGTGGTTTCTCAGACTGATTCACTCTAGTTTTTATACGAAGATATTTCCTTTTCTTCCGTTGGCCCCAAAGCGCTTGAAATCTCCACTTGCAAATTCCAGAATAAGAGGGTTTCAAATCTGCTCTGTCTAAACTAAAGTTCACCTCTGTGAGTCGAACACACACAACCGAAAGAAGTTACTGAGAATTCTTCTGTTTAGCATTAGATGAAGAAATCCCATTTCCAACGAAATCCTCAAAGAGGTCCATATATGAACATGCAGACTTTACAAACACAGTGTTTCCAAACTGTTCTATGAAAAGAAAGGTTAAACTCTGTGAGTGGAATGGACACATCACAAAGTAGTTTCTCAGACTGATTCTCTCTAGTTTTTATACGAAGATATTTCATTTTCTACCGTTGGCTCCAAAGCGCTTGAAATGTCCACTTGCACATTCCACAAAAAGAGGGTTTCATATCTGCTCTGTCTAAAGGAAGGTTGATCTCTCTGACTTGAACTCACAAAACCCAAATAAGTTTCTGAGAATTCTTCTGTCTAGCATTTGTTGAAGAAATACCGTTTCCAATGAAATCCTCAAAGTGGTCAAATATCCACTTGCAGAATTTAGAAACAGAGTGTTTCCAATCTGTTCTATGAGTAGAAAGGTTAAACTCCGTAAGTGCAACGCACACATCACAAAGTGGTTTCTCAGAATGATTCACTCTAGTTTTTATACGAAGATATTTCCTTTTCTACCGTTGGCCCCAAAGCCCTTGAAATGTCCACTTGCAAATTCCACAAAAAGATTGTTTCAAATCTGCTCTGTCTAAAGGAAGGTTCATCTCTGTGAGTTGAACACAGGCAAACCAAAGAAGTTACTGAGAATTCTTCTGTCTAGCATTAGATGAAGAAATCCCGTTTCCAACGAAATCCTCAAAGAGGTCCAAATATCCACTTGCGGACTTTAGAAACAGAGTGTTTCCAAGCTGCTCTATGAAAAGATAGGTTAAACTCTGTGAGTGCAACGCACACATCAGAAAGTAGTTTCTCAGAATGATTCACTCTAGTTTTTATAAGAAGATATTTCCTTTTCTACCGTTGGCCCCAAAGCCCTTGAAATGTCCACATGCAAATTCCACAAAAAGAGGGTTTCAAATCTGCTCTGTCTAAAGGAATGTTCATCTCTGTGAGTTGAACACACGCAACCCAAAGAAGTTACTGAGAATTCTTCTGTCTAGCATTAGATGAAGAAATCCCGTTTCCAACGAAATCCTCAAAGAGGTCCAAATATCCACGTGCAGACCTTACAAACACAGTGTTTCCAAACTGTTCTATGAAAAAAAAGGTTAAACTCTGTGAGTGGAACGCACACATCAGAAAGTAGTTTCTCAGAATGATTCACTCTAGTTTTTATACGAAGTTATTTCCTTTTCTACCGTTGGCCCCAAAGCGCTTGAAATGTCCACATGCAAATTCCACAAAAAGAGGGTTTCAAATCTGCTCTGTCTAAAGTAAAGTTCATCTCTGTGAGTTGAACACAAGCAACCCAAAGAAGTTACTGAGAATTCTTCTGTCTAGCATTAGATGAAGAAATCCCATTTCCAACGAAATCCTCAAAGAGGTCCAAATATCCACATGCAGACCTTACAAACACAGTGTTTCCAAACTGTTCTATGAAAAGAAAGGTTAAAGTCTATGAGTGGAACGCACACATCAGAAAGTGGTTTCTCAGACTGATTCTCTCTAGTTTTTATACGAAGATATTTCCTTTTCTACCGTTGGCCCCAAAGCGCTTGAAATGTCCACTTGCAAATTCCACAAAAAGAGGGTTTCAAATCTGCTCTGTCTAAAGGAATGTTCATCTCTGTGAGTTGAACACAAGCAACCCAAAGAAGTTACTGAGAATTCTTCTGTCTAGCATTAGATGAAGAAATCCCGTTTCCAACGAAATCCTCAAAGAGGTCAATATATCCACATGCAGACTTTACAAACACAGTGTTTCCAAACTGTTCTATGAAAAGAAAGGTTAAACTCTGTGAGTGGAACGCACACATCAGAAAGTGGTTTCTCAGAATGATTCACTCTAGTTTTTATACGAAGATATTTCCTTTTCTACCGTTGGCCCCAAAGCGCTTGAAATGTCGAGTTGCAAATTCCAGGAAAAGAGGGTTTCAAATCTGCTCTGTCTCAAGGAATGTTCATCTCTGTGAGTTGAACACACGCAACCCAAAGAAGTTACTGAGAATTCTTCTGTCTAGCATTAGATGAAGAAATCCCGTTTCCAACGAAATCCTCAAAGAGGTCCAAATATCCACATGCAGACTTTACACAGTGTTTCCAAACTGTTCTATGAAAAAAAGGTTAAACTCTGTGAGTGGAATGCACACATCACAAAGTGGTTTCTCAGACTGATTCACTCTAGTTTTTATACGAAGATATTTCCTTTTCTTCCGTTGGCCCCAAAGCGCTTGAAATGTCCACTTGCAAATTCCACAAAAAGAGGGTTTCAAATCTGCTCTGTCTAAAGTAAAGTTCATCTCTGTGAGTCGAACACACACAACCCAAAGAAGTTACTGAGAATTCTTCTGTCTAGCATTAGATGAAGAAATCCCGTTTCCAACGAAATCCTCAAAGAGGTCCAAATATCCACATGCAGACTTTACAAACACAGTGTTTCCAAACTGTTCTATGAAAAGAAAGGTTAAACTCTGTGAGTGGAACGCAAACATCAGAAAGTAGTTTCTCAGAATGATTCACTCTAGTTTTTATACGAATATTTTTCCTTTCCAAACGTTGGCCCCAAAGCGCTTGAAATGTCCACTTTCAAATTCCACAAAAAGAGGGTTTCAAATCTGCTCTGTCAAAAGGAAGGTTCAGCTCTGTGAGGTGAACACAAGAAACCCAAAGAAGTTCCTGAGAATTCTTCTGTCTGGAATTAGATGAAGAAATCCCGTTTCCAACGAAATCCTCAAAGAGGTCCAAATATCCACATGCAGACTTTACAAACACAGTGTTTCCAAACTGTTCTATGAAAAGAAAGGTTAAACTCTGTGAGTGGAACGCAAACATCAGAAAGTAGTTTCTCAGAATGATTCACTCTAGTTTTTATACGAAGATATTTCTTTTTCTACCGTTCGCCCCAAAGCGCTTGAAATGTCCACTTGCAAATTCCACAAAAAGAGGGTTTCAAATCTGCTCTGTCTAAAGGAATGTTCATCTCTGTGAGTTGAACACACGCAACCCAAAGAAGTTACTGAGAATTCTTCTGTCTAGCATTAGATGAAGAAATCCCGTTTCCAACGAAATCCTCAAAGAGGTCCAAATATCCACATGCAGACCTTACAAACACAGTGTTTCCAAACTGTTCTATGAAAAAAAAGGTTAAACTCTGTGAGTGGAACGCACACATCAGAAAGTAGTTTCTCAGAATGATTCACTCTAGTTTTTATACGAAGTTATTTCCTTTTCTACCGTTGGCTCCAAAGCGCTTGAAATGTCCACTTGCAAATTCCAGAAAAAGAGGGTTTCAAATCATCTCTGTCTAAAGTAAAGTTCATCTCTGTGAGTTGAACACAAGCAACCCAAAGAAGTTACTGAGAATTCTTCTGTCTAGCATTAGATGAAGAAATCCCGTTTCCAACGAAATCCTCAAAGAGGTCCAAATATCCACATGCAGACTTTACAAACACAGTGTTTCCAAACTGTTCTATGAAAAAAAGGTTAAACTCTGTGAGTGGAGTGCACACATCACAAAGTGGTTTCTCAGACTGATTCACTGTAGTTTTTATACGAAGATATTTCCTTTTCTTCCGTTGGCCCCAAAGCGCTTGAAATGTCCACTTGCAAATTCCACAAAAAGAGGGTTTCAAATCTGCTCTGTCTAAAGTAAAGTTCATCTCTGTGAGTCGAACACACACAATCCAAAGAAGTTACTGAGAATTCTTCTGTTTAGCATTAGATGAAGAAATCCCATTTCCAACGAAATCCTCAAAGAGGTCCATATATGAACATGCAGACTTTACAAACACAGTGTTTCCAAACTGTTCTCTGAAAAGAAAGGTTAAACTCTGTGAGTGGAATGGACACATCACAAAGTAGTTTCTCAGACTGATTCTCTCTAGTTTTTATACGAAGATATTTCATTTTCTACCGTTGGCTCCAAAGCGCTTGAAATGTCCACTTGCACATTCCACAAAAAGAGGGTTTCATATCTGCTCTGTCTAAAGGAAGGTTGATCTCTCTGAGTTGAACTCACAAAACCCAAATAAGTTTCTGAGAATTCTTCTGTCTAGCATTTGTTGAAGAAATACCGTTTCCAATGAAATCCTCAAAGTGGTCAAATATCCACTTGCAGAATTTAGAAACAGAGTGTTTCCAAACTGTTCTATGAATAGAAAGGTTAAACTCCGTAAGTGCAACGCACACATCACAAAGTGGTTTCTCAGAATGATTCACTCTAGTTTTTATACGAAGATATTTCCTTTTCTACCGTTGGCCCCAAAGCCCTTGAAATGTCCACTTGCAAATTCCACAAAAAGATTGTTTCAAATCTGCTCTGTCTAAAGGAAGGTTCATCTCTGTGAGTTGAACACAGGCAAACCAAAGAAGTTACTGAGAATTCTTCTGTCTAGCATTAGATGAAGAAATCCCGTTTCCAACGAAATCCTCAAAGAGGTCCAAATATCCACTTGCGGACTTTAGAAACAGAGTGTTTCCAAGCTGCTCTATGAAAAGATAGGTTAAACTCTGTGAGTGCAACGCACACATCAGAAAGTAGTTTCTCAGAATGATTCACTCTAGTTTTTATACGAAGATATTTCCTTTTCTACCGTTGGCCCCAAAGCGCTTGAAATGTCCACTTGCAAATTCCACAAAAAGAGGGTTTCAAATCTGCTCTGTCTAAAGGAATGTTCATCTCTGTGAGTTGAACACACGCAACCCAAAGAAGTTACTGAGAATTCTTCTGTCTAGCATTAGATGAAGAAATCCCGTTACCTACGAAATCCTCAAAGAGGTCCAAATATCCACATGCAGACCTTACAAACACAGTGTTTCCAAACTGTTCTATGAAAAAAAAGGTTAAACTCTGTGAGTGGAACGCACACATCAGAAAGTGGTTTCTCAGAATGATTCACTCTAGTTTTTATACGAAGATATTTCCTTTTCTACCGTTGGCGCAAAAGAGCTTCAAATATCCAGTTGAAAATTCCAGGAAAAGAGGGTTTCAAATCTGCTCTGTCTAAATGAATGTTCATCTCTGTGAGTTGAACACACGCAACCCAAAGAAGTTACTGAGAATTCTTCTGTCTAGCATTAGATGAAGAAATCCCGTTTCCAACGAAATCCTCAAAGAGGTCCAAATATCCACGTGCAGACCTTACAAACACAGTGTTTCCAAACTGTTCTATGAAAAAAAAAGGTTAAACTCTGTGAGTGGAACGCACACATCAGAAAGTAGTTTCTCAGAATGATTCACTGTAGTTTTTATACGAAGTTATTTCCTTTTCTACCGTTGGCCCCAAAGCGCTTGAAATGTCCACATGCAAATTCCACAAAAAGAGGGTTTCAAATCTGCTCTGTCTAAAGTAAAGTTCATCTCTGTGAGTTGAACACAAGCAACCCAAAGAAGTTACTGAGAATTCTTCTGTCTAGCATTAGATGAAGAAATCCCATTTCCAACGAAATCCTCAAAGAGGTCCAAACATCCACATGCAGACCTTACAAACACAGTGTTTCCAAACTGTTCTATGAAAAGAAAGGTTAAAGTCTGTGAGTGGAACGCACACATCAGAAAGTGGTTTCTCAGACTGATTCTCTCTAGTTTTTATACGAAGATATTTCCTTTTCTACCGTTGGCCCCAAAGCGCTTGAAATGTCCAGTTGCAAATTCCAGGAAAAGAGGGTTTCAAATCTGCTCTGACTCAAGGAATGTTCATCTCTGTGAGTTGAACACACGCAACCCAAAGAAGTTACTGAGAATTCTTCTGTCTAGCATTAGATGAAGAAATCCCGTTTCCAACGAAATCCTCAAAGAGGTCCAAATATCCAAATGCAGACTTTACAGTGTTTCCAAACTGTTCTAGGAAAAAAGGTTAAACTCTGTGAGTGGAATGCACACATCACAAAGTGGTTTCTCAGACTGATTCACTCTAGTTTTTATACGAAGATATTTCATTTTCTACCGTTGGCTCCAAAGCGCCTGAAATGTCCACTTGCGCATTCCACAAAAAGAGGGTTTCATATCTGCTCTGTCTAAAGGAAGGTTGATCTCTCTGAGTTGAACTCACAAAACCCAAATAAGTTACTGAGAATTCTTCTGTCTAGCATTTGTTGAAGAAATACCGTTCCCAACGAAATCTTCTAAGTCCTCCAAATATCCACTTGCAGAATTTACAAACAGAGTGTTTCCAAACTGTTCTATGAATAGAAAGGTTAAACTCTGTAAGTGGAACGCACACATCACAAAGTGGTTTCTCAGAATGATTCACTCTAGTTTTTATACGAAGATATTTCCTTTTCTACCGTTGGCCCCAAAGCGCTTGAAATGTCCACTTGCAAATTCCGCAAAAAGATTGTTTCAAATCTGCTCTGTCTAAAGGAAGGTTCATCTCTGTGAGTTGAACACAGGCAACCCAAATAAGTTACTGAGAATTCTTCTGTCTAGCATTAGATGAAGAAATCCCGTTTCCAACGAAATCCTCAAAGAGGTCCAAATATCCACTAGCGGACTTTAGAAACAGAGTGTTTCCAAGCTGCTCTATGAAAAGAATGGTTAAACTCTGTGAGTGGAACGCACACATCACAAAGTGCTTTCTCAGAATGATTCTCTCTAGTTTTTATACGAATATTTTTCCTTTCCAAACGTTGGCCCCAAAGCGCTTGAAATTTCCACTTGCAAATTCCACAAAAAGAGGGTTTCAAATCTGCTCTGTCAAAAGGAAGGTTCAGCTCTGTGAGGTGAACACAAGAAACCCAAAGAAGTTCCTGAGAATTCTTCTGTCTGGAATTAGATGAAGAAATCCCGTTTCCAACGAAATCCTCAAAGAGGTCCAAATATCCACATGCAGACTTTACAAACACAGTGTTTCCAAACTGTTCTATGAAAAGAAAGGTTAAACTCTGTGAGTGGAACGCAAACATCAGAAAGTAGTTTCTCAGAATGATTCACTCTAGTTTTTATACGAAGATATTTCCTTTTCTACCGTTGGCCCCAAAGCGCTTGAAATGTCCACTTGCAAATTCCACAAAAAGAGGGTTTCAAATCTGCTCTGTCTAAAGGAATGTTCATCTCTGAGAGTTGAACACACGCAACCCAAAGAAGTTACTGAGAATTCTTCTGTCTAGCATTAGATGAAGAAATCCCGTTTCCAACGAAATCCTCAAAGAGGTCCATATATCCACATGCAGACTTTACAAACACAGTGTTTCCAAACTGTTCTATGAAAAGAAAGGTTAAACTCTGTGAGTGGAACGCACACATCAGAAAGTGGTTTCTCAGAATGATTCACTCTAGTTTTTATACGAAGATATTTCCTTTTCTACAGTTGGCCCCAAAGCGCTTGAAATGTCCAGTTGCAAATTCCAGGAAAAGAGGGTTTCAAATCTGCTCTGTCTCAAGGAATGTTCATCTCTCTGAGTTGAACACACGCAACCCAAAGAAGTAACTGAGAATTCTTCTGTCTAGCATTACATGAAGAAATCCCGTTTCCAACGAAATCCTCAAAGAGGTCCAAATATCCACATGCAGACTTTACACAGTGTTTCCAAACTGTTCTATGAAAAAAAGGTTAAACTCTGTGAGTGGAATGCACACATCACAAAGTGGTTTCTCAGACTGATTCACTCTAGTTTTTATACGAAGATATTTCCTTTTCTTCCGTTGGCCCCAAAGCGCTTGAAATGTCCACTTGCAAATTCCACAAAAAGAGGGTTTCAAATCTGCTCTGTCTAAAGTAAAGTTCATCTCTGTGAGTCGAACACACACAACCCAAAGAAGTTACTGAGAATTCTTCTGTCTAGCATTAGATGAAGAAATCCCGTTTCCAACGAAATCCTCAAAGAGGTCCAAATATCCACATGCAGACTTTACAAACACAGTGTTTCCAAACTGTTCTATGAAAAAAAGGTTAAACTCTGTGAGTGGAATGCACACATCACAAAGTGCTTTCTCAGACTGATTCACTCTAGTTTATATACGAAGATATTTCCTTTTCTACCGTTGGCCCCAAAGCGCTTGAAATGTCCACTTGCAAATTCCACAAAAAGAGGGTTTCAAATCTGCTCTGTCTAAAGTAAAGTTCATCTCTGTGAGTCGAACACACAAAACCCAAAGAAGTTACTGAGAATTCTTCTGTTTAGCATTAGATGAAGAAATCCCATTTCCAACGAAATCCTCAAACAGGTCCATATATCCACATGCAGACTTTACAAACAGAGTGTTTCCAAACTGTTCTATGAAAAGAAAGGTTAAACTCTGTGAGTGGAATGGACACATCACAAAGTGGTTTCTCAGACTGATTCTCTCTAGTTTTTATACGAAGATATTTCCTTTTCTACCGTTGGCCCCAAAGCGCTTGAAATGTCCACTTGCACATTCCACAAAAAGAGGGTTTCAAATCTGCTCTGTCTAAAGGAATGTTCATCTCTGTGAGTTGAACACACGCAAACCAAAGAAGTTACTGAGAATTCTTCTGTTTAGCATTAGATGAAGAAATCCCGTTTCCAACGAAATCCTCAAAGAGGTCCATATATGAACATGCAGACTTTACAAACACAGTGTTTCCAAACTGTTCTGTGAAAAGAAAGGTTAAACTCTGTGAGTGGAGTGCACACATCACAAAGTGGTTTCTCAGACTGATTCTCTCTAGTTTTTATACGAAGATATTTCATTTTCTACCGTTGGCTCCAAAGCGCTTGAAATGTCCACTTGCACATTCCACAAAAAGAGGGTTTCATATCTGCTCTGTCTAAAGGAAGGTTGATCTCTCTGAGTTGAACTCACAAAACCCAAATAAGTTTCTGAGAATTCTTCTGTCTAGCATTTGTTGAAGAAATACCGTTTCCAATGGAATCCTCAAAGTGGTCAAGTATCCACTTGCAGAATTTAGAAACAGAGTGTTTCTAAACTGTTCTATGAATAGAAAGGTTAAACTCCGTAAGTGCAACGCACACATCACAAAGTGGTTTCTCAGAATGATTCACTCTAGTTTTTATACGAAGATATTTCCTTTTCTACCGTTGGCCCCAAAGTGCTTGAAATGTCCAGTTGCAAATTCCAGGAAAAGAGGGTTTCAAATCTGCTCTGTCTAAAGGAATGTTCATCTCTGTGAGTTGAACACACGCAACCCAAAGAAGTTACTGAGAATTCTTCTGTCTAGCATTAGGTGAAGAAATCCCGTTTCCAACGAAATCCTCAAAGAGGTCCAAATATCCACATGCAGACCTTACAAACACAGTGTTTCCAAACTGTTCTATGAAAAGAAAGGTTAAACTCTGTGAGTGGAACGCACACATCAGAAAGTGGTTTCTCAGACTGATTCTCTCTAGTTTTTATACGAAGATATTTCCTTTTCTACCGTTGGCCCCAAAGCGCTTGAAATGTCCACTTGCAAATTCCACAAAAAGAGGGTTTCAAATCTGCTCTGTCTAAAGGAATGTTCATCTCTGTGAGTTGAACACAAGCAACCCAAAGAAGTTACTGAGAATTCTTCTGTCTAGCATTAGATGAAGAAATCCCGTTTCCAACGAAGTCCTCAAAGAGGTCCATATATCCACATGCAGACTTTACAAACACAGTGTTTCCAAACTGTTCTATGAAAAGAAAGGTTAAACTCTGTGAGTGGAACGCACACATCAGAAAGTGGTTTCTCAGAATGATTCACTCTAGTTTTTATACGAAGATATTTCCTTTTCTACAGTTGGCCCCAAAGCGCTTGAAATGTCCACTTGCAAATTCCACAAAAAGAGGGTTTCAAATCCGCTCTGTCTCAAGGAATGTTCATCTCTGTGAGTTGAACACACGCAACCCAAAGAAGTTACTGACAATTCTTCTGTCTAGCATTAGATGAAGAAATCCCGTTTCCAACGAAATCCTCAAAGAGGTCCAAATATCCACATGCAGACTTTACACAGTGTTTCCAAAGTGTTCTATGAAAAAAAGGTTAAACTCTGTGAGTGGAATGCACACATCACAAAGTGGTTTCTCAGACTGATTCACTCTAGTTTTTATACGAAGATATTTCCTTTTCTTCCGTTGGCCCCAAAGCGCTTGAAATGTCCACTTGCAAATTCCACAAAAAGAGGGTTTCAAATCTGCTCTGTCTAAAGTAAAGTTCTTCTCTGTGAGTCGAACACACACAACCCAAAGAAGTTACTGAGAATTCTTCTGTCTAGCATTAGATGAAGAAATCCCGTTTCCAACGAAATCCTCAAAGAGGTCCAAATATCCACATGCAGACTTTACAAACACAGTGTTTCCAAACTGTTCTATGAAAAAAAGGTTAAACTGTGAGTGGAATGCACACATCACAAAGTGCTTTCTCAGACTGATTCACTCTAGTTTTTATACGAAGATATTTCCTTTTCTACCGTTGGCCCCAAAGCGCTTGAAATGTCCACTTGCAAATTCCGCAAAAAGATTGTTTCAAATCTGCTCTGTCTAAAGGAAGGTTCATCTCTGTGAGTTGAACACAGGCAACCCAAAGAAGTTACTGAGAATTCTTCTGTCTAGCATTAGATGAAGAAATCCCATTTCCAACGAAATCCTCAAAGAGGTTCATATATCCACATGCAGACTTTACAAACACAGTGTTTCCAAACTGTTCTATGAAAAGAAAGGTTAAACTCTGTGAGTGGAATGCACACATCACAAAGTGGTTTCTCAGACTGATTCTGTCTAGTTTTTGTACGAAAATATTCCATTTTCTACCGTTGGCCCCAAAGCGCTTGAAATGTCCCCTTTCAAATTCCACAAAAAGAGGGTTTCATATCTGCTCTGTCTAAAGGAAGGTTGATCTCTCTGAGTTGAACTCACAAAACCCAAATAAGTTACTGAGAATTCTTCTGTCTAGCATTTGTTGAAGAAATACCGTTTCCAACGAAATCCTCAAAGTGGTCCAAATATCCACTTGCAGAATTTACAAACAGAGTGTTTCCAAACTGTTCTATGAATAGAAAGGTTAAACTCTGTAAGTGGAACGCACACATCACAAAGTGGTTTCTCAGAATGATTCACTCTAGTTTTTATACGAAGATATTTCCTTTTCTACCGTTGGCCCCAAAGCGCATGAAATGTCCACTTGCAAATTCCACAAAAAGATTGTTTCAAATCTGCTCTGTCTAAAGGAAGGTTCATCTCTGTGAGTTGAACACAGGCAACCCAAAGAAGTTACTGAGAATTCTTCTGTCTAGCATTAGATGAAGAAATCCCGTTTCCAACGAAATCCTCAAAGAGGTCCAAATATCCACTAGCGGACTTTAGAAACAGAGTGTTTCCAAGCTGCTCTATGAAAAGAATGGTTAAACTCTGTGAGTGGAACGCACACATCACAAAGTGCTTTCTCAGAATGATTCTCTCTAGTTTTTATACGAATATTTTTCCTTTCCAAACGTTGGCCCCAAAGCGCTTGGAATTTCCACTTGCAAATTCCACAAAAAGAGTGTTTCAAATCTGCTCTGTCTAAAGGAATGTTCATCTCTGTGAGTTGAACACACGCAACCCAAAGAAGTTACTGAGAATTCTTCTGTCTAGCATTAGATGAAGAAATCCCGTTTCCAACGAAATCCTCAAAGAGGTCCAAATATCCACATGCAGACTTTACAGTGTTTCCAAACTGTTCTATGAAAAAAAGGTTAAACTCTGTGAGTGGAATGCACACATCACAAAGTGGTTTCTCAGACTGATTCACTCTAGTTTTTATACGAAGATATTTCATTTTCTACCGTTGGCTCCAAAGCGCTTGAAATGTCCACTTGCGCATTCCACAAAAAGAGGGTTTCATATCTGCTCTGTCTAAAGGAAGGTTGATCTCTCTGAGTTGAACTCACAAAACCCAAATAAGTTACTGAGAATTCTTCTGTCTAGCATTTGTTGAAGAAATACCGTTCCCAACGAAATCTTCTAAGTCCTCCAAATATCCACTTGCAGAATTTACAAACAGAGTGTTTCCAAACTGTTCTATGAATAGAAAGGTTAAACTCTGTAAGTGGAACGCACACATCACAAAGTGGTTTCTCAGAATGATTCACTCTAGTTTTTATACGAAGATATTTCCTTTTCTACCGTTGGCCCCAAAGCGCTTGAAATGTCCACTTGCAAATTCCGCAAAAAGATTGTTTCAAATCTGCTCTGTCTAAAGGAAGGTTCATCTCTGTGAGTTGAACACAGGCAACCCAAAGAAGTTACTGAGAATTCTTCTGTCTAGCATTAGATGAAGAAATCCCATTTCCAACGAAATCCTCAAAGAGGTTCATATATCCACATGCAGACTTTACAAACAGAGTGTTTCCAAACTGTTCTATGAAAAGAAAGGTTAAACTCTGTGAGTGGAATGCACACATCACAAAGTGGTTTCTCAGACTGATTCTGTCTAGTTTTTATACGAAAATATTCCATTTTCTACCGTTGGCCACAAAGCGCTTGAAATGTCCCCTTGCAAATTCCACAAAAAGAGGGTTTCATATCTGCTCTGTCTAAAGGAAGGTTGATCTCCCTGAGTTGAACTCACAAAACCCAAATAAGTTACTGAGAATTCTTCTGTCTAGCATTTGTTGAAGAAATACCGTTTCCAACGAAATCCTCAAAGTGGTCCAAATATCCACTTGCAGAATTTACAAACAGAGTGTTTCCAAACTGTTCTATGAATAGAAAGGTTAAACTCTGTAAGTGGAATGCACACATCACAAAGTGGTTTCTCAGAATGATTCACTCTAGTTTTTATACGAAGATATTTCCTTTTCTACCGTTGGCCCCAAAGCGCATGAAATGTCCACTTGCAAATTCCACAAAAAGATTGTTTCAAATCTGCTCTGTCTAAAGGAAGGTTCATCTCTGTGAGTTGAACACAGGCAACCCAAATAAGTTACTGAGAATTCTTCTGTCTAGCATTAGATGAAGAAATCCCGTTTCCAACGAAATCCTCAAAGAGGTCCAAATATCCACTAGCGGACTTTAGAAACAGAGTGTTTCCAAGCTGCTCTATGAAAAGAATGGTTAAACTCTGTGAGTGGAACGCACACATCACAAAGTGCTTTCTCAGAATGATTCTCTCTAGTTTTTATACGAATATTTTTCCTTTCCAAACGTTGGCCCCAAAGCGCTTGAAATTTCCACTTGCAAATTCCACAAAAAGAGGGTTTCAAATCTGCTCTGTCAAAAGGAAGGTTCAGCTCTGTGAGGTGAACACAAGAAACCCAAAGAAGTTCCTGAGAATTCTTCTGTCTGGAATTAGATGAAGAAATCCCGTTTCCAACGAAATCCTCAAAGAGGTCCAAATATCCACATGCAGACTTTACAAACACAGTGTTTCCAAACTGTTCTATGAAAAGAAAGGTTAAACTCTGTGAGTGGAACGCAAACATCAGAAAGTAGTTTCTCAGAATGATTCACTCTAGTTTTTATACGAAGATATTTCCTTTTCTACCGTTGGCCCCAAAGCGCTTGAAATGTCCACTTGCAAATTCCACAAAAAGAGGGTTTCAAATCTGCTCTGTCTAAAGGAATGTTCATCTCTGTGAGTTGAACACACGCAACCCAAAGAAGTTACTGAGAATTCTTCTGTCTAGCATTAGATGAAGAAATCCCGTTTCCAACGAAACCCTCAAAGAGGTCCAAATATCCACATGCAGACCTTACAAACACAGTGTTTCCAAACTGTTCTATGAAAAAAAAGGTTAAACTCTGTGAGTGGAACGCACACATCAGAAAGTAGTTTCTCAGAATGATTCACTCTAGTTTTTATACGAAGTTATTTCCTTTTCTACCGTTGGCCCCAAAGCGCTTGAAATGTCCACTTGCAAATTCCAGAAAAAGAGGGTTTCAAATCTGCTCTGTCTAAAGGAATGTTCATCTCTGAGAGTTGAACACACGCAACCCAAAGAAGTTACTGAGAATTTTTCTGTCTAGCATTAGATGAAGAAATCCCGTTTCCAACGAAATCCTCAAAGAGGTCCATATATCCACATGCAGACTTTACAAACACAGTGTTTCCAAACTGTTCTATGAAAAGAAAGGTTAAACTCTGTGAGTGGAACGCACACATCAGAAAGTGGTTTCTCAGAATGATTCACTCTAGTTTTTATACGAAGATATTTCCTTTTCTACAGTTGGCCCCAAAGCGCTTGAAATGTCCAGTTGCAAATTCCAGGAAAAGAGGGTTTCAAATCTGCTCTGTCTCAAGGAATGTTCATCTCTCTGAGTTGAACACACGCAACCCAAAGAAGTTACTGAGAATTCTTCTGTCTAGCATTACATGAAGAAATCCCGTTTCCAACGAAATCCTCAAAGAGGTCCAAATATCCACATGCAGACTTTACACAGTGTTTCCAAACTGTTCTATGAAAAAAAGGTTAAACTCTGTGAGTGGAATGCACACATCACAAAGTGGTTTCTCAGACTGATTCACTCTAGTTTTTATACGAAGATATTTCCTTTTCTTCCGTTGGCCCCAAAGCGCTTGAAATGTCCACTTGCAAATTCCACAAAAAGAGGGTTTCAAATCTGCTCTGTCTAAAGTAAGTTCATCTCTGTGAGTCGAACACACACAACCCAAAGAAGTAACTGAGAATTCTTCTGTCTAGCATTAGATGAAGAAATCCCGTTTCCAACGAAATCCTCAAAGAGGTCCAAATATCCACATGCAGACTTTACAAACACAGTGTTTCCAAACTGTTCTATGAAAAAAAGGTTAAACTCTGTGAGTGGAATGCACACATCACAAAGTGCTTTCTCAGACTGATTCACTCTAGTTTATATACGAAGATATTTCCTTTTCTACCGTTGGCCCCAAAGCGCTTGAAATGTCCACTTGCAAATTCCACAAAAAGAGGGTTTCAAATCATCTCTGTCTAAAGTAAAGTTCATCTCTGTGAGTCGAACACACAAAACCCAAAGAAGTTACTGAGAATTCTTCTGTTTAGCATTAGATGAAGAAATCCCATTTCCAACGAAATCCTCAAACAGGTCCATATATCCACATGCAGACTTTACAAACAGAGTGTTTCCAAACTGTTCTATGAAAAGAAAGGTTAAACTCTGTGAGTGGAATGGACACATCACAAAGTGGTTTCTCAGACTGATTCTCTCTAGTTTTTATACGAAGATATTTCCTTTTCTACCGTTGGCCCCAAAGCGCTTGAAATGTCCACTTGCACATTCCACAAAAAGAGGGTTTCAAATCTGCTCTGTCTAAAGGAATGTTCATCTCTGTGAGTTGAACACACGCAAACCAAAGAAGTTACTGAGAATTCTTCTGTTTAGCATTAGATGAAGAAATCCCGTTTCCAACGAAATCCTCAAAGAGGTCCATATATGAACATGCAGACTTTACAAACACAGTGTTTCCAAACTGTTCTGTGAAAAGAAAGGTTAAACTCTGTGAGTGGAGTGCACACATCACAAAGTGGTTTCTCAGACTGATTCTCTCTAGTTTTTATACCAAGATATTTCATTTTCTACCGTTGGCTCCAAAGCGCTTGAAATGTCCACTTGCACATTCCACAAAAAGAGGGTTTCATATCTGCTCTGTCTAAAGGAAGGTTGATCTCTCTGAGTTGAACTCACAAAACCCAAATAAGTTTCTGAGAATTCTTCTGTCTAGCATTTGTTGAAGAAATACCGTTTCCAATGGAATCCTCAAAGTGGTCAAGTATCCACTTGCAGAATTTAGAAACAGAGTGTTTCTAAACTGTTCTATGAATAGAAAGGTTAAACTCCGTAAGTGCAACGCACACATCACAAAGTGGTTTCTCAGAATGATTCACTCTAGTTTTTATACGAAGATATTTCCTTTTCTACCGTTGGCGCCAAAGCGCTTGAAATGTCCAGTTGCAAATTCCAGGAAAAGAGGGTTTCAAATCTGCTCTGTCTAAAGGAATGTTCATCTCTGTGAGTTGAACACACGCAACCCAAAGAAGTTACTGAGAATTCTTCTGTCTAGCATTAGGTGAAGAAATCCCGTTTCCAACGAAATCCTCAAAGAGGTCCAAATATCCACATGCAGACCTTACAAACACAGTGTTTCCAAACTGTTCTATGAAAAGAAAGGTTAAACTCTGTGAGTGGAACGCACACATCAGAAAGTGGTTTCTCAGACTGATTCTCTCTAGTTTTTATACGAAGATATTTCCTTTTCTACCGTTGGCCCCAAAGCGCTTGAAATGTCCACTTGCAAATTCCACAAAAAGAGGGTTTCAAATCTGCTCTGTCTAAAGGAATGTTCATCTCTGTGAGTTGAACACAAGCAACCCAAAGAAGTTACTGAGAATTCTTCTGTCTAGCATTAGATGAAGAAATCCCGTTTCCAACGAAGTCCTCAAAGAGGTCCATATATCCACATGCAGACTTTACAAACACAGTGTTTCCAAACTGTTCTATGAAAAGAAAGGTTAAACTCTGTGAGTGGAACGCACACATCAGAAAGTGGTTTCTCAGAATGATTCACTCTAGTTTTTATACGAAGATATTTCCTTTTCTACAGTTGGCCCCAAAGCGCTTGAAATGTCCACTTGCAAATTCCACAAAAAGAGGGTTTCAAATCCGCTCTGTCTCAAGGAATGTTCATCTCTGTGAGTTGAACACACGCAACCCAAAGAAGTTACTGACAATTCTTTGTCTAGCATTAGATGAAGAAATCCCGTTTCCAACGAAATCCTCAAAGAGGTCCAAATATCCACATGCAGACTTTACACAGTGTTTCCAAAGTGTTCTATGAAAAAAAGGTTAAACTCTGTGAGTGGAATGCACACATCACAAAGTGGTTTCTCAGACTGATTCACTCTAGTTTTTATACGAAGATATTTCCTTTTCTTCCGTTGGCCCCAAAGCGCTTGAAATGTCCACTTGCAAATTCCACAAAAAGAGGGTTTCAAATCTGCTCTGTCTAAAGTAAAGTTCTTCTCTGTGAGTCGAACACACACAACCCAAAGAAGTTACTGAGAATTCTTCTGTCTAGCATTAGATGAAGAAATCCCGTTTCCAACGAAATCCTCAAAGAGGTCCAAATATCCACATGCAGACTTTACAAACACAGTGTTTCCAAACTGTTCTATGAAAAAAAGGTTAAACTGTGAGTGGAATGCACACATCACAAAGTGCTTTCTCAGACTGATTCACTCTAGTTTTTATACGAAGATATTTCCTTTTCTACCGTTGGCCCCAAAGCGCTTGAAATGTCCACTTGCAAATTCCGCAAAAAGATTGTTTCAAATCTGCTCTGTCTAAACGAAGGTTCATCTCTGTGAGTTGAACACAGGCAACCCAAAGAAGTTACTGAGAATTCTTCTGTCTAGCATTAGATGAAGAAATCCCATTTCCAACAAAATCCTCAAAGAGGTTCATATATCCACATGCAGACTTTACAAACACAGTGTTTCCAAACTGTTCTATGAAAAGAAAGGTTAAACTCTGTGAGTGGAATGCACACATCACAAAGTGGTTTCTCAGACTGATTCTGTCTAGTTTTTGTACGAAAATATTCCATTTTCTACCGTTGGCCCCAAAGCGCTTGAAATGTCCCCTTTCAAATTCCACAAAAAGAGGGTTTCATATCTGCTCTGTCTAAAGGAAGGTTGATCTCTCTGAGTTGAACTCACAAAACCCAAATAAGTTACTGAGAATTCTTCTGTCTAGCATTTGTTGAAGAAATACCGTTTCCAACGAAATCCTCAAAGTGGTCCAAATATCCACTTGCAGAATTTACAAACAGAGTGTTTCCAAACTGTTCTATGAATAGAAAGGTTAAACTCTGTAAGTGGAATGCACACATCACAAAGTGGTTTCTCAGAATGATTCACTCTAGTTTTTATACGAAGATATTTCCTTTTCTACCGTTGGCCCCAAAGCGCATGAAATGTCCACTTGCAAATTCCACAAAAAGATTGTTTCAAATCTGCTCTGTCTAAAGGAAGGTTCATCTCTGTGAGTTGAACACAGGCAACCCAAAGAAGTTACTGAGAATTCTTCTGTCTAGCATTAGATGAAGAAATTCCGTTTCCAACGAAATCCTCAAAGAGGTCCAAATATCCACTAGCGGACTTTAGAAACAGAGTGTTTCCAAGCTGCTCTATGAAAAGAATGGTTAAACTCTGTGAGTGGAACGCACACATCACAAAGTGCTTTCTCAGAATGATTCTCTCTAGTTTTTATACGAATATTTTTCCTTTCCAAACGTTGGCCCCAAAGCGCTTGGAATTTCCACTTGCAAATTCCACAAAAAGAGGGTTTCAAATCTGCTCTGTCAAAAGGAAGGTTCAGCTCTGTGAGGTGAACACAAGAAACCCAAAGAAGTTCCTGAGAATTCTTCTGTCTGGAATTAGATGAAGAAATCCCGTTTCCAACGAAATCCTCAAAGAGGTCCAAATATCCACATGCAGACTTTACAAACACAGTGTTTCCAAACTGTTCTATGAAAAGAAAGGTTAAACTCTGTGAGTGGAACGCAAACATCAGAAAGTAGTTTCTCAGAATGATTCACTCTAGTTTTTATACGAAGATATTTCCTTTTCTACCGTTGGCCCCAAAGCGCTTGAAATGTCCACTTGCAAATTCCACAAAAAGAGGGTTTCAAATCTGCTCTGTCTAAAGGAATGTTCATCTCTGTGAGTTGAACACACGCAACCCAAAGAAGTTACTGAGAATTCTTCTGTCTAGCATTAGATGAAGAAATCCCGTTTCCAACGAAATCCTCAAAGAGGTCCAAATATCCACATGCAGACCTTACAAACACAGTGTTTCCAAACTGTTCTATGAAAAAAAAGGTTAAACTCTGTGAGTGGAACGCACACATCAGAAAGTAGTTTCTCAGAATGATTCACTCTAGTTTTTATACGAAGTTATTTCCTTTTCTACCGTTGGCCCCAAAGCGCTTGAAATGTCCACTTGCAAATTCCACAAAAAGAGGGTTTCAAATCTGCTCTGTCTAACGTAAAGTTCATCTCTGTGAGTTGAACACAAGCAACCCAAAGAAGTTACTGAGAATTCTTCTGTCTAGCATTAGATGAAGAAATCCCGTTTCCATCGAAATCCTCAAAGAGGTCCAAATATCCACATGCAGACTTTACAAACACAGTGTTTCCAAACTGTTCTATGAAAAAAAGGTTAAACTCTGTGAGTGGAGTGCACACATCACAAAGTGGTTTCTCAGACTGATTCACTCTAGTTTTTATACGAATATATTTCCTTTTCTTCCGTTGGCCCCAAAGCGCTTGAAATGTCCACTTGCAAATTCCACAAAAAGAGGGTTTCAAATCTGCTCTGTCTAAAGTAAAGTTCATCTCTGTGAGTCGAACACACACAACCCAAAGAAGTTACTGAGAATTCTTCTGTTTAGCATTAGATGAAGAAATTCCATTTCCAACGAAATCCTCAAAGAGGTCCATATATGAACATGCAGACTTTACAAACACAGTGTTTCCAAACTGTTCTATGAAAAGAAAGGTTAAACTCTGTGAGTGGAATGGGCACATCACAAAGTAGTTTCTCAGACTGATTCTCTCTAGTTTTTATACGAAGATATTTCATTTTCTACCGTTGGCTCCAAAGCGCTTGAAATGTCCACTTGCACATTCCACAAAAAGAGGGTTTCATATCTGCTCTGTCTAAAGGAAGGTTGATCTCTCTCAGTTGAACTCACAAAACCCAAATAAGTTTCTGAGAATTCTTCTGTCTAGCGTTTGTTGAAGAAATACCGTTTCCAATTAAATCCTCAAAGTGGTCAAATATCCACTTGCAGAATTTAGAAACAGAGTGTTTCCAAACTGTTCTATGAATAGAAAGGTTAAACTCCGTAAGTGCAACGCACACATCACAAAGTGGTTTCTCAGAATGATTCACTCTAGTTTTTATACGAAGATATTTCGTTTTCTACCGTTGGCCCCAAAGCCCTTGAAATGTCCACTTGCTAATTCCACAAAAAGATTGTTTCAAATCTGCTCTGTCTAAAGGAAGGTTCATCTCTGTGAGTTGAACACAGGCAAACCAAAGAAGTTACTGAGAATTCTTCTGTCTCGCATTAGATGAAGAAATCCCGTTTCCAACGAAATCCTCAAAGAGGTCCAAATATCCACTTGCGGACTTTAGAAACAGAGTGTTTCCAAGCTGCTCTATGAAAAGATAGGTTAAACTCTGTGAGTGCAACGCACACATCAGAAAGTAGTTTCTCAGAATGATTCACTCTAGTTTTTATACGAAGATATTTCCTTTTCTACCGTTGGCCCCAAAGCGCTTGAAATGTCCACTTGCAAATTCCACAAAAAGAGGGTTTCAAATCTGCTCTGTCTAAAGGAATGTTCATCTCTGTGAGTTGAACACACGCAACCCAAGGAAGTTACTGAGAATTCTTCTGTCTAGCATTAGATGAAGAAATCCCGTTACCAACGAAATCCTCAAAGAGGTCCAAATATCCACATGCAGACCTTACAAACACAGTGTTTCCAAACTGTTCTATGAAAAAAAAGGTTAAACTCTGTGAGTGGAACGCACACATCAGAAAGTGGTTTCTCAGAATGATTCACTCTAGTTTTTATACGAAGATATTTCCTTTTCTACCGTTGGCGCCAAAGCGCTTCAAATGTCCAGTTGCAAATTCCAGGAAAAGAGGGTTTCAAATCTGCTCTGTCTAAAGGAATGTTCATCTATGTGAGTTGAACACACGCAACCCAAAGAAGTTACTGAGAATTCTTCTGTCTAGCATTAGATGAAGAAATCCCGTTTCCAACGAAATCCTCAAAGAGGTCCAAATATCCACATGCAGACTTTACAAACACAGTGTTTCCAAACTGTTCTATGAAAAAAAGGTTAAACTGTGAGTGGAATGCACACATCACAAAGTGGTTTCTCAGACTGATTCACTCTAGTTTTTATACGAAGATATTTCCTTTTCTACCGTTGGCCCCAAAGCGCTTGAAATGTCCACTTGCAAATTCCGCAAAAAGATTGTTTCAAATCTGCTCTGTCTAAAGGAAGGTTCATCTCTGTGAGTTGAACACAGGCAACCCAAAGAAGTTACTGAGAATTCTTCTGTCTAGCATTAGATGAAGAAATCCCATTTCCAACGAAATCCTCAAAGAGGTTCATATATCCACATGCAGACTTTACAAACACAGTGTTTCCAAACTGTTCTATGAAAAGAAAGGTTAAACTCTGTGAGTGGAATGCACACATCACAAAGTGGTTTCTCAGACTGATTCTGTCTAGTTTTTATACGAAAATATTCCATTTTCTACCGTTGGCCCCAAAGCGCTTGAAATGTCCCCTTTCAAATTCCACAAAAAGAGCGTTTCATATCTGCTCTGTCTAAAGGAAGGTTGATCTCTCTGAGTTGAACTCACAAAACCCAAATAAGTTACTGAGAATTCTTCTGTCTAGCATTTGTTGAAGAAATACCGTTTCCAACGAAATCCTCAAAGTGGTCCAAATATCCACTTGCAGAATTTACAAACAGAGTGTTTCCAAACTGTTCTATGAATAGAAAGGTTAAACTCTGTAAGTGGAATGCACACATCACAAAGTGGTTTCTCAGAATGATTCACTCTAGTTTTTATACGAAGATATTTCTTTTTCTACCGTTGGCCCCAAAGCGCATGAAATGTCCACTTGCAAATTCCACAAAAAGATTGTTTCAAATCTGCTCTGTCTAAAGGAAGGTTCATCTCTGTGAGTTGAACACAGGCAACCCAAAGAAGTTACTGAGAATTCTTCTGTCTAGCATTAGATGAAGAAATCCCGTTTCCAACGAAATCCTCAAAGAGGTCCAAATATCCACTAGCGGACTTTAGAAACAGAGTGTTTCCAAGCTGCTCTATGAAAAGAATGGTTAAACTCTGTGAGTGGAACGCACACATCACAAAGTGCTTTCTCAGAATGATTCTCTCTAGTTTTTATACGAATATTTTTCCTTTCCAAACGTTGGCCCCAAAGCGCTTGGAATTTCCACTTGCAAATTCCACAAAAAGAGGGTTTCAAATCTGCTCTGTCAAAAGGAAGGTTCAGCTCTGTGAGGTGAACACAAGAAACCCAAAGAAGTTCCTGAGAATTCTTCTGTCTGGAATTAGATGAAGAAATCCCGTTTCCAACGAAATCCTCAAAGAGGTCCAAATATCCACATGCAGACTTTACAAACACAGTGTTTCCAAACTGTTCTATGAAAAGAAAGGTTAAACTCTGTGAGTGGAACGCAAACATCAGAAAGTAGTTTCTCAGAATGATTCACTCTAGTTTTTATACGAAGATATTTCCTTTTCTACCGTTGGCCCCAAAGCGCTTGAAATGTCCACTTGCAAATTCCACAAAAAGAGGGTTTCAAATCTGCTCTGTCTAAAGGAATGTTCATCTCTGTGAGTTGAACACACGCAACCCAAAGAAGTTACTGAGAATTCTTCTGTCTAGCATTAGATGAAGAAATCCCGTTTCCAACGAAATCCTCAAAGAGGTCCAAATATCCACATGCAGACCTTACAAACACAGTGTTTCCAAACTGTTCTATGAAAAAAAAGGTTAAACTCTGTGAGTGGAACGCACACATCAGAAAGTAGTTTCTCAGAATGATTCACTCTAGTTTTTATACGAAGTTATTTCCTTTTCTACCGTTGGCCCCAAAGCGCTTGAAATGTCCACTTGCAAATTCCACAAAAAGAGGGTTTCAAATCTGCTCTGTCTAACGTAAAGTTCATCTCTGTGAGTTGAACACAAGCAACCCAAAGAAGTTACTGAGAATTCTTCTGTCTAGCATTAGATGAAGAAATCCCGTTTCCATCGAAATCCTCAAAGAGGTCCAAATATCCACATGCAGACTTTACAAACACAGTGTTTCCAAACTGTTCTATGAAAAAAACGTTAAACTCTGTGAGTGGAGTGCACACATCACAAAGTGGTTTCTCAGACTGATTCACTCTAGTTTTTATACGAAGATATTTCCTTTTCTTCCGTTGGCCCCAAAGCGCTTGAAATGTCCACTTGCAAATTCCACAAAAAGAGGGTTTCAAATCTGCTCTGTCTAAAGTAAAGTTCATCTCTGTGAGTCGAACACACACAACCCAAAGAAGTTACTGAGAATTCTTCTGTTTAGCATTAGATGAAGAAATCCCATTTCCAACGAAATCCTCAAAGAGGTCCATATATGAACATGCAGACTTTACAAACACAGTGTTTCCAAACTGTTCTATGAAAAGAAAGGTTAAACTCTGTGAGTGGAATGGGCACATCACAAAGTAGTTTCTCAGACTGATTCTCTCTAGTTTTTATACGAAGATATTTCATTTTCTACCGTTGGCTCCAAAGCGCTTGAAATGTCCACTTGCACATTCCACAAAAACAGGGTTTCATATCTGCTCTGTCTAAAGGAAGGTTGATCTCTCTCAGTTGAACTCACAAAACCCAAATAAGTTTCTGAGAATTCTTCTGTCTAGCATTTGTTGAAGAAATACCGTTTCCAATGAAATCCTCAAAGTGGTCAAATATCCACTTGCAGAATTTAGAAACAGAGTGTTTCCAAACTGTTCTATGAATAGAAAGGTTAAACTCCGTAAGTGCAACGCACACATCACAAAGTGGTTTCTCAGAATGATTCACTCTAGTTTTTATACGAAGATATTTCGTTTTCTACCGTTGGCCCCAAAGCCCTTGAAATGTCCACTTGCAAATTCCACAAAAAGATTGTTTCAAATCTGCTCTGTCTAAAGGAAGGTTCATCTCTGTGAGTTGAACACAGGCAAACCAAAGAAGTTACTGAGAATTCTTCTGTCTCGCATTAGATGAAGAAATCCCGTTTCCAACGAAATCCTCAAAGAGGTCCAAATATCCACTTGCGGACTTTAGAAACAGAGTGTTTCCAAGCTGCTCTATGAAAAGATAGGTTAAACTCTGTGAGTGCAACGCACACATCAGAAAGTAGTTTCTCAGAATGATTCACTCTAGTTTTTATACGAAGATATTTCCTTTTCTACCGTTGGCCCCAAAGCGCTTGAAATGTCCACTTGCAAATTCCACAAAAAGAGGGTTTCAAATCTGTTCTGTCTAAAGGAATGTTCATCTCTGTGAGTTGAACACACGCAACCCAAGGAAGTTACTGAGAATTCTTCTGTCTAGCATTAGATGAAGAAATCCCGTTACCAACGAAATCCTCAAAGAGGTCCAAATATCCACATGCAGACCTTACAAACACAGTGTTTCCAAACTGTTCTATGAAAAAAAAGGTTAAACTCTGTGAGTGGAACGCACACATCAGAAAGTGGTTTCTCAGAATGATTCACTCTAGTTTTTATACGAAGATATTTCCTTTTCTACCGTTGGCGCCAAAGCGCTTCAAATGTCCAGTTGCAAATTCCAGGAAAAGAGGGTTTCAAATCTGCTCTGTCTAAAGGAATGTTCATCTATGTGAGTTGAACACACGCAACCCAAAGAAGTTACTGAGAATTCTTCTGTCTAGCATTAGATGAAGAAATCCCGTTTCCAACGAAATCCTCAAAGAGGTCCAAATATCCACGTGCAGACCTTACAAACACAGTGTTTCCAAACTGTTCTATGAAAAAAAAGGTTAAACTCTGTGAGTTGAACGCACACATCAGAAAGTAGTTTCTCAGAATGATTCACTCTAGTTTTTATACGAAGTTATTTCCTTTTCTACCGTTGGCCCCAAAGCGCTTGAAATGTCCACATGCAAATTCCACAAAAAGAGGGTTTCAAATCTGCTCTGTCTAAAGTAAAGTTCATCTCTGTGAGTTGGACACAAGCAACCCAAAGAAGTTACTGAGAATTCTTCTGTCTAGCATTAGATGAAGAAATCCCATTTCCAACGAAATCCTCAAAGAGGTCCAAATATCCACATGCAGACCTTACAAACACAGTGTTTCCAAACTGTTCTATGAAAAGAAAGGTTAAAGTCTGTGAGTGGAACGCACACATCAGAAAGTGGTTTCTCAGACTGATTCTCTCTAGTTTTTATACGAAGATATTTCCTTTTCTACCGTTGGCCCCAAAGCGCTTGAAATGTCCACTTGCAAATTCCACAAAAAGAGGGTTTCAAATCTGCTCTGTCTAAAGGAATGTTCATCTCTGTGAGTTGAACACAAGCAACCCAAAGAAGTTACTGAGAATTCTTCTGTCTAGCATGAGATGAAGAAATCCCATTTCCAACGAAATCCTCAAAGAGGTCCATATATCCACATGCAGACTTTACAAACACAGTGTTTCCAAACTGTTCTATGAAAAGAAAGGTTAAACCCTGTGAGTGGAACGCACACATCAGAAAGTGGTTTCTCAGAATGATTCACTCTAGTTTTTATACGAAGATATTTCCTTTTCTACCGTTGGCCCCAAAGCGCTTGAAATGTCCAGTTGCAAATTCCAGGAAAAGAGGGTTTCAAATCTGCTCTGTCTCAAGGAATGTTCATCTCTGTGAGTTGAACACACGCAACCCAAAGAAGTTACTGAGAATTCTTCTGTCTAGCATTAGATGAAGAAATCACGTTTCCAACGAAATCCTCAAAGAGGTCCAAATATCCACATGCAGACTTTACAGTGTTTCCAAACTGTTCTATGAAAAAAAGGTTAAACTCTGTGAGTGGAATGCACACATCACAAAGTGGTTTCTCAGACTGATTCACTCTAGTTTTTATACGAAGATATTTCCTTTTCTTCCGTTGGCCCCAAAGCGCTTGAAATGTCCACTTGCAAATTCCACAAAAAGAGGGTTTCAAATCTGCTCTGTCTAAAGTAAAGTTCATCTCTGTGAGTCGAACACACACAACCCAAAGAAGTTACTGAGAATTCTTCTGTCTAGCATTAGATGAAGAAATCCCGTTTCCAACGAAATCCTCAAAGAGGTCCAAATATCCACATGCAGACTTTACAAACACAGTGTTTCCAAACTGTTCTATGAAAAACAGGTTAAACTGTGAGTGGAATGCACACATCACAAAGTGCTTTCTCAGACTGATTCACTCTAGTTTTTATACGAAGATATTTCCTTTTCTACCGTTGGCCCCAAAGCGCTTGAAATGTCCACTTGCAAATTCCACAAAAAGAGGGTTTCAAATCTGCTCTGTCTAAAGTAAAGTTCATCTCTGTGAGTCGAACACACACAACCCAAAGAAGTTACTGAGAATTCTTCTGTTTAGCATTAGATGAAGAAATCCCATTTCCAACGAAATCCTCAAACAGGTCCATATATCCACATGCAGACTTTACAAACAGAGTGTTTCCAAACTGTTCTATGAAAAGAAAGGTTAAACTCTGTGAGTGGAATGGACACATCACAAAGTGGTTTCTCAGACTGATTCTCTCTAGTTTTTATACGAAGATATTTCCTTTTCTACCGTTGGCCCCAAAGAGCTTGAAATGTCCACTTGCACATTCCACAAAAAGAGGGTTTCAAATCTGCTCTGTCTAAAGGAATGTTCATCTCTGTGAGTTGAACACACGCAAACCAAAGAAGTTACTGAGAATTCTTCTGTTTAGCATTAGATGAAGAAATCCCGTTTCCAACGAAATCCTCAAAGAGGTCCATATATGAACATGCAGACTTTACAAACACAGTGTTTCCAAACTGTTCTGTGAAAAGAAAGGTTAAACTCTGTGAGTGGAGTGCACACATCACAAAGTGGTTTCTCAGACTGATTCTCTCTAGTTTTTATACGAAGATATTTCATTTTCTACCGTTGGCTCCAAAGCGCTTGAAATGTCCACTTGCACATTCCACAAAAAGAGGGTTTCATATCTGCTCTGTCTAAAGGAAGGTTGATCTCTCTGATTTGAACTCACAAAACCCAAATAAGTTTCTGAGAATTCTTCTGTCTAGCATTTGTTGAAGAAATACCGTTTCCAATGGAATCCTCAAAGTGGTCAAGTATCCACTTGCAGAATTTAGAAACAGAGTGTTTCTAAACTGTTCTATGAATAGAAAGGTTAAACTCCGTAAGTGCAACGCACACATCACAAAGTGGTTTCTCAGACTGATTCTCTCTAGTTTTTATACGAAGATATTTCCTTTTCTACCGTTGGCCCCAAAGCGCTTGAAATGTCCACTTGCAAATTCCAGGAAAAGAGGGTTTCAAATCTGCTCTGTCTCAAGGAATGTTCATCTCTGTGAGTTGAACACACGCAACCCAAAGAAGTTACTGAGAATTCTTCTGTCTAGCATTAGGTGAAGAAATCCCGTTTCCAACGAAATCCTCAAAGAGGTCCAAATATCCACATGCAGACTTTACACAGTGTTTCCAAACTGTTCTATGAAAAAAAGGTTAAACTCTGTGAGTGGAATGCACACATCACAAAGTGGTTTCTCAGACTGATTCACTCTAGTTTTTATACGAAGATATTTCCTTTTCTTCCGTTGGCCCCAAAGCGCTTGAAATGTCCACTTGCAAATTCCACAAAAAGAGGGTTTCAAATCTGCTCTGTCTAAAGTAAAGTTCATCTCTGTGAGTCGAACACACACAACCCAAAGAAGTTACTGAGAATTCTTCTGTCTAGCATTAGATGAAGAAATCCCGTTTCCAACGAAATCCTCAAAGAGGTCCAAATATCCACATGCAGACTTTACAAACACAGTGTTTCCAAACTGTTCTATGAAAAAAAGGTTAAACTGTGAGTGGAATGCACACATCACAAAGTGCTTTCTCAGACTGATTCACTCTAGTTTTTATACGAAGATATTTCCTTTTCTACCGTTGGCCCCAAAGCGCTTGAAATGTCCACTTGCAAATTCCGCAAAAAGATTGTTTCAAATCTGCTCTGTCTAAAGGAAGGTTCATCTCTGTGAGTTGAACACAGGCAACCCAAAGAAGTTACTGAGAATTCTTCTGTCTAGCATTAGATGAAGAAATCCCATTTCCAACGAAATCCTCAAAGAGTTTCATATATCCACATGCAGACTTTACAAACACAGTGTTTCCAAACTGTTCTATGAAAAGAAAGGTTAAACTCTGTGAGTGGAATGCACACATCACAAAGTGGTTTCTCAGACTGATTCTCTCTAGTTTTTATACGAAGATATTTCATTTTCTACCGTTGGCTCCAAAGCGCTTGAAACGTCCACTTGCACACTCCACAAAAAGAGGGTTTCATATCTGCTCTGTCTAAAGGAAGGTTGATCTCTCTGAGTTGAACTCACAAAACCCAAATAAGTTACTGAGAATTCTTCTGTCTAGCATTTGTTGAAGAAATACCGTTCCCAACGAAATCTTCTAAGTCCTCCAAATATCCACTTGCAGAATTTACAAACAGAGTGTTTCCAAACTGTTCTATGAATAGAAAGGTTAAACTCTGTAAGTGGAACGCACACATCACAAAGTGGTTTCTCAGAATGATTCACTCTAGTTTTTATACGAAGATATTTCCTTTTCTACCGTTGGCCCCAAAGCGCTTGAAATGTCCACTTGCAAATTCCGCAAAAAGATTGTTTCAAATCTGCTCTGTCTAAAGGAAGGTTCATCTCTGTGAGTTGAACACAGGCAACCCAAAGAAGTTACTGAGAATTCTTCTGTCTAGCATTAGATGAAGAAATCCCATTTCCAACGAAATCCTCAAAGAGGTTCATATATCCATATGCAGACTTTACAAACACAGTGTTTCCAAACTGTTCTATGAAAAGAAAGGTTAAACTCTGTGAGTGGAATGCACACATCACAAAGTGGTTTCTCAGACTGATTCTGTCTAGTTTTTATACGAAAATATTCCATTTTCTACCGTTGGCCCCAAAGCGCTTGAAATGTCCCCTTGCAAATTCCACAAAAAGAGGGTTTCATATCTGCTCTGTCTAAAGGAAGGTTGATCTCTCTGAGTTGAACTCACAAAACCCAAATAAGTTACTGAGAATTCTTCTGTCTAGCATTTGTTGAAGAAATACCGTTTCCAACGAAATCCTCAAAGTGGTCCAAATATCCACTTGCAGAATTTACAAACAGAGTGTTTCCAAACTGTTCTATGAATAGAATGGTTAAACTCTGTGAGTGGAACGCACACATCACAAAGTGCTTTCTCAGAATGATTCACTCTAGTTTTTATACGAATATTTTTCCTTTCCAAACGTTGGCCCCAAAGCGCTTGAAATTTCCACTTGCAAATTCCACAAAAAGAGGGTTTCAAATCTGCTCTGTCAAAAGGAAGGTTCAGCTCTGTGAGGTGAACACAAGAAACCCAAAGAAGTTCCTGAGAATTCTTCTGTCTGGAATTAGATGAAGAAATCCCGTTTCCAACGAAATCCTCAAAGAGGTCCAAATATCCACATGCAGACTTTACAAACACAGTGTTTCCAAACTGTTCTATGAAAAGAAAGGTTAAACTCTGTGAGTGGAACGCAAACATCAGAAAGTAGTTTCTCAGAATGATTCACTCTAGTTTTTATACGAAGATATTTCCTTTTCTACCGTTGGCCCCAAAGCGCTTGAAATGTCCACTTCCAAATTCCACAAAAAGAGGGTTTCAAATCTGCTCTGTCTAAAGGAATGTTCATCTCTGAGAGTTGAACACACGCAACCCAAAGAAGTTACTGAGAATTCTTCTGTCTAGCATTAGATGAAGAAATCCCGTTTCCAACGAAATCCTCAAAGAGGTCCATATATCCACATGCAGACTTTACAAACACAGTGTTTCCAAACTGTTCTATGAAAAGAAAGGTTAAACTCTGTGAGTGGAACGCACACATCAGAAAGTGGTTTCTCAGAATGATTCACTCTAGTTTTTATACGAAGATATTTCCTTTTCTACAGTTGGCCCCAAAGCGCTTGAAATGTCCAGTTGCAAATTCCAGGAAAAGAGGGTTTCAAATCTGCTCTGTCTCAAGGAATGTTCATCTCTGTGAGTTGAACACACGCAACCCAAAGAAGTTACTGAGAATTCTTCTGTCTAGCATTAGATGAAGAAATCCCGTTTCCAACGAAATCCTCAAAGAGGTCCAAATATCCACATGCAGACTTTACACAGTGTTTCCAAACTGTTCTATGAAAAAAAGGTTAAACTCTGTGAGTGGAATGCACACATCACAAAGTGGTTTCTCAGACTGATTCACTCTAGTTTTTATACGAAGATATTTCCTTTTCTTCCGTTGGCCCCAAAGCGCTTGAAATGTCCACTTGCAAATTCCACAAAAAGAGGGTTTCAAATCTGCTCTGTCTAAAGTAAAGTTCATCTCTGTGATTCGAACACACACAACCCAAAGAAGTTACTGAGAATTCTTCTGTCTAGCATTAGATGAAGAAATCCCGTTTCCAACGAAATCCTCAAAGAGGTCCAAATATCCACATGCAGACTTTACAAACACAGTGTTTCCAAACTGTTCTATGAAAACAAGGTTAAACTGTGAGTGGAATGCACACATCACAAAGTGCTTTCTCAGACTGATTCACTCTAGTTTTTATACGAAGATATTTCCTTTTCTACCGTTGGCCCCAAAGCGCTTGAAATGTCCACTTGCAAATTCCACAAAAAGAGGGTTTCAAATCTGCTCTGTCTAAAGTAAAGTTCATCTCTGTGAGTCGAACACACACAACCCAAAGAAGTTACTGAGAATTCTTCTGTTTAGCATTAGATGAAGAAATCCCATTTCCAACGAAATCCTCAAACAGGTCCATATATCCACATGCAGACTTTACAAACAGAGTGTTTCCAAACTGTTCTATGAAAAGAAAGGTTAAATTCTGTGAGTGGAATGGACACATCACAAAGTGGTTTCTCAGACTGATTCTCTCTAGTTTTTATACGAAGATATTTCCTTTTCTACCGTTGGCCCCAAAGCGCTTGAAATGTCCACTTGCACATTCCACAAAAAGAGGGTTTCAAATCTGCTCTGTCTAAAGAAATGTTCATCTCTGTGAGTTGAACACACGCAAACCAAAGAAGTTACTGAGAATTCTTCTGTTTAGCATTAGATGAAGAAATCCCGTTTCCAACGAAATCCTCAAAGAGGTCCATATATGAACATGCAGACTTTACAAACACAGTGTTTCCAAACTGTTCTGTGAAAAGAAAGGTTAAACTCTGTGAGTGGAGTGCACACATCACAAAGTGGTTTCTCAGACTGATTCTCTCTAGTTTTTATACGAAGATATTTCATTTTCTACCGTTGGCTCCAAAGCGCTTGAAATGTCCACTTGCACATTCCACAAAAAGAGGGTTTCATATCTGCTCTGTCTAAAGGAAGGTTGATCTCTCTGAGTTGAACTCACAAAACCCAAATAAGTTTCTGAGAATTCTTCTGTCTAGCATTTGTTGAAGAAATACCGTTTCCAATGGAATCCTCAAAGTGGTCAAGTATCCACTTGCAGAATTTAGAAACAGAGTGTTTCTAAACTGTTCTATGAATAGAAAGGTTAAACTCCGTAAGTGCAACGCACACATCACAAAGTGGTTTCTCAGAATGATTCACTCTAGTTTTTATACGAAGATATTTCCTTTTCTACCGTTGGCGCCAAAGCGCTTGAAATGTCCAGTTGCAAATTCCAGGAAAAGAGGGTTTCAAATCTGCTCTGTCTAAAGGAATGTTCATCTCTGTGAGTTGAACACACGCAACCCAAAGAAGTTACTGAGAATTCTTCTGTCTAGCATTAGGTGAAGAAATCCCGTTTCCAACGAAATCCTCAAAGAGGTCCAAATATCCACATGCAGACCTTACAAACACAGTGTTTCCAAACTGTTCTATGAAAAGAAAGGTTAAACTCTGTGAGTGGAACGCACACATCAGAAAGTGGTTTCTCAGACTGATTCTCTCTAGTTTTTATACGAAGATATTTCCTTTTCTACCGTTGGCCCCAAAGCGCTTGAAATGTCCACTTGCAAATTCCACAAAAAGAGGGTTTCAAATCTGCTCTGTCTAAAGAATGTTCATCTCTGTGAGTTGAACACAAGCAACCCAAAGAAGTTACTGAGAATTCTTCTGTCTAGCATTAGATGAAGAAATCCCGTTTCCAACGAAGTCCTCAAAGAGGTCCATATATCCACATGCAGACTTTACAAACACAGTGTTTCCAAACTGTTCTATGAAAAGAAAGGTTAAACTCTGTGAGTGGAACGCACACATCAGAAAGTGGTTTCTCAGAATGATTCACTCTAGTTTTTATACGAAGATATTTCCTTTTCTACAGTTGGCCCCAAAGCGCTTGAAATGTCCACTTGCAAATTCCACAAAAAGAGGGTTTCAAATCTGCTCTGTCTCAAGGAATGTTCATCTCTGTGAGTTGAACACATGCAACCCAAAGAAGTTACTGACAATTCTTCTGTCTAGCATTAGATGAAGAAATCCCGTTTCCAACGAAATCCTCAAAGAGGTCCAAATATCCACATGCAGACTTTACACAGTGTTTCCAAACTGTTCTATGAAAAAAAGGTTAAACTCTGTGAGTGGAATGCACACATCACAAAGTGGTTTCTCAGACTGATTCTGTCTAGTTTTTATACGAAAATATTCCATTTTCTACCGTTGGCCCCAAAGCGCTTGAAATGTCCCCTTGCAAATTCCACAAAAAGAGGGTTTCATATCTGCTCTGTCTAAAGGAAGGTTGATCTCTCTGAGTTGAACTCACAAAACCCAAATAAGTTACTGAGAATTCTTCTGTCTAGCATTTGTTGAAGAAATACCGTTTCCAACGAAATCCTCAAAGTGGTCCAAATATCCACTTGCAGAATTTACAAACAGAGTGTTTCCAAACTGTTCTATGAATAGAAAGGTTAAACGCTGTAAGTGGAACGCACACATCACAAACTGGTTTCTCAGAATGATTCACTCTAGTTTTTATACGAAGATATTTCCTTTTCTACCGTTGGCCCCAAAGCGCTTGAAATGTCCACTTGCAAATTCCGCAAAAAGATTGTTTCAAATCTGCTCTGTCTAAAGGAAGGTTCATCTCTGTGAGTTGAACACAGGCAACCCAAAGAAGTTACTGAGAATTCTTCTGTCTAGCATTAGATGAAGAAATCCCATTTCCAACGAAATCCTCAAAGAGGTTCATATATCCACATGCAGACTTTACAAACAGAGTGTTTCCAAACTGTTCTATGAAAAGAAAGGTTAAACTCTGTGAGTGGAATGGACACATCACAAAGTGGTTTCTCAGACTGATTCTCTCTAGTTTTTATACGAAAATATTCCATTTTCTACCGTTGGCCACAAAGCGCTTGAAATGTCCCCTTGCAAATTCCACAAAAAGAGGGTTTCATATCTGCTCTGTCTAAAGGAAGGTTGATCTCTCTGAGTTGAACTCACAAAACCCAAATAAGTTACTGAGAATTCTTCTGTCTAGCATTTGTTGAAGAAATACCGTTTCCAACGAAATCCTCAAAGTGGTCCAAATATCCACTTGCAGAATTTACAAACAGAGTGTTTCCAAACTGTTCTATGAATAGAAAGGTTAAACTCTGTAAGTGGAATGCACACATCACAAAGTGGTTTCTCAGAATGATTCACTCTAGTTTTTATACGAAGATATTTCCTTTTCTACCGTTGGCCCCAAAGCGCATGAAATGTCCACTTGCAAATTCCACAAAAAGATTGTTTCAAATCTGCTCTGTCTAAAGGAAGGTTCATCTCTGTGAGTTGAACACAGGCAACCCAAATAAGTTACTGAGAATTCTTCTGTCTAGCATTAGATGAAGAAATCCCGTTTCCAACGAAATCCTCAAAGAGGTCCAAATATCCACTAGCGGACTTTAGAAACAGAGTGTTTCCAAGCTGCTCTATGAAAAGAATGGTTAAACTCTGTGAGTGGAACGCACACATCACAAAGTGCTTTCTCAGAATGATTCTCTCTAGTTTTTATACGAATATTTTTCCTTTCCAAACGTTGGCCCCAAAGCGCTTGAAATTTCCACTTGCAAATTCCACAAAAAGAGGGTTTCAAATCTGCTCTGTCAAAAGGAAGGTTCAGCTCTGTGAGGTGAACACAAGAAACCCAAAGAAGTTCCTGAGAATTCTTCTGTCTGGAATTAGATGAAGAAATCCCGTTTCCAACGAAATCCTCAAAGAGGTCCAAATATCCACATGCAGACTTTACAAACACAGTGTTTCCAAACTGTTCTATGAAAAGAAAGGTTAAACTCTGTGAGTGGAACGCAAACATCAGAAAGTAGTTTCTCAGAATGATTCACTCTAGTTTTTATACGAAGATATTTCCTTTTCTACCGTTGGCCCCAAAGCGCTTGAAATGTCCACTTGCAAATTCCACAAAAAGAGGGTTTCAAATCTGCTCTGTCTAAAGGAATGTTCATCTCTGTGAGTTGAACACACGCAACCCAAAGAAGTTACTGAGAATTCTTCTGTCTAGCATTAGATGAAGAAATCCCGTTTCCAACGAAATCCTCAAAGAGGTCCAAATATCCACATGCAGACCTTACAAACACAGTGTTTCCAAACTGTTCTATGAAAAAAAAGGTTAAACTCTGTGAGTGGAACGCACACATCAGAAAGTAGTTTCTCAGAATGATTCACTCTAGTTTTTATACGAAGTTATTTCCTTTTCTACCGTTGGCCCCAAAGCGCTTGAAATGTCCACTTGCAAATTCCAGAAAAAGAGGGTTTCAAATCATCTCTGTCTAAAGTAAAGTTCATCTCTGTGAGTTGAACACAAGCAACCCAAAGAAGTTACTGAGAATTCTTCTGTCTAGCATTAGATGAAGAAATCCCGTTTCCAACGAAATCCTCAAAGAGGTCCAAATATCCACATGCAGACTTTACAAACACAGTGTTTCCAAACTGTTCTATGAAAAAAAGGTTAAACTGTGAGTGGAATGCACACATCACAAAGTGCTTTCTCAGACTGATTCACTCTAGTTTTTATACGAAGATATTTCCTTTTCTACCGTTGGCCCCAAAGCGCTTGAAATATCCACTTGCAAATTCCACTAAAAGAGGGTTTCAAATCTGCTCTGTCTAAAGTAAAGTTCATCTCTGTGAGTCGAACACACACAACCCAAAGAAGTTACTGAGAATTCTTCTGTTTAGCATTAGATGAAGAAATCCCATTTCCAACGAAATCCTCAAACAGGTCCATATATCCACATGCAGACTTTACAAACAGAGTGTTTCCAAACTGTTCTATGAAAAGAAAGGTTAAACTCTGTGAGTGGAATGGACACATCACAAAGTGGTTTCTCAGACTGATTCTCTCTAGTTTTTATACGAAGATATTTCATTTTCTACCGTTGGCTCCAAAGCGCTTGAAATGTCCACTTGCACATTCCACAAAAAGAGGGTTTCATATCTGCTCTGTCTAAAGGAAGGTTGATCTCTCTGAGTTGAACTCACAAAACCCAAATAAGTTACTGAGAATTCTTCTGTCTAGCATTTGTTGAAGAAATACCGTTCCCAACGAAATCTTCTAAGTCCTCCAAATATCCACTTGCAGAATTTACAAACAGAGTGTTTCCAAACTGTTCTATGAATAGAAAGGTTAAACTCTGTAAGTGGAACGCACACATCACAAAGTGGTTTCTCAGAATGATTCACTCTAGTTTTTATACGAAGATATTTCCTTTTCTACCGTTGGCCCCAAAGCGCTTGAAATGTCCACTTGCAAATTCCGCAAAAAGATTGTTTCAAATCTGCTCTGTCTAAAGGAAGGTTCATCTCTGTGAGTTGAACACAGGCAACCCAAAGAAGTTACTGAGAATTCTTCTGTCTAGCATTAGATGAAGAAATCCCATTTCCAACGAAATCCTCAAAGAGGTTCATATATCCACATGCAGACTTTACAAACAGAGTGTTTCCAAACTGTTCTATGAAAAGAAAGGTTAAACTCTGTGAGTGGAATGCACACATCACAAAGTGGTTTCTCAGACTGATTCTGTCTAGTTTTTATACGAAAATATTCCATTTTCTACCGTTGGCCCCAAAGCGCTTGAAATGTCCCCTTGCAAATTCCACAAAAAGAGGGTTTCATATCTGCTCTGTCTAAAGGAAGGTTGATCTCTCTGAGTTGAACTCACAAAACCCAAATAAGTTACTGAGAATTCTTCTGTCTAGCATTTGTTGAAGAAATACCGTTTCCAACGAAATCCTCAAAGTGGTCCAAATATCCACTTGCAGAATTTACAAACAGAGTGTTTCCAAACTGTTCTATGAATAGAATGGTTAAACTCTGTGAGTGGAACGCACACATCACAAAGTGCTTTCTCAGAATGATTCACTCTAGTTTTTATACGAATATTTTTCCTTTCCAAACGTTGGCCCCAAAGCGCTTGAAATTTCCACTTGCAAATTCCACAAAAAGAGGGTTTCAAATCTGCTCTGTCAAAAGGAAGGTTCAGCTCTGTGAGGTGAACACAAGAAACCCAAAGAAGTTCCTGAGAATTCTTCTGTCTGGAATTAGATGAAGAAATCCCGTTTCCAACGAAATCCTCAAAGAGGTCCAAATATCCACATGCAGACTTTACAAACACAGTGTTTCCAAACTGTTCTATGAAAAGAAAGGTTAAACTCTGTGAGTGGAACGCACACATCAGAAAGTGGTTTCTCAGAATGATTCACTCTAGTTTTTATACGAAGATATTTCCTTTTCTACAGTTGGCCCCAAAGCGCTTGAAATGTCCAGTTGCAAATTCCAGGAAAAGAGGGTTTCAAATCTGCTCTGTCTCAAGGAATGTTCATCTCTGTGAGTTGAACACACGCAACCCAAAGAAGTTACTGAGAATTCTTCTGTCTAGCATTAGATGAAGAAATCCCGTTTCCAACGAAATCCTCAAAGAGGTCCAAATATCCACATGCAGACTTTACACAGTGTTTCCAAACTGTTCTATGAAAAAAAGGTTAAACTCTGTGAGTGGAATGCACACATCACAAAGTGGTTTCTCAGACTGATTCACTCTAGTTTTTATACGAAGATATTTCCTTTTCTTCCGTTGGCCCCAAAGCGCTTGAAATGTCCACTTGCAAATTCCACAAAAAGAGGGTTTCAAATCTGCTCTGTCTAAAGTAAAGTTCATCTCTGTGAGTCGAACACACACAACCCAAAGAAGTTACTGAGAATTCTTCTGTCTAGCATTAGATGAAGAAATCCCGTTTCCAACGAAATCCTCAAAGAGGTCCAAATATCCACATGCAGACTTTACAAACACAGTGTTTCCAAACTGTTCTATGAAAAAAAGGTTAAACTGTGAGTGGAATGCACACATCACAAAGTGCTTTCTCAGACTGATTCACTCTAGTTTTTATACGAAGATATTTCCTTTTCTACCGTTGGCCCCAAAGCGCTTGAAATGTCCACTTGCAAATTCCACAAAAAGAGGGTTTCAAATCTGCTCTGTCTAAAGTAAAGTTCATCTCTGTGAGTCGAACACACACAACCCAAAGAAGTTACTGAGAATTCTTCTGTTTAGCATTAGATGAAGAAATCCCATTTCCAACGAAATCCTCAAACAGGTCCATATATCCACATGCAGACTTTACAAACAGAGTGTTTCCAAACTGTTCTATGAAAAGAAAGGTTAAATTCTGTGAGTGGAATGGACACATCACAAAGTGGTTTCTCAGACTGATTCTCTCTAGTTTTTATACGAAGATATTTCCTTTTCTACCGTTGGCCCCAAAGCGCTTGAAATGTCCACTTGCACATTCCACAAAAAGAGGGTTTCAAATCTGCTCTGTCTAAAGAAATGTTCATCTCTGTGAGTTGAACACACGCAAACCAAAGAAGTTACTGAGAATTCTTCTGTTTAGCATTAGATGAAGAAATCCCGTTTCCAACGAAATCCTCAAAGAGGTCCATATATGAACATGCAGACTTTACAAACACAGTGTTTCCAAACTGTTCTGTGAAAAGAAAGGTTAAACTCTGTGAGTGGAGTGCACACATCACAAAGTGGTTTCTCAGACTGATTCTCTCTAGTTTTTATACGAAGATATTTCATTTTCTACCGTTGGCTCCAAAGCGCTTGAAATGTCCACTTGCACATTCCACAAAAAGAGGGTTTCATATCTGCTCTGTCTAAAGGAAGGTTGATCTCTCTGAGTTGAACTCACAAAACCCAAATAAGTTTCTGAGAATTCTTCTGTCTAGCATTTGTTGAAGAAATACCGTTTCCAATGGAATCCTCAAAGTGGTCAAGTATCCACTTGCAGAATTTAGAAACAGAGTGTTTCTAAACTGTTCTATGAATAGAAAGGTTAAACTCCGTAAGTGCAACGCACACATCACAAAGTGGTTTCTCAGAATGATTCACTCTAGTTTTTATACGAAGATATTTCCTTTTCTACCGTTGGCGCCAAAGCGCTTGAAATGTCCAGTTGCAAATTCCAGGAAAAGAGGGTTTCAAATCTGCTCTGTCTAAAGGAATGTTCATCTCTGTGAGTTGAACACACGCAACGCAAAGAAGTTACTGAGAATTCTTCTGTCTAGCATTAGGTGAAGAAATCCCGTTTCCAACGAAATCCTCAAAGAGGTCCAAATATCCACATGCAGACCTTACAAACACAGTGTTTCCAAACTGTTCTATGAAAAGAAAGGTTAAACTCTGTGAGTGGAACGCACACATCAGAAAGTGGTTTCTCAGACTGATTCTCTCTAGTTTTTATACGAAGATATTTCCTTTTCTACCGTTGGCCCCAAAGCGCTTGAAATGTCCACTTGCAAATTCCACAAAAAGAGGGTTTCAAATCTGCTCTGTCTAAAGAATGTTCATCTCTGTGAGTTGAACACAAGCAACCCAAAGAAGTTACTGAGAATTCTTCTGTCTAGCATTAGATGAAGAAATCCCGTTTCCAACGAAGTCCTCAAAGAGGTCCATATATCCACATGCAGACTTTACAAACACAGTGTTTCCAAACTGTTCTATGAAAAGAAAGGTTAAACTCTGTGAGTGGAACGCAAACATCAGAAAGTAGTTTCTCAGAATGATTCACTCTAGTTTTTATACGAAGATATTTCCTTTTCTACCGTTGGCCCCAAAGCGCTTGAAATGTCCACTTGCAAATTCCACAAAAAGAGGGTTTCAAATCTGCTCTGTCTCAAGGAATGTTCATCTCTGTGAGTTGAACACACGCAACCCAAAGAAGTTACTGACAATTCTTCTGTCTAGCATTAGATGAAGAAATCCCGTTTCCAACGAAATCCTCAAAGAGGTCCAAATATCCACACGCAGACTTTACACAGTGTTTCCAAACTGTTCTATGAAAAAAAGGTTAAACTCTGTGAGAGGAATGCACACATCACAAAGTGGTTTCTCAGACTGATTCACTCTAGTTTTTATACGAAGATATTTCCTTTTCTTCCGTTGGCCCCAAAGCGCTTGAAATGTCCACTTGCAAATTCCACAAAAAGAGGGTTTCAAATCTGCTCTGTCTAAAGTAAAGTTCATCTCTGTGAGTCGAACACACACAACCCAAAGAAGTTACTGAGAATTCTTCTGTCTAGCATTAGATGAAGAAATCCCGTTTCCAACGAAATCCTCAAAGAGGTCCAAATATCCACATGCAGACTTTACAAACACAGTGTTTCCAAACTGTTCTATGAAAAAAAGGTTAAACTGTGAGTGGAATGCACACATCACAAAGTGCTTTCTCAGACTGATTCACTCTAGTTTTTATACGAAGATATTTCCTTTTCTACCGTTGGCCCCAAAGCGCTTGAAATGTCCACTTGCAAATTCCGCAAAAAGATTGTTTCAAATCTGCTCTGTCTAAAGGAAGGTTCATCTCTGTGAGTTGAACACAGGCAACCCAAAGAAGTTACTGAGAATTCTTCTGTCTAGCATTAGATGAAGAAATCCCATTTCCAACGAAATCCTCAAAGAGGTTCATATATCCACATGCAGACTTTACAAACACAGTGTTTCCAAACTGTTCTATGAAAAGAAAGGTTAAACTCTGTGAGTGGAATGCACACATCACAAAGTGGTTTCTCAGACTGATTCTGTCTAGTTTTTATACGAAAATATTCCATTTTCTACCGTTGGCCCCAAAGCGCTTGAAATGTCCCCTTGCAAATTCCACAAAAAGAGGGTTTCATATCTGCTCTGTCTAAAGGAAGGTTGATCTCTCTGAGCTGAACTCACAAAACCCAAATAAGTTACTGAGAATTCTTCTGTCCAGCATTTGTTGAAGAAATACCGTTTCCAACGAAATCCTCAAAGTGGTCCAAATATCCACTTGCAGAATTTACAAACAGAGTGTTTCCAAACTGTTCTATGAATAGAAAGGTTAAACTCTGTAAGTGGAATGCACACATCACAAAGTGGTTTCTCAGAATGATTCACTCTAGTTTTTATACGAAGATATTTCCTTTTCTACCGTTGGCCCCAAAGCGCATGAAATGTCCACTTGCAAATTCCACAAAAAGATTGTTTCAAATCTGCTCTGTCTAAAGGAAGGTTCATCTCTGTGAGTTGAACACAGGCAACCCAAATAAGTTACTGAGAATTCTTCTGTCTAGCATTAGATGAAGAAATCCCGTTTCCAACGAAATCCTCAAAGAGGTCCAAATATCCACTAGCGGACTTTAGAAACAGAGTGTTTCCTAGCTGCTCTATGAAAAGAATAGTTAAACTCTGTGAGTGGAACGCACACATCACAAAGTGCTTTCTCAGAATGATTCTCTCTAGTTTTTATACGAATATTTTTCCTTTCCAAACGTTGGCCCCAAAGCGCTTGAAATTTCCACTTGCAAATTCCACAAAAAGAGGGTTTCAAATCTGCTCTGTCAAAAGGAAGGTTCAGCTCTGTGAGGTGAACACAAGAAACCCAAAGAAGTTCCTGAGAATTCTTCTGTCTGGAATTAGATGAAGAAATCCCGTTTCCAACGAAATCCTCAAAGAGGTCCAAATATCCACATGCAGACTTTACAAACACAGTGTTTCCAAACTGTTCTATGAAAAGAAAGGTTAAACTCTGTGAGTGGAACGCAAACATCAGAAAGTAGTTTCTCAGAATGATTCACTCTAGTTTTTATACGAAGATATTTCCTTTTCTACCGTTGGCCCCAAAGCGCTTGAAATGTCCACTTGCAAATTCCACAAAAAGAGGGTTTCAAATCTGCTCTGTCTAAAGGAATGTTCATCTCTGTGAGTTGAACACACGCAACCCAAAGAAGTTACTGAGAATTCTTCTGTCTAGCATTAGATGAAGAAATCCCGTTTCCAACGAAATCCTCAAAGAGATCCAAATATCCACATGCAGACTTTACAAACACAGTGTTTCCAAACTGTTCTATGAAAAAAAAGGTTAAACTCTGTGAGTGGAACGCACACATCAGAAAGTAGTTTCTCAGAATGATTCACTCTAGTTTTTATACGAAGTTATTTCCTTTTCTACCGTTGGCCCCAAAGCGCTTGAAATGTCCACTTGCAAATTCCAGAAAAAGAGGGTTTCAAATCATCTCTGTCTAAAGTAAAGTTCATCTCTGTGAGTTGAACACAAGCAACCCAAAGAAGTTACTGAGAATTCTTCTGTCTAGCATTAGATGAAGAAATCCCGTTTCCATCGAAATCCTCAAAGAGGTCCAAATATCCACATGCAGACTTTACAAACACAGTGTTTCCAAACTGTTCTATGAAAAAAAGGTTAAACTCTGTGATTGGAGTGCACACATCACAAAGTGGTTTCTCAGACTGATTCACTCTAGTTTATATACGAAGATATTTCCTTTTCTTCCGTTGGCCCCAAAGCGCTTGAAATGTCCACTTGCACATTCCACAAAAAGAGGGTTTCAAATCTGCTCTGTCTAAAGTAAAGTTCATCTCTGTGAGTCGAACACACACAACCCAAAGAAGTTACTGAGAATTCTTCTGTTTAGCATTAGATGAAGAAATCCCATTTCCAACGAAATCCTCAAAGAGGTCCATATATGAAAATGCAGACTTTACAAACACAGTGTTTCCAAAGTGTTCTATGAAAAGAAAGGTTAAACTCTGTGAGTGGAATGGGCACATCACAATGTAGTTTCTCAGACTGATTCTCTCTAGTTTTTATACGAAGATATTTCATTTTCTACCGTTGGCTCCAAAGCGCTTGAAATGTCCACTTGCACATTCCACAAAAACAGGGTTTCATATCTGCTCTGTCTAAAGGAAGGTTGATCTCTCTCAGTTGAACTCACAAAACCCAAATAAGTTTCTGAGAATTCTTCTGTCTAGCATTTGTTGAAGAAATACCGTTTCCAATTAAATCCTCAAAGTGGTCAAATATCCACTTGCAGAATTTAGAAACAGAGTGTTTCCAAACTGTTCTATGAATAGAAAGGTTAAACTCCGTAAGTGCAACGCACACATCACAAAGTGGTTTCTCAGAATGATTCACTCTAGTTTTTATACGAAGATATTTCGTTTTCTACCGTTGGCCCCAAAGCCCTTGAAATGTCCACTTGCAAATTCCACAAAAAGATTGTTTCAAATCTGCTCTGTCTAAAGGAAGGTTCATCTCTGTGAGTTGAACACAGGCAAACCAAAGAAGTTACTGAGAATTCTTCTGTCTCGCATTAGATGAAGAAATCCCGTTTCCAACGAAATCCTCAAAGAGGTCCAAATATCCACTTGCGGACTTTAGAAACAGAGTGTTTCCAAGCTGCTCTATGAAAAGATAGGTTAAACTCTGTGAGTGCAACGCACACATCGGAAAGTAGTTTCTCAGAATGATTCACTCTAGTTTTTATACGAAGATATTTCCTTTTCTACCGTTGGCCCCAAAGCGCTTGAAATGTCCACTTGCAAATTCCACAAAAAGAGGGTTTCAAATCTGCTCTGTCTAAAGGAATGTTCATCTCTGTGAGTTGAACACACGCAACCCAAAGAAGTTACTGAGAATTCTTCTGTCTAGCATGAGATGAAGAAATCCCGTTACCAACGAAATCCTCAAAGAGGTCCAAATATCCACATGCAGACCTTACAAACACAGTGTTTCCAAACTGTTCTATGAAAAAAAAGGTTAAACTCTGTGAGTGGAACGCACACATCATAAAGTGGTTTCTCAGAATGATTCACTCTATTTTTTATACGAAGATATTTCCTTTTCTACCGTTGGCCCCAAAGCGCTTGAAATGTCCAGTTGCAAATTCCAGGAAAAGAGGGTTTCAAATCTGCTCTGTCTCAAGGAATGTTCATCTCTGTGAGTTGAACACACGCAACCCAAAGAAGTTACTGAGAATTCTTCTGTCTAGCATTAGATGAAGAAATCCCGTTTCCAACGAAATCCTCAAAGAGGTCCAAATATCCACATGCAGACTTTACAGTGTTTCCAAACTGTTCTATGAAAAAAAGGTTAAACTCTGTGAGTGGAATGCACACATCACAAAGTGGTTTCTCAGACTGATTCACTCTAGTTTTTATACGAAGATATTTCATTTTCTACCGTTGGCTCCAAAGCGCTTGAAATGTCCACTTGCACATTCCACAAAAAGAGGGTTTCATATCTGCTCTGTCTAAAGGAAGGTTGATCTCTCTGAGTTGAACTCACAAAACCCAAATAAGTTACTGAGAATTCTTCTGTCTAGCATTTGTTGAAGAAATACCGTTCCCAACGAAATCTTCTAAGTCCTCCAAATATCCACTTGCAGAATTTACAAACAGAGTGTTTCCAAACTGTTCTATGAATAGAAAGGTTAAACTCTGTAAGTGGAACGCACACATCACAAAGTGGTTTCTCAGAATGATTCACTCTAGTTTTTATACGAAGATATTTCCTTTTCTACCGTTGGCCCCAAAGCGCTTGAAATATCCACTTGCAAATTCCGCAAAAAGATTGTTTCAAATCTGCTCTGTCTAAAGGAAGGTTCATCTCTGTGAGTTGAACACAGGCAACCCAAAGAAGTTACTGAGAATTCTTCTGTCTACCATTAGATGAAGAAATCCCATTTCCAACGAAATCCTCAAAGAGGTTCATATATCCACATGCAGACTTTACAAACACAGTGTTTCCAAACTGTTCTATGAAAAGAAAGGTTAAACTCTGTGAGTGGAATGCACACATCACAAAGTGGTTTCTCAGACTGATTCTGTCTAGTTTTTATACGAAAATATTCCATTTTCTACCGTTGGCCCCAAAGCGCTTGAAATGTCCCCTTGCACATTCCACAAAAAGAGGGTTTCATATCTGCTCTGTCTAAAGGAAGGTTGATCTCTCTGAGTTGAACTCACAAAACCCAAATAAGTTTCTGAGAATTCTTCTGTCTAGCATTTGTTGAAGAAATACCGTTTCCAATGGAATCCTCAAAGTGGTCAAGTATCCACTTGCAGAATTTAGAAACAGAGTGTTTCTAAACTGTTCTATGAATAGAAAGGTTAAACTCCGTAAGTGCAACGCACACATCACAAAGTGGTTTCTCAGAATGATTCACTCTAGTTTTTATACGAAGATATTTCCTTTTCTACCGTTGGCGCCAAAGCGCTTGAAATGTCCAGTTGCAAATTCCAGGAAAAGAGGGTTTCAAATCTGCTCTGTCTAAAGGAATGTTCATCTCTGTGAGTTGAACACACGCAACCCAAAGAAGTTACTGAGAATTCTTATGTCTAGCATTAGATGAAGAAATCCTGTTTCCAACGAAATCCTCAAAGAGGTCCAAATATCCACGTGCAGACCTTACAAACACAGTGTTTCCAAACTGTTCTATGAAAAGAAAGGTTAAACTCTGTGAGTGGAACGCACACATCAGAAAGTAGTTTCTCAGAATGATTCACTCTAGTTTTTATACGAAGTTATTTCCTTTTCTACCGTTGGCCCCAAAGCGCTTGAAATGTCCACTTGCAAATTCCACAAAAAGAGGGTTTCAAATCTGCTCTGTCTAAAGCAAAGTTCACCTCTGTGAGTTGAACACAAGCAACCCAAAGAAGTTACTGAGAATTCTTCTGTCTAGCATTAGGTGAAGAAATCCCATTTCCAACGAAATCCTCAAAGAGGTCCAAATATCCACATGCAGACCTTACAAACACAGTGTTTCCAAACTGTTCTATGAAAAGAAAGGTTAAAGTCTGTGAGTGGAACGCACACATCAGAAAGTGGTTTCTCAGACTGATTCTCTCTAGTTTTTATACGAAGATATTTCCTTTTCTACCGTTGGCCCCAAAGCGCTTGAAATGTCCACTTGCAAATTCCACAAAAAGAGGGTTTCAAATCTGCTCTGTCTAAAGGAATGTTCATCTCTGTGAGTTGAACACAAGCAACCCAAAGAAGTTACTGAGAATTCTTCTGTCTAGCATTAGATGAAGAAACCCCGTTTCCAACGAAATCCTCAAAGAGGTCCATATATCCACATGCAGACTTTACAAACACAGTGTTTCCAAACTGTTCTATGAAAAGAAAGGTTAAACTCTGTGAGTGGAACGCACACATCAGAAAGTGGTTTCTCAGAATGATTCACTCTAGTTTTTATACGAAGATATTTCCTTTTCTACAGTTGGCCGCAAAGCGCTTGAAATGTCCAGTTGCAAATTCCAGGAAAAGAGGGTTTCAAATCTGCTCTGTCTCAAGGAATGTTCATCTCTGTGAGTTGAACACACGCAACCCAAAGAAGTTACTGACAATTCTTCTGTCTAGCATTAGATGAAGAAATCCCGTTTCCAACGAAATCCTCAAAGAGGTCCAAATATCCACATGCAGACTTTACACAGTGTTTCCAAACTGCTCTATGAAAAAAAGGTTAAACTCTGTGAGTGGAATGCACACATCACAAAGTGGTTTCTCAGACTGATTCACTCTAGTTTTTATACGAAGATATTTCCTTTTCTTCCGTTGGCCCCAAAGCGCTTGAAATGTCCACTTGCAAATTCCACAAAAAGAGGGTTTCAAATCTGCTCTGTCTAAAGTAAAGTTCATCTCTGTGAGTCGAACACACACAACCCAAAGAAGTTACTGAGAATTCTTCTGTCTAGCATTAGATGAAGAAATCCCGTTTCCAACGAAATCCTCAAAGAGGTCCAAATATCCACATGCAGACTTTACAAACACAGTGTTTCCAAACTGTTCTATGAAAAAAAGGTTAAACTGTGAGTGGAATGCACACATCACAAAGTGCTTTCTCAGACTGATTCACTCTAGTTTTTATACGAAGATATTTCCTTTTCTACCGTTGGCCCCAAAGCGCTTGAAATGTCCACTTGCAAATTCCACAAAAAGAGGGTTTCAAATCTGCTCTGTCTAAAGTAAAGTTCATCTCTGTGAGTCGAACACACACAACCCAAAGAAGTTACTGAGAATTCTTCTGTTTAGCATTAGATGAAGAAATCCCATTTTCAACGAAATCCTCAAACAGGTCCATATATCCACATGCAGACTTTACAAACAGAGTGTTTCCAAACTGTTCTATGAAAAGAAAGGTTAAACTCTGTGAGTGGAATGGACACATCACAAAGTGGTTTCTCAGACTGATTCTCTCTAGTTTTTATACGAAGATATTTCATTTTCTACCGTTGGCTCCAAAGCGGTTGAAATGTCCACTTGCACATTCCACAAAAAGAGGGTTTCATATCTGCTCTGTCTAAAGGAAGGTTGAAATCTCTGAGTTGAACTCACAAAACCCAAATAAGTTACTGAGAATTCTTCTGTCTAGCATTTGTTGAAGAAATACCGTTCCCAACGAAATCTTCTAAGTCCTCCAAATATCCACTTGCAGAATTTACAAACAGAGTGTTTCCAAACTGTTCTATGAATAGAAAGGTTAAACTCTGTAAGTGGAACGCACACATCACAAAGTGGTTTCTCAGAATGATTCACTCTAGTTTTTATACGAAGATATTTCCTTTTCTACCGTTGGCCCCAAAGCGCTTGAAATGTCCACTTGCAAATTCCGCAAAAAGATTGTTTCAAATCTGCTCTGTCTAAAGGAAGGTTCATCTCTGTGAGTTGAACACAGGCAACCCAAAGAAGTTACTGAGAATTCTTCTGTCTAGCATTAGATGAAGAAATCCCATTTCCAACGAAATCCTCAAAGAGGTTCATATATCCACATGCAGACTTTACAAACAGAGTGTTTCCAAACTGTTCTATGAAAAGAAAGGTTAAACTCTGTGAGTGGAATGCACACATCACAAAGTGGTTTCTCAGACTGATTCTGTCTAGTTTTTATACGAAAATATTCCATTTTCTACCGTTGGCCCCAAAGCGCTTGAAATGTCCCCTTGCAAATTCCACAAAAAGAGAGTTTCATATCTGCTCTGTCTAAAGGAAGGTTGATCTCTCTGAGTTGAACTCACAAAACCCAAAGAAGTTACTGAGAATTCTTCTGTCTAGCATTTGTTGAAGAAATACCGTTTCCAACGAAATCCTCAAAGTGGTCCAAATATCCACTTGCAGAATTTACAAACAGAGTGTTTCCAAACTGTTCTATGAATAGAAAGGTTAAACTCTGTAAGTGGAATGCACACATCACAAAGTGGTTTCTCAGAATGATTCACTCTAGTTTTTATACGAAGATATTTCCTTTTCTACCGTTGGCCCCAAAGCGCATGAAATGTCCACTTGCAAATTCCACAAAAAGATTGTTTCAAATCTGCTCTGTCTAAAGGAAGGTTCATCTCTGTGAGTTGAACACAGGCAACCCAAATAAGTTACTGAGAATTCTTCTGTCTAGCATTAGATGAAGAAATCCCGTTTCCAACGAAATCCTCAAAGAGGTCCAAATATCCACTAGCGGACTTTAGAAACAGAGTGTTTCCAAGCTGCTCTATGAAAAGAATGGTTAAACTCTGTGAGTGGAACGCACACATCACAAAGTGCTTTCTCAGAATGATTCTCTCTAGTTTTTATACGAATATTTTTCCTTTCCAAACGTTGGCCCCAAAGCGCTTGAAATGTCCACTTGTAAATTCCACAAAAAGAGGGTTTCAAATCTGCTCTGTCAAAAGGAAGGTTCAGCTCTGTGTGGTGAACACAAGAAACCCAAAGAAGTTCCTGAGAATTCTTCTGTCTGGAATTAGATGAAGAAATCCCGTTTCCAACGAAATCCTCAAAGAGGTCCAAATATCCACATGCAGACTTTACAAACACAGTGTTTCCAAACTGTTCTATGAAAAGAAAGGTTAAACTCTGTGAGTGGAACGCAAACATCAGAAAGTAGTTTCTCAGAATGATTCACTCTAGTTTTTATACGAAGATATTTCCTTTTCTACCGTTGGCCCCAAAGCGCTTGAAATGTCCACTTGCAAATTCCACAAAAAGAGGGTTTCAAATCTGCTCTGTCTAAAGGAATGTTCATCTCTGTGAGTTGAACACACGCAACCCAAAGAAGTTACTGAGAATTCTTCTGTCTAGCATTAGATGAAGAAATCCCGTTTCCAACGAAATACTCAAAGAGGTCCAAATATCCACATGCAGACCTTACAAACACAGTGTTTCCAAACTGTTCTATGAAAAAAAAGGTTAAACTCTGTGAGTGGAACGCACACATCAGAAAGTAGTTTCTCAGAATGATTCACTCTAGTTTTTATACGAAGTTATTTCCTTTTCTACCGTTGGCCCCAAAGCGCTTGAAATGTCCAGTTGCAAATTCCAGAAAAAGAGGGTTTCAAATCATCTCTGTCTAAAGTAAAGTTCATCTCTGTGAGTTGAACACAAGCAACCCAAAGAAGTTACTGAGAATTCTTCTGTCTAGCATTTGTTGAAGAAATACCGTTTCCAATGAAATCCTCAAAGGGGTCAAATATCCACTTGCAGAATTTAGAAACAGAGTGTTTCCAAACTGTTCTATGAATAGAAAGGTTAAACTCCGTAAGTGCAACACACACATCACAAAGTGGTTTCTCAGAATGATTCACTCTAGTTTTTATACGAAGATATTTCCTTTTCTACCGTTTTCCCCAAAGCGCTTGAAATGTCCACTTGCAAATTCCACAAAAAGATTGTTTCAAATCTGCTCTGTCTAAAGGAAGGTTCATCTCTGTGAGTTGAAGAAAGGCAAACCAAAGAAATTACTGAGAATTCTTCTGTCTAGCATTTGTTGAAGAAATACCGTTTCCAATGGAATCCTCAAAGTGGTCAAGTATCCACTTGCAGAATTTAGAAACAGAGTGTTTCTAAACTGTTCTATGAATAGAAAGGTTAAACTCCGTAAGTGCAACGCACACATCACAAAGTGGTTTCTCAGAATGATTCACTCTAGTTTTTATACGAAGATGTTTCCTTTTCTACCGTTGGCGCCAAAGCGCTTGAAATGTCCAGTTGCAAATTCCAGGAAAAGAGGGTTTCAAATCTGCTCTGTCTAAAGGAATGTTCATCTCTGTGAGTTGAACACACGCAACCCAAAGAAGTTACTGAGAATTCTTCTGTCTAGCATTAGATGAAGAAATCCCGTTTCCAACGAAATCCTCAAAGAGGTCCAAATATCCACATGCAGACTTTACAAACACAGTGTTTCCAAACTGTTCTATGAAAAGAAAGGTTAAACTCTGTGAGTGGAACGCACACATCAGAAAGTGGTTTCTCAGACTGATTCACTCTAGTTTTTATACGAAGATATTTCCTTTTCTTCCGTTGGCCCCAAAGCGCTTGAAATGTCCACTTGCAAATTCCAGAAAAAGAGGGTTTCAAATCTGCTCTGTCTAAAGTAAAGTTCATCTCTGTGAGTCGAACACACACAACCCAAAGAAGTTACTGAGAATTCTTCTGTCTAGCATTAGATGAAGAAATCCCGTTTCCAACGAAATCCTCAAAGAGGTCCAAATATCCACATGCAGACTTTACAAACACAGTGTTTCCAAACTGTTCTATGAAAAAAAGGTTAAACTGTGAGTGGAATGCACACATCACAAAGTGCTTTCTCAGACTGATTCACTCTAGTTTCTATACGCAGATATTTCCTTTTCTACCGTTGGCCCCAAAGCGCTTGAAATGTCCACTTGCAAATTCCACAAAAAGAGGGTTTCAAATCTGCTCTGTCTAAAGTAAAGTTCATCTCTGTGAGTCGAACACACACAACCCAAAGAAGTTACTGAGAATTCTTCTGTTTAGCATTAGATGAAGAAATCCCATTTCCAACGAAATCCTCAAACAGGTCCATATATCCACATGCAGACTTTACAAACAGAGTGTTTCCAAACTGTTCTATGAAAAGAAAGGTTAAACTCTGTGAGTGGAATGGACACATCACAAAGTGGTTTCTCAGACTGATTCTCTCTAGTTTTTATACGAAGATATTTCATTTTCTACCGTTGGCTCCAAAGCGCTTGAAATGTCCACTTGCACTTTCCACAAAAAGAGGGTTTCATATCTGCTCTGTCTAAAGGAAGGTTGATCTCTCTGAGTTGAACTCACAAAACCCAAATAAGTTTCTGAGAATTCTTCTGTCTAGCATTTGTTGAAGAAATACCGTTTCCAATGAAATCCTCAAAGTGGTCAAATATCCACTTGCAGAATTTAGAAACAGAGTGTTTCCAAACTGTTCTATGAATAGAAAGGTTAAACTCCGTAAGTGCAACGCACACATCACAAAGTGGTTTCTCAGAATGATTCACTCTAGTTTTTATACGAAGATATTTCCTTTTCTACCGTTGGCCCCAAAGCCCTTGAAATGTCCACTTGCAAATTCCACAAAAAGATTGTTTCAAATCTGCTCTGTCTAAAGAAAGGTTCATCTCTGTGAGTTGAACACAGGCAAACCAAAGAAGTTACTGAGAATTCTTCTGTCTAGCATTAGATGAAGAAATCCCGTTTCCAACGAAATCCTCAAAGAGGTCCAAATATCCACTTGCGGACTTTAGAAACAGAGTGTTTCCAAGGTGCTCTATGAAAACATAGGTTAAACTCTGTGAGTGCAACGCACACATCAGAAAGTAGTTTCTCAGAATGATTCACTCTAGTTTTTATACGAAGATATTTCCTTTTCTACCATTGGCCCCAAAGCGCTTGAAATGTCCACTTGCAAATTCCACAAAAAGAGGGTTTCAAATCTGCTCTGTCTAAAGTAAAGTTCATCTCTGTGAGTCGAACACACACAAAACAAAGAAGTTACTGAGAATTCTTCTGTTTAGCATTAGATGAAGAAATCCCATTTCCAACGAAATCCTCAAAGAGGTCCATATATGAACATGCAGACTTTACAAACACAGTGTTTCCAAACTGTTCTGTGAAAAGAAAGGTTAAACTCTGTGAGTGGAATGGACACATCACAAAGTAGTTTCTCAGACTGATTCTAGTTTTTATACGAAGATATTTCATTTTCTACCGTTGGCTCCAAAGCGCTTGAAATGTCCACTTGCACATTCCACAAAAAGAGGGTTTCATATCTGCTCTGTCTAAAGGAAGGTTGATCTCTCTGACTTGAACTCACAAAACCCAAATAAGTTTCTTAGAATTCTTCTGTCTAGCATTTGTTGAAGAAATACCGTTTCCAATGGAATCCTCAAAGTGGTCAAGTATCCACTTGCAGAATTTAGAAACAGAGTGTTTCTAAACTGTTCTATGAATAGAAAGGTTAAACTCCGTAAGTGCAACGCACACATCACAAAGTGGTTTCTCAGAATGATTCACTCTAGTTTTTATACGAAGATGTTTCCTTTTCTACCGTTGGCGCCAAAGCGCTTGAAATGTCCAGTTGCAAATTCCACGAAAAGAGGGTTTCAAACCTGCTCTGTCTAAAGGAATGTTCATCTCTGTGAGTTGAACACACGCAACCCAAAGAAGTTACTGAGAATTCTTCTGTCTAGCATTAGATGAAGAAATCCCGTTTCCAACGAAATCCTCAAAGAGGTCCAAATATCCACATGCAGACTTTTCAAACACAGTGTTTCCAAACTGTTCTATGAAAAGAAAGGTTAAACTCTGTGAGTGGAACGCGCACATCAGAAAGTGGTTTCTCAGAATGATTCACTCTAGTTTTTATACGAAGATATTTCCTTTTCTACAGTTGGGACCAAAGCGCTTGAAATGTCCAGTTGCAAATTCCAGGAAAAGAGGGTTTCAAATCTGCTCTGTCTCAAGGAATGTTCATCTCTGTGAGTTGAACACACGCAACCCAAAGAAGTTACTGAGAATTCTTCTGTCTAGCATTAGATGAAGAAATCCCGTTTCCAACGAAATCCTCAAAGAGGTCCAAATATCCACATGCAGACTTTACACAGTGTTTCCAAACTGTTCTATGAAAAGAAAGGTTAAACTCTGTGAGTGGAATGCACACATCACAAAGTGGTTTCTCAGACTGATTCACTCTAGTTTTTATACGAAGATATTTCCTTTTCTTCCGTTGGCCCCAAAGCGCTTGAAATGTCCACTTGCAAATTCCACAAAAAGAGGGTTTCAAATCTGCTCTGTCTAAAGTAAAGTTCATCTCTGTGAGTCGAACACACACAACCCAAAGAAGTTACTGAGAATTCTTCTGTCTAGCATTAGATGAAGAAATCCCGTTTCCAACGAAATCCTCAAAGAGGTCCAAATATCCACATGCAGACTTTACAAACACAGTGTTTCCAAACTGTTCTATGAAAAAAAGGTTAAACTGTGAGTGGAATGCACACATCACAAAGTGCTTTCTCAGACTGATTCACTCTAGTTTTTATACGAAGATATTTCCTTTTCTACCGTTGGCCCCAAAGCGCTTGAAATGTCCACTTGCAAATTCCACAAAAAGAGGGTTTCAAATCTGCTCTGTCTAAAGTAAAGTTCATCTCTGTGAGTCGAACACACACAACCCAAAGAAGTTACTGAGAATTCTTCTGTTTAGCATTAGATGAAGAAATCCCATTTCCAACGAAATCCTCAAACAGGTCCATATATCCACATGCAGACTTTACAAACAGACTGTTTCCAAACTCTTCTATGAAAAGAAAGGTTAAACTCTGTGAGTGGAATGGACACATCACAAAGTGGTTTCTCAGACTGATTCTGTCTAGTTTTTATACGAAGATATTTCCTTTTCTACCGTTGGCCCCAAAGCGCTTGAAATGTCCACTTGCACATTCCAAAAAAAGAGGGTTTCATATCTGCTCTGTCTAAAGGAAGGTTGATCTCTCTGAGTTGAACTCACAAAACCCAAATAAGTTACTGAGAATTCTTCTGTCTAGCATTTGTTGAAGAAATACCGTTTCCAACGAAATCCTCAAAGTGGTCAAATATCCACTTGCAGAATTTAGAAAGAGAGTGTTTCCAAACTGTTCTATGAAAAGAAAGGTTAAACTCCGTAAGTGCAACGCACACATCACAAAGTGGTTTCTCAGAATGATTCACTATAGTTTTTATACGAAGATATTTCGTTTTCTACCGTTGGCCCCAAAGCCCTTGAAATGTCCACTTGCAAATTCCACAAAAAGATTGTTTCAAATCTGCTCTGTCTAAAGGAAGGTTCATCTCTGTGAGTTGAACACAGGCAGCCCAAAGAAGTTACTGAGAATTCTTCTGTCTAGCATTAGATGAAGAAATCCCGTTTCCAACGAAATCCTCAAAGAGGTCCAAATATCCACTAGCGGACTTTAGAAACAGAGTGTTTCCAAGCTGCTCTATGAAAAGAATGGTTAAACTCTGTGAGTGGAACGCACACATCACAAAGTGCTTTCTCAGAATGATTCTCTCTAGTTTTTATACGAAGATATTTCCTTTTCTACCGTTGGCCCCAAAGCGCTTGAAATGTCCACTTGCAAATTCCACAAAAAGAGGGTTTCAAATCTGCTCTGTCTAAAGGAATGTTCATCTCTGTGAGTTGAACACACGCAACCCAAAGAAGTTACTGAGAATTCTTCTGTCTAGCATTAGATGAAGAAATCCCGTTTCCAACGAAATACTCAAAGAGGTCCAAATATCCACATGCAGACCTTACAAACACAGTGTTTCCAAACTGTTCTATGAAAAAAAAGGTTAAACTCTGTGAGTGGAACGCACACATCAGAAAGTAGTTTCTCAGAATGATTCACTCTAGTTTTTATACGAAGTTATTTCCTTTTCTACCGTTGGCCCCAAAGCGCTTGAAATGTCCAGTTGCAAATTCCAGAAAAAGAGGGTTTCAAATCATCTCTGTCTAAAGTAAAGTTCATCTCTGTGAGTTGAACACAAGCAACCCAAAGAAGTTACTGAGAATTCTTCTGTCTAGCATTTGTTGAAGAAATACCGTTTCCAATGAAATCCTCAAAGTGGTCAAATATCCACTTGCAGAATTTAGAAACAGAGTGTTTCCAAACTGTTCTATGAATAGAAAGGTTAAACTCCGTAAGTGCAACACACACATCACAAAGTGGTTTCTCAGAATGATTCACTCTAGTTTTTATACGAAGATATTTCCTTTTCTACCGTTTTCCCCAAAGCGCTTGAAATGTCCACTTGCAAGTTCCACAAAAAGATTGTTTCAAATCTGCTCTGTCTAAAGGAAGGTTCATCTCTGTGAGTTGAACAAAGGCAAACCAAAGAAGTTACTGAGAATTCTTCTGTCTAGCATTTGTTGAAGAAATACCGTTTCCAATGGAATCCTCAAAGTGGTCAAGTATCCACTTGCAGAATTTAGAAACAGAGTGTTTCTAAACTGTTCTATGAATAGAAAGGTTAAACTCCGTAAGTGCAACGCACACATCACAAAGTGGTTTCTCAGAATGATTCACTCTAGTTTTTATACGAAGATGTTTCCTTTTCTACCGTTGGCGCCAAAGCGCTTGAAATGTCCAGTTGCAAATTCCAGGAAAAGAGGGTTTCAAATCTGCTCTGTCTAAAGGAATGTTCATCTCTGTGAGTTGAACACACGCAACCCAAAGAAGTTACTGAGAATTCTTCTGTCTAGCATTAGATGAAGAAATCCCGTTTCCAACGAAATCCTCAAAGAGGTCCAAATATCCACATGCAGACTTTACAAACACAGTGTTTCCAAACTGTTCTATGAAAAGAAAGGTTAAACTCTGTGAGTGGAACGCACACATCAGAAAGTGGTTTCTCAGACTGATTCACTCTAGTTTTTATACGAAGATATTTCCTTTTCTTCCGTTGGCCCCAAAGCGCTTGAAATGTCCACTTGCAAATTCCAGAAAAAGAGGGTTTCAAATCTGCTCTGTCTAAAGTAAAGTTCATCTCTGTGAGTCGAACACACACAACCCAAAGAAGTTACTGAGAATTCTTCTGTCTAGCATTAGATGAAGAAATCCCGTTTCCAACGAAATCCTCAAAGAGGTCCAAATATCCACATGCAGACTTTACAAACACAGTGTTTCCAAACTGTTCTATGAAAAAAAGGTTAAACTGTGAGTGGAATGCACACATCACAAAGTGCTTTCTCAGACTGATTCACTCTAGTTTCTATACGAAGATATTTCCTTTTCTACCGTTGGCCCCAAAGCGCTTGAAATGTCCACTTGCAAATTCCACAAAAAGAGGGTTTCAAATCTGCTCTGTCTAAAGTAAAGTTCATCTCTGTGAGTCGAACACACACAACCCAAAGAAGTTACTGAGAATTCTTCTGTTTAGCATTAGATGAAGAAATCCCATTTCCAACGAAATCCTCAAACAGGTCCATATATCCACATGCAGACTTTACAAACAGAGTGTTTCCAAACTGTTCTATGAAAAGAAAGGTTAAACTCTGTGAGTGGAATGGACACATCACAAAGTGGTTTCTCAGACTGATTCTCTCTAGTTTTTATACGAAGATATTTCATTTTCTACCGTTGGCTCCAAAGCGCTTGAAATGTCCACTTGCACTTTCCACAAAAAGAGGGTTTCATATCTGCTCTGTCTAAAGGAAGGTTGATCTCTCTGAGTTGAACTCACAAAACCCAAATAAGTTTCTGAGAATTCTTCTGTCTAGCATTTGTTGAAGAAATACCGTTTCCAATGAAATCCTCAAAGTGGTCAAATATCCACTTGCAGAATTTAGAAACAGAGTGTTTCCAAACTGTTCTATGAATAGAAAGGTTAAACTCCGTAAGTGCAACGCACACATCACAAAGTGGTTTCTCAGAATGATTCACTCTAGTTTTTATACGAAGATATTTCCTTTTCTACCGTTGGCCCCAAAGCCCTTGAAATGTCCACTTGCAAATTCCACAAAAAGATTGTTTCAAATCTGCTCTGTCTAAAGAAAGGTTCATCTCTGTGAGTTGAACACAGGCAAACCAAAGAAGTTACTGAGAATTCTTCTGTCTAGCATTAGATGAAGAAATCCCGTTTCCAACGAAATCCTCAAAGAGGTCCAAATATCCACTTGCGGACTTTAGAAACAGAGTGTTTCCAAGGTGCTCTATGAAAACATAGGTTAAACTCTGTGAGTGCAACGCACACATCAGAAAGTAGTTTCTCAGAATGATTCACTCTAGTTTTTATACGAAGATATTTCCTTTTCTACCGTTGGCCCCAAAGCGCTTGATATGTCCACTTGCAAATTCCACAAAAAGAGGGTTTCAAATCTGCTCTGTCTAAAGTAAAGTTCATCTCTGTGAGTCGAACACACACAAAACAAAGAAGTTACTGAGAATTCTTCTGTTTAGCATTAGATGAAGAAATCCCATTTCCAACGAAATCCTCAAAGAGGTCCATATATGAACATGCAGACTTTACAAACACAGTGTTTCCAAACTGTTCTGTGAAAAGAAAGGTTAAACTCTGTGAGTGGAATGGACACATCACAAAGTAGTTTCTCAGACTGATTCTAGTTTTTATACGAAGATATTTCATTTTCTACCGTTGGCTCCAAAGCGCTTGAAATGTCCACTTGCACATTCCACAAAAAGAGGGTTTCATATCTGCTCTGTCTAAAGGAAGGTTGATCTCTCTGACTTGAACTCACAAAACCCAAATAAGTTTCTTAGAATTCTTCTGTCTAGCATTTGTTGAAGAAATACCGTTTCCAATGGAATCCTCAAAGTGGTCAAGTATCCACTTGCAGAATTTAGAAACAGAGTGTTTCTAAACTGTTCTATGAATAGAAAGGTTAAACTCCGTAAGTGCAACGCACACATCACAAAGTGGTTTCTCAGAATGATTCACTCTAGTTTTTATACGAAGATGTTTCCTTTTCTACCATTGGCGCCAAAGCGCTTGAAATGTCCACTTGCAAATTCCACGAAAAGAGGGTTTCAAATCTGCTCTGTCTAAAGGAATGTTCATCTCTGTGAGTTGAACACACGCAACCCAAAGAAGTTACTGAGAATTCTTCTGTCTAGCATTAGATGAAGAAATCCCGTTTCCAACGAAATCCTCAAAGAGGTCCAAATATCCACATGCAGACTTTTCAAACACAGTGTTTCCAAACTGTTCTATGAAAAGAAAGGTTAAACTCTGTGAGTGGAACGCGCACATCGGAAAGTGGTTTCTCAGAATGATTCACTCTAGTTTTTATACGAAGATATTTCCTTTTCTACAGTTGGGACCAAAGCGCTTGAAATGTCCAGTTGCAAATTCCAGGAAAAGAGGGTTTCAAATCTGCTCTGTCTCAAGGAATGTTCATCTCTGTGAGTTGAACACACGCAACCCAAAGAAGTTACTGAGAATTCTTCTGTCTAGCATTAGATGAAGAAATCCCGTTTCCAACGAAATCCTCAAAGAGGTCCAAATATCCACATGCAGACTTTACACAGTGTTTCCAAACTGTTCTATGAAAAGAAAGGTTAAACTCTGTGAGTGGAATGCACACATCACAAAGTGGTTTCTCAGACTGATTCACTCTAGTTTTTATACGAAGATATTTCCTTTTCTTCCGTTGGCCCCAAAGCGCTTGAAATGTCCACTTGCAAATTCCACAAAAAGAGGGTTTCAAATCTGCTCTGTCTAAAGTAAAGTTCATCTCTGTGAGTCGAACACACACAACCCAAAGAAGTTACTGAGAATTCTTCTGTCTAGCATTAGATGAAGAAATCCCGTTTCCAACGAAATCCTCAAAGAGGTCCAAATATCCACATGCAGACTTTACAAACACAGTGTTTCCAAACTGTTCTATGAAAAAAAGGTTAAACTGTGAGTGGAATGCACACATCACAAAGTGCTTTCTCAGACTGATTCACTCTAGTTTTTATACGAAGATATTTCCTTTTCTACCGTTGGCCCCAAAGCGCTTGAAATGTCCACTTGCAAATTCCACAAAAAGAGGGTTTCAAATCTGCTCTGTCTAAAGTAAAGTTCATCTCTGTGAGTCGAACACACACAACCCAAAGAAGTTACTGAGAATTCTTCTGTTTAGCATTAGATGAAGAAATCCCATTTCCAACGAAATCCTCAAACAGGTCCATATATCCACATGCAGACTTTACAAACAGACTGTTTCCAAACTGTTCTATGAAAAGAAAGGTTAAACTCTGTGAGTGGAATGGACACATCACAAAGTGGTTTCTCAGACTGATTCTGTCTAGTTTTTATACGAAGATATTTCCTTTTCTACCGTTGGCCCCAAAGCGCTTGAAATGTCCACTTGCACGTTCCAAAAAAAGAGGGTTTCATATCTGCTCTGTCTAAAGGAAGGTTGATCTCTCTGAGTTGAACTCACAAAACCCAAATAAGTTACTGAGAATTCTTCTGTCTAGCATTTGTTGAAGAAATACCGTTTCCAACGAAATCCTCAAAGTGGTCAAATATCCACTTGCAGAATTTAGAAAGAGAGTGTTTCCAAACTGTTCTATGAAAAGAAAGGTTAAACTCCGTAAGTGCAACGCACACATCACAAAGTGGTTTCTCAGAATGATTCACTCTAGTTTTTATACGAAGATATTTCGTTTTCTACCGTTGGCCCCAAAGCCCTTGAAATGTCCACTTGCAAATTCCACAAAAAGATTGTTTCAAATCTGCTCTGTCTAAAGGAAGGTTCATCTCTGTGAGTTGAACACAGGCAGCCCAAAGAAGTTACTGAGAATTCTTCTGTCTAGCATTAGATGAAGAAATCCCGTTTCCAACGAAATCCTCAAAGAGGTCCAAATATCCACTAGCGGACTTTAGAAACAGAGTGTTTCCAAGCTGCTCTATGAAAAGAATGGTTAAACTCTGTGAGTGGAACGCACACATCACAAAGTGCTTTCTCAGAATGATTCTCTCTAGTTTTTATACGAATATTTTTCCTTTCCAAACGTTGGCCCCAAAGCGCTTGAAATTTCCACTTGCAAATTCCACAAAAAGAGGGTTTCAAATCTGCTCTGTCAAAAGGAAGGTTCAGCTCTGTGAGGTGAACACAAGAAACCCAAAGAAGTTCCTGAGAATTCTTCTGTCTGGAATTAGATGAAGAAATCCCGTTTCCAACGAAATCCTCAAAGAGGTCCAAATATCCACATGCAGACTTTACAAACACAGTGGTTCCAAACTGTTCTATGAAAAGAAAGGTTAAACTCTGTGAGTGGAACGCAAACATCAGAAAGTAGTTTCTCAGAATGATTCACTCTAGTTTTTATACGAAGATATTTCCTTTTCTACCGTTGGCCCCAAAGCGCTTGAAATGTCCACTTGCAAATTCCACAAAAAGAGGGTTTCAAATCTGCTCTGTCTAAAGGAATGTTCATCTCTGTGAGTTGAACACACGCAACCCAAAGAAGTTACTGAGAATTCTTCTGTCTAGCATTAGATGAAGAAATCCCGTTTCCAACGAAATCCTCAAAGAGGTCCAAATATCCACATGCAGACCTTACAAACACAGTGTTTCCAAACTGTTCTATGAAAAAAAGGTTAAACTCTGTGAGTGGAACGCACACATCAGAATGTAGTTTCTCAGAATGATTCACTCTAGTTTTTATACGAAGTTATTTCCTTTTCTACCGTTGGCTCCAAAGCGCTTGAAATGTCCACTTGCAAATTCCAGAAAAAGAGGGTTTCAAATCATCTCTGTCTAAAGTAAAGTTCATCTCTGTGAGTTGAACACAAGCAACCCAAAGAAGTTACTGAGAATTCTTCTGTCTAGCATTAGATGAAGAAATCCCGTTTCCAACGAAATCCTCAATGAGGTCCAAATATCCACATGCAGACTTTACAAACACAGTGTTTCCAAACTGTTCTATGAAAAAAAGGTTAAACTCTGTGAGTGGAGTGCACACATCACAAAGTGGTTTCTCAGACTGATTCACTCTACTTTCTATACGAAGATATTTCCTTTTCTTCCGTTGGCCCCAAAGCGCTTGAAATGTCCACTTGCAAATTCCACAAAAAGAGGGTTTCAAATCTGCTCTGTCTAAAGTAAAGTTCATCTCTGTGAGTCGAACACACACAACCCAAAGAAGTTACTGAGAATTCTTCTGTTTAGCATTAGATGAAGAAATCCCATTTCCAACGAAATCCTCAAAGAGGTCCTTATATGAACATGCAGACTTTACAAACACAGTGTTTCCAAACTGTTCTATGAAAAGAAAGGTTAAACTCTGTGAGTGGAATGGACACATCACAAAGTAGTTTCTCAGACTGATTCTCTCTAGTTTTTATACGAAGATATTTCATTTTCTACCGTTGGCTCCAAAGCGCTTGAAATGTCCACTTGCACATTCCACAAAAAGAGGGTTTCATATCTGCTCTGTCTAAAGGAAGGTTGATCTCTCTGAGTTGAACTCACAAAACCCAAATAAGTTTCTGAGAATTCTTCTGTCTAGCATTTGTTGAAGAAATACCGTTTCCAATGAAATCCTCAAAGTGGTCAAATATCAACTTGCAGAATTTAGAAACAGAGTGTTTCCAAACTGTTCTATGAATAGAAAGGTTAAACTCCGTAAGAGCAACGCACACATCACAAAGTGGTTTCTCAGAATGATTCACTCTAGTTTTTATACGAAGATATTTCCTTTTCTACCGTTGGCCCCAAAGCCCTTGAAATGTCCACTTGCAAATTCCACAAAAAGATTGTTTCAAATCTGCTCTGTCTAAAGGAAGGTTCATCTCTGTGAGTTGAACACAGGCAAACCAAAGAAGTTACTGAGAATTCTTCTGTCTAGCATTAGATGAAGAAATCCCGTTTCCAACGAAATCCTCAAAGAGGTCCAAATATCCACTAGCGGACTTTAGAAACAGAGTGTTTCCAAGCTGCTCTATGAAAAGAATGGTTAAACTCTGTGAGTGGAACGCACACATCACAAAGTGCTTTCTCAGAATGATTCTCTCTAGTTTTTATACGAATATTTTTCCTTTCCAAACGTTGGCCCCAAAGCGCTTGAAATGTCCACTTGCAAATTCCACAAAAAGAGGGTTTCAAATCTGCTCTGTCAAAAGGAAGGTTCAGCTCTGTGAGGTGAACACAAGAAACCCAAAGAAGTTCCTGAGAATTCTTCTGTCTGGAATTAGATGAAGAAATCCCGTTTCCAACGAAATCCTCAAAGAGGTCCAAATATCCACATGCAGACTTTACAAACACAGTGGTTCCAAACTGTTCTATGAAAAGAAAGGTTAAACTCTGTGAGTGGAACGCAAACATCAGAAAGTAGTTTCTCAGAATGATTCACTCTAGTTTTTATACGAAGATATTTCCTTTTCTACCGTTGGCCCCAAAGCGCTTGAAATGTCCACTTGCAAATTCCACAAAAAGAGGGTTTCAAATCTGCTCTGTCTAAAGGAATGTTCATCTCTGTGAGTTGAACACACGCAACCCAAAGAAGTTACTGAGAATTCTTCTGTCTAGCATTAGATGAAGAAATCCCGTTTCCAACGAAATCCTCAAAGAGGTCCAAATATCCACATGCAGACCTTACAAACACAGTGTTTCCAAACTGTTCTATGAAAAAAAAGGTTAAACTCTGTGAGTGGAACGCACACATCAGAATGTAGTTTCTCAGAATGATTCACTCTAGTTTTTATACGAAGTTATTTCCTTTTCTACCGTTGGCCCCAAAGCGCTTGAAATGTCCACTTGCAAATTCCAGAAAAAGAGGGTTTCAAATCATCTCTGTCTAAAGTAAAGTTCATCTCTGTGAGTTGAACACAAGCAACCCAAAGAAGTTACTGAGAATTCTTCTGTCTAGCATTAGATGAAGAAATCCCGTATCCAACGAAATCCTCAATGAGGTCCAAATATCCACATGCAGACTTTACAAACACAGTGTTTCCAAACTGTTCTATGAATAAAGGTTAAACTCTGTGAGTGGAGTGCACACATCACAAAGTGGTTTCTCAGACTGATTCACTCTAGTTTCTATACGAAGATATTTCCTTTTCTTCCGTTGGCCCCAAAGCGCTTGAAATGTCCACTTGCAAATTCCACAAAAAGAGGGTTTCAAATCTGCTCTGTCTAAAGTAAAGTTCATCTCTGTGAGTCGAACACACACAACCCAAAGAAGTTACTGAGAATTCTTCTGTTTAGCATTAGATGAAGAAATCCCATTTCCAACGAAATCCTCAAAGAGGTCCTTATATGAACATGCAGACTTTACAAACACAGTGTTTCCAAACTGTTCTATGAAAAGAAAGGTTAAACTCTGTGAGTGGAATGGACACATCACAAAGTAGTTTCTCAGACTGATTCTCTCTAGTTTTTATACGAAGATATTTCATTTTCTACCGTTGGCTCCAAAGCGCTTGAAATGTCCACTTGCACATTCCACAAAAAGAGGGTTTCATATCTGCTCTGTCTAAAGGAAGGTTGATCTCTCTGAGTTGAACTCACAAAACCCAAATAAGTTTCTGAGAATTCTTCTGTCTAGCATTTGTTGAAGAAATACCGTTTCCAATGAAATCCTCAAAGTGGTCAAATATCAACTTGCAGAATTTAGAAACAGAGTGTTTCCAAACTGTTCTATGAATAGAAAGGTTAAACTCCGTAAGAGCAACGCACACATCACAAAGTGGTTTCTCAGAATGATTCACTCTAGTTTTTATATGAAGATATTTCCTTTTCTACCGCTGGCCCCAAAGCGCTTGAAATGTCCAGTTGCAAATTCCAGGAAAAGAGGGTTTCAAATCTGCTCTGTCTAAAGGAATGTTCATCTCTGTGAGTTGAACACACGCAACCCAAAGAAGTTACTGAGAATTCTTCTGTCTAGCATTAGATGAAGAAATCCCGTTTCCAACGAAATCCTCAAAGAGGTCAAATATCCACGTGCAGACCTTACAAACACAGTGTTTCCAAACTGTTCTATGAAAAAAAGGTTAAACTCTGTGAGTGGAACGCACACATCAGAAAGTAGTTTCTCAGAATGATTCACTCTAGTTTTTATACGAAGATATTTCGTTTTCTACCGTTGGACCCAAAGCGCTTGAAATGTCCAGTTGCAAATTCCAGAAAAAGAGGGTTTCAAATCTGCTCTGTCTAAAGTAAAGTTCATCTCTGTGAGTTGAACACACACAACCAAAAAAGTTACAGAGAATTCTTCTGTCTAGCATTAGATGAAGAAATCCCGTTTCCAACGAAATCCTCAAAGAGGTCCAAATATCCACATGCAGACTTTACACAGTGTTTCCAACCTGTTCTATGAAAAGAAAGGTTAAACTCTGTGAGTGGAATGCACACATCACAAAGTGGTTTCTCAGACTGATTCTGTCTAGTTTTTATACGAAAATATTCCATTTCCTACCGTTGGCCCCAAAGCGCTTGAAATGTCCCCTTGCAAATTCCACAAAAAGAGAGTTTCATATCTGCTCTGTCTAAAGGAAGGTTGATCCCACTGAGTTGAACTCACAAAACCCAAATAAGTTACTGAGAATTCTTCTGTCTAGCATTTGTTGAAGAAATACCGTTTCCAACGAAATCCTCAAAGTGGTCCAAATATCCTCTTGCAGAATTTACAAACAGAGTGTTTCCAAACTGTTCTATGAATAGAAAGGTTAAACTCTGTAAGTGGAATGCACACATCACAAAGTGGTTTCTCAGAATGATTCACTCTAGTTTTTATACGGAGATATTTCCTTTTCTACCGTTGACCCCAAAGCGCATGAAATGTCCACTTGCAAATTCCACAAAAAGATTGTTTCAAATCTGCTCTGTCTAAAGGAAGGTTCAACTCTGTGAGTTGAACACAGGCAACCCAAATAAGTTACTGAGAATTCTTCTGTCTAGCATTAGATGAAGAAATCCCGTTTCCAACGAAATCCTCAAAGAGGTCCAAATATCCACTAGCGGACTTTAGAAACAGAGTGTTTCCAAGCTGCTCTATGAAAAGAATGGTTAAACTCTGTGAGTGGAACGCACACATCACAAAGTGCTTTCTCAGAATGATTCTCTCTAGTTTTTATACGAATATTTTTCCTTTCCAAACGTTGGCCCCAAAGCGCTTGAAATTTCCACTTGCAAATTCCACAAAAAGAGGGTTTCAAATCTGCTCTGTCAAAAGGAAGGTTCAGCTCTGTGAGGTGAACACAAGAAACCCAAAGAAGTTCCTGAGAATTCTTCTGTCTGGAATTAGATGAAGAAATCCCGTTTCCAACGAAATCCTCAAAGAGGTCCAAATATCCACATGCAGACTTTACAAACAGAGTGTTTCCAAACTGTTCTATGAATAGAAAGGTTAAACTCTGTGAGTGGAAGGCACACATCAGAAAGTGGTTTCTCAGAATGATTCACTCTAGTTTTTATATGAAGATATTTCCTTTTCTACCGTTGGCCCCAAAGCGCTTGAAATGTCCAGTTGCAAATTCCAGGAAAAGAGGGTTTCAAATCTGCTCTGTCTAAAGGAATGTTCATCTCTGTGAGTTGAACACACGCAACCCAAAGAAGTTACTGAGAATTCTTCTGTCTAGCATTAGATGAAGAAATGCCGTTTCCAACGAAATCCTCAAAGAGGTCAAATATCCACGTGCAGACCTTACAAACACAGTGTTTCCAAACTGTTCTATGAAAAAAAGGTTAAACTCTGTGAGTGGAACGCACACATCAGAAAGTAGTTTCTCAGAATGATTCACTCTAGTTTTTATACGAAGATATTTCCTTTTCTACCGTTGGACCCAAAGCGCTTGAAATGTCCACTTGCAAATTCCAGAAAAAGAGGGTTTCAAATCATCTCTGTCTAAAGTTCATCTCTGTGAGTTGAACATAAGCAAACCAAAGAAGTTACTGAGAATTCTTCTGTCTAGCATTAGATGAAGAAATCCCGTTTCCAACGAAATCCTCAAAGAGGTCCAAATATCCACATGCAGACTTTACAAACACAGTGTTTCCAAACTGTTCTATGAAAAAAAGGTTAAACTCTGTGAGTGGAGTGCACACATCACAAAGTGGTTTCTCAGACTGATTCACTCTAGTTTTTATACGAAGATATTTCCTTTTCTTCCGTTGGCCCCAAAGCGCTTGAAATCTCCACTTGCAAATTCCAGAAAAAGAGGGTTTCAAATCTGCTCTGTCTAAAGTAAAGTTCACCTCTGTGAGTCGAACACACACAACCCAAAGAAGTTACTGAGAATTCTTCTGTTTAGCATTAGATGAAGAAATCCCATTTCCAACGAAATCCTCAAAGAGGTCCATATATGAACATGCAGACTTTACAAACACAGTGTTTCCAAACTGTTCTATGAAAAGAAAGGTTAAACTCTGTGAGTGGAATGGACACATCACAAAGTAGTTTCTCAGACTGATTCTCTCTAGTTTTTATACGAAGATATTTCATTTTCTACCGTTGGCTCCAAAGCGCTTGAAATGTCCCCTTGCACATTCCACAAAAAGAGGGTTTCATATCTGCTCTGTCTAAAGGAAGGTTGATCTCTCTGACTTGAACTCACAAAACCCAAATAAGTTTCTGAGAATTCTTCTGTCTAGCATTTGTTGAAGAAATACCGTTTCCAATGAAATCCTCAAAGTGGTCAAATATCCACTTGCAGAATTTAGAAACAGAGTGTTTCCAAACTGTTCTATGAATAGAAAGGTTAAACTCCGTAAGTGCAACGCACACATCACAAAGTGGTTTCTCAGAATGATTCACTCTAGTTTTTATACGAAGATATTTCCTTTTCTACCGTTGGCCCCAAAGCCCTTGAAATGTCCACTTGCAAATTCCACAAAAAGATTGTTTCAAATCTGCTCTGTCTAAAGGAAGGTTCATCTCTGTGAGTTGAACACAGGCAAACCAAAGAAGTTACTGAGAATTCTTCTGTCTAGCATTAGATGAAGAAATCCCGTTTCCAACGAAATCCTCAAAGAGGTCCAAATATCCACTTGCGGACTTTAGAAACAGAGTGTTTCCAAGCTGCTCTATGAAAAGATTGGTTAAACTCTGTGAGTGCAACGCGCACATCAGAAAGTAGTTTCTCAGAATGATTCACTCTAGTTTTTATACGAAGATATTTCCTTTTCTACCGTTGGCCCCAAAGCGCTTGAAATGTCCACTTGCAAATTCCACAAAAAGAGGGTTTCAAATCTGCTCTGTCTAAAGGAATGTTCATCTCTGTGAGTTGAACACACGCAACCCAAAGAAGTTACTGATAATTCTTCTGTCTAGCATTAGATGAAGAAATCCCGTTACCAACGAAATCCTCAAAGAGGTCCAAATATCCACATGCAGACCTTACAAACACAGTGTTTCCAAACTGTTCTATGAAAAAAAAGGTTAAACTCTGTGAGTGGAACGCACACATCAGAAAGTGGTTTCTCAGAATGATTCACTCTAGTTTTTATACGAAGATATTTCCTTTTCTACCGTTGGCGCCAAAGCGCTTCAAATGTCCAGTTGCAAATTCCAGGAAAAGAGGGTTTCAAATCTGCTCTGTCTAAAGGAATGTTCATCTCTGTGAGTTGAACACACGCAAACCAAAGAAGTTACTGAGAATTCTTCTGTCTAGCATTAGATGAAGAAATCCCGTTTCCAACGAAATCCTCAAAGAGGTCCAAATATCCACGTGCAGACCTTACAAACACAGTGTTTCCAAACTGTTCTATGAAAAAAAAGGTTAAACTCTGTGAGTGGAACGCACACATCAGAAAGTAGTTTCTCAGAATGATTCACTCTAGTTTTTATACGAAGTTATTTCCTTTTCTACCGTTGGCCCCAAAGCGCTTGAAATGTCCACTTGCAAATTCCACAAAAAGAGGGTTTCAAATCTGCTCTGTCTAAAGTAAAGTTCATCTCTGTGAGTTGAACACAAGCAACCCAAAGAAGTTACTGAGAATTCTTCTGTCTAGCATTAGATGAAGAAATCCCATTTCCAACGAAATCCTCAAAGAGGTCCAAATATCCACATGCAGACCTTACAAACACAGTGTTTCCAAACTGCTCTATGTAAAGAAAGGTTAAAGTCTGTGAGTGGAACGCACACATCAGAAAGTGGTTTCTCAGACTGATTCTCTCTAGTTTTTATACGAAGATATTTCCTTTTCTACCGTTGGCCCCAAAGCGCTTGAAATGTCCACTTGCAAATTCCACAAAAAGAGGGTTTCAAATCTGCTCTGTCTAAAGGAATGTTCATCTCTGTGAGTTGAACACAAGCAACCCAAAGAAGTTACTGAGAATTCTTCTGTCTAGCATTAGATGAAGAAATCCCGTTTCCAACGAAATCCTCAAAGAGGTCCAAATATCCACATGCAGACTTTACAAACACAGTGTTTCCAAACTGTTCTATGAAAAGAAAGGTTAAACTCTGTGAGTGGAACGCACACATCACAAAGTGGTTTCTCAGAATGTTTCACTCTAGATTTTATACGAAGATATTTCCTTTTCTACCGTTGGCCCCAAAGCGCTTGAAATGTCCAGTTGCAAATTCCAGGAAAAGAGGGTTTCAAATCTGCTCTGTCTCAAGGAATGTTCATCTCTGTGAGTTGAACACACGCAACCCAAAGAAGTTACTGAGAATTCTTCTGTCTAGCATTAGATGAAGAAATCCCGTTTCCAACGAAATTCTCAAAGAGGTCCAAATATCCACATGCAGACTTTACACAGTGTTTCCAAACTGTTCTATGAAAAAAAGGTTAAACTCTGTGAGTGGAATGCACACATCACAAAGTGGTTTCTCAGACTGATTCACTCTAGTTTTTATACGAAGATATTTCCTTTTCTTCCGTTGGCCCCAAAGCGCTTGAAATGTCCACTTGCAAATTCCACAAAAAGAGGGTTTCAAATCTGCTCTGTCTAAAGTAAAGTTCATCTCTGTGAGTCGAACACACACAACCCAAAGAAGTTACTGAGAATTCTTCTGTCTAGCATTAGATGAAGAAATCCCGTTTCCAACGAAATCCTCAAAGAGGTCCAAATATCCACATGCAGACTTTACAAACACAGTGTTTCCAAACTGTTCTATGAAAAAAAGGTTAAACTGTGAGTGGAATGCACACATCACAAAGTGCTTTCTCAGACTGATTCACTCTAGTTTTTATACGAAGATATTTCCTTTTCTACCGTTGGCCCCAAAGCGCTTGAAATGTCCACTTGCAAATTCCACAAAAAGAGGGTTTCAAATCTGCTCTGTCTAAAGTAAAGTTCATCTCTGTGAGTCGAACACACACAACCCAAAGAAGTTACTGAGAATTCTTCTGTTTAGCATTAGATGAAGAAATCCCATTTCCAACGAAATCCTCAAAGAGGTCCATATATCCACATGCAGACTTTACAAACACAGTGTTTCCAACCTGTTCTATGAAAAGAAAGGTTAAACTCTGTGAGTGGAATGGACACATCACAAAGTGGTTTCTCAGACTGATTCTCTCTTGTTTTTATACGAAGATATTTCATTTTCCACCGTTGGCTCCAAAGCGCTTGAAATGTCCACTTGCACATTCCACAAAAAGAGGGTTTCATATCTGCTCTGTCTAAAGGAAGGTTGATCTCTCTGAGTTGAACTCACAAAACCGAAATAAGTTACTGAGAATTCTTCTGTCTAGCATTTGTTGAAGAAATACCGTTCCCAACGAAATCTTCTAAGTCCTCCAAATATCCACTTGCAGAATTTACAAACAGAGTGTTTCCAAACTGTTCTATGAATAGAAAGGTTAAACTCTGTAAGTGGAACGCACACATCACAAAGTGGTTTCTCAGAATGATTCACTCTAGTTTTTATACGAAGATATTTCCTTTTCTACCGTTGGCCCCAAAGCGCTTGAAGTGTCCACTTGCAAATTCCGCAAAAAGATTGTTTCAAATCTGCTCTGTCTAAAGGAAGGTTCATCTCTGTGAGTTGAACACAGGCAACCCAAAGAAGTTACTGAGAATTCTTCTGTCTAGCATTAGATGAAGAAATCCCATTTCCAACGAAATCCTCAAAGAGGTTCATATATCCACATGCAGACTTTACAAACACAGTGTTTCCAAACTGTTCTATGAAAGGAAAGTTTAAACTCTGTGAGTGGAATGCACACATCACAAAGTGGTTTCTCAGACTGATTCTGTCTAGTTTTTAAAGGAAAATATTCCATTTTCTACCGTTGGTCCCAAAGCGCTTGAAATGTCCCCTTGGAAATTCCACAAAAAGAGGGTTTCATATCTGCTCTGTCTAAAGGAAGGTTGATCTCTCTGAGTTGAACTCACAAAACCCAAATAAGTTACTGAGAATTCTTCTGTCTAGCATTTGTTGAAGAAATACCGTTTCCAACGAAATCCTCAAAGTGGTCCAAATATCCACTTGCAGAATTTACAGAGTGTTTCCAAACTGTTCTATGAATAGAAAGGTTAAACTCTGTAAGTGGAATGCACACATCACAAAGTGGTTTCTCAGAATGATTCACTCTAGTTTTTATACGAAGATATTTCCTTTTCTACCGTTGGCCCCAAAGGGCATGAAATGTCCACTTGCAAATTCCACAAAAAGATTGTTTCAAATCTGCTCTGTCTAAAGGAAGGTTCATCTCTGTGAGTTGAACACAGGCAACCCAAATAAGTTACTGAGAATTCTTCTGTCTAGCATTAGATGAAGAAATCCCGTTTCCAACGAAATCCTCAAAGAGGTCCAAATATCCACTAGCGGACTTTAGAAACAGAGTGTTTCCAAGCTGCTCTATGAAAAGAATGGTTAAACTCTGTGAGTGGAACGCACACATCACAAAGTGGTTTCTCAGACTGATTCACTCTAGTTTTTATACGAAGATATTTCCTTTTCTTCCGTTGGCCCCAAAGCGCTTGAAATCTCCACTTGCAAATTCCAGAAAAAGAGGGTTTCAAATCTGCTCTGTCTAAAGTAAAGTTCACCTCTGTGAGTCGAACACACACAACCCAAAGAAGTTACTGAGAATTCTTCTGTTTAGCATTAGATGAAGAAATCCCATTTCCAACGAAATCCTCAAAGAGGTCCATATATGAACATGCAGACTTTACAAACACAGTGTTTCCAAACTGTTCTATGAAAAGAAAGGTTAAACTCTGTGAGTGGAATGGACACATCACAAAGTAGTTTCTCAGACTGATTCTCTCTAGTTTTTATACGAAGATATTTCATTTTCTACCGTTGGCTCCAAAGCGCTTGAAATGTCCCCTTGCACATTCCACAAAAAGAGGGTTTCATATCTGCTCTGTCTAAAGGAAGGTTGATCTCTCTGACTTGAACTCACAAAACCCAAATAAGTTTCTGAGAATTCTTCTGTCTAGCATTTGTTGAAGAAATACCGTTTCCAATGAAATCCTCAAAGTGGTCAAATATCCACTTGCAGAATTTAGAAACAGAGTGTTTCCAAACTGTTCTATGAATAGAAAGGTTAAACTCCGTAAGTGCAACGCACACATCACAAAGTGGTTTCTCAGAATGATTCACTCTAGTTTTTATACGAAGATATTTCCTTTTCTACCGTTGGCCCCAAAGCCCTTGAAATGTCCACTTGCAAATTCCACAAAAAGATTGTTTCAAATCTGCTCTGTCTAAAGGAAGGTTCATCTCTGTGAGTTGAACACAGGCAAACCAAAGAAGTTACTGAGAATTATTCTGTCTAGCATTAGATGAAGAAATCCCGTTTCCAACGAAATACTCAAAGAGGTCCAAATATCCACATGCAGACTTTACAAACACAGTGTTTCCAAACTGTTCTATGAAAAAAAGGTTAAACTCTGTGAGTGGAGTGCACACATCACAAAGTGGTTTCTCAGACTGATTCACTCTAGTTTTAATACGAAGATATTTCCTTTTCTTCCGTTGGCCCCAAAGCGCTTGAAATGTCCACTTGCAAATTCCACAAAAAGAGGGTTTCAAATCTGCTCTGTCTAAAGTAAAGTTCATCTCTGTGAGTCGAACACACACAACCCAAAGAAGTTACTGAGAATTCTTCTGTTTAGCATTAGATGAAGAAATCCCATTTCCAACGAAATCCTCAAAGAGGTCCATATATGAACATGCAGACTTTACAATCACAGTGTTTCCAAACTGTTCTATGAAAAGAAAGGTTAAACTCTGTGAGTGGAATGGACACATCACAAAGTAGTTTCTCAGACTGATTCTCTCTAGTTTTTATACGAAGATATTTCATTTTCTACCGTTGGCTCCAAAGCGCTTGAAATGTCCACTTGCACATTCCACAAAAAGAGGGTTTCATATCTGCTCTGTCTAAAGGAAGGTTGATCTCTCTGACTTGAACTCACAAAACCCAAATAAGTTTCTGAGAATTCTTCTGTCTAGCATTTGTTGAAGAAATACCGTTTCCAATGAAATCCTCAAAGTGGTCAAATATCCACTTGCAGAATTTAGAAACAGAGTGTTTCCAAACTGTTCTATGAATAGAAAGGTTAAACTCCGTAAGTGCAACGCACACATCACAAAGTGGTTTCTCAGAATGATTCACTCTAGTTTTTATACGAAGATATTTCCTTTTCTACCGTTGGCCCCAAAGCCCTTGAAATGTCCACTTGCAAATTCCACAAAAAGATTGTTTCAAATCTGCTCTGTCTAAAGGAAGGTTCATCTCTGTGAGTTGAACACAGGCAAACCAAAGAAGTTACTGAGAATTCTTCTGTCTAGCATTAGATGAAGAAATCCCGTTTCCAACGAAATACTCAAAGAGGTCCAAATATCCACATGCAGACTTTACAAACACAGTGTTTCCAAACTGTTCTATGAAAAAAAGGTTAAACTCTGTGAGTGGAGTGCACACATCACAAAGTGGTTTCTCAGACTGATTCACTCTAGTTTTAATACGAAGATATTTCCTTTTCTTCCGTTGGCCCCAAAGCGCTTGAAATGTCCACTTGCAAATTCCACAAAAAGAGGGTTTCAAATCTGCTCTGTCTAAAGTAAAGTTCATCTCTGTGAGTCGAACACACACAACCCAAAGAAGTTACTGAGAATTCTTCTGTTTAGCATTAGATGAAGAAATCCCATTTCCAACGAAATCCTCAAAGAGGTCCATATATGAACATGCAGACTTTACAAACACAGTGTTTCCAAACTGTTCTATGAAAAGAAAGGTTAAACTCTGTGAGTGGAATGGACACATCACAAAGTAGTTTCTCAGACTGATTCTCTCTAGTTTTTATACGAAGATATTTCATTTTCTACCGTTGGCTCCAAAGCGCTTGAAATGTCCACTTGCACATTCCACAAAAAGAGGGTTTCATATCTGCTCTGTCTAAAGGAAGGTTGATCTCTCTGACTTGAACTCACAAAACCCAAATAAGTTTCTGAGAATTCTTCTGTCTAGCATTTGTTGAAGAAATACCGTTTCCAATGAAATCCTCAAAGTGGTCAAATATCCACTTGCAGAATTTAGAAACAGAGTGTTTCCAAACTGTTCTATGAATAGAAAGGTTAAACTCCGTAAGTGCAACGCACACATCACAAAGTGGTTTCTCAGAATGATTCACTCTAGTTTTTATACGAAGATATTTCCTTTTCTACCGTTGGCCCCAAAGCCCTTGAAATGTCCACTTGCAAATTCCACAAAAAGATTGTTTCAAATCTGCTCTGTCTAAAGGAAGGTTCATCTCTGTGAGTTGAACACAGGCAAACCAAAGAAGTTACTGAGAATTCTTCTGTCTAGCATTAGATGAAGAAATCCCGTTTCCAACGAAATCCTCAAAGAGGTCCAAATATCCACATGCAGACTTTACAAACACAGTGTTTCCAAACTGTTCTACGAAAAAAAGGTTAAACTCTGTGAGTGGAGTGCACACGTCACAAAGTGGTTTCTCAGACTGATTCACTCTAGTTTTAATACGAAGATATTTCCTTTTCTACCGTTGGCCCCAAAGCGCTTGAAATGTCCACATGCAAATTCCACAAAAAGAGGGTTTCAAATCCGCTCTGTCTAAAGTAAAGTTCATCTCTGTGAGTTGAACACAAGCAACCCAAAGAAGTTACTGAGAATTCTTCTGTCTAGCATTAGATGAAGAAATCCCATTTCCAACGAAATCCTCAAAGAGGTCCAAATATCCACATGCAGACCTTACAAACACAGTGTTTCCAAACTGTTCTATGAAAAGAAAGGTTAAAGTCTGTGAGTGGAACGCACACATCAGAAAGTGGTTTCTCAGACTGATTCTCTCTAGTTTTTATACGAAGATATTTCCTTTTCTACCGTTGGCCCCAAAGCGCTTGAAATGTCCACTTGCACATTCCACAAAAAGAGGGTTTCAAATCTGCTCTGTCTAAAGGAATGTTCATCTCTGTGAGTTGAACACAAGCAACCCAAAGAAGTTACTGAGAATTCTTCTGTCTAGCATTAGATGAAGAAATCCCGTTTCCAACGAAATCCTCAAAGAGGTCCATATATCCACATGCAGACTTTACAAACACAGTGTTTCCAAACTGTTCTATGAAAAGAAAGGTTAAACCCTGTGAGTGGAACGCACACATCAGAAAGTGGTTTCTCAGAATGATTCACTCTAGTTTTTATACGAAGATATTTCCTTTTCTACCGTTGGCCCCAAAGCGCTTGAAATGTCCAGTTGCAAATTCCAGGAAAAGAGGGTTTCAAATCTGCTCTGTCTCAAGGAATGTTCATCTCTGTGAGTTGAACACACGCAACCCAAAGAAGTTACTGAGAATTCTTCTGTCTAGCATTAGATGAAGAAATCCCGTTTCCAACGAAATCCTCAAAGAGCTCCAAATATCCACATGCAGACTTTACAGTGTTTCCAAACTGTTCTATGAAAAAAAGGTTAAACTCTGTGAGTGGAATGCACACATCACAAAGTGGTTTCTCAGACTGATTCACTCTAGTTTTTATACGAAGATATTTCATTTTCTGCCGTTGGCTCCAAAGCGCTTGAAATGTCCACTTGCACATTCCACAAAAAGAGGGTTTCATATCTGCTCTGTCTAAAGGAAGGTTGATCTCTCTGAGTTGAACTCACAAAACCCAAATAAGTTACTGAGAATTCTTCTGTCTAGCATTTGTTGAAGAAATACCGTTCCCAACGAAATCTTCTAAGTCCTCCAAATATCCACTTGCAGAATTTACAAACAGAGTGTTTCCAAACTGTTCTATGAATAGAAAGGTTAAACTCTGTAAGTGGAACGCACACATCACAAAGTGGTTTCTCAGAATGATTCACTCTAGTTTTTATACGAAGATATTTCCTTTTCTACCGTTGGCCCCAAAGCGCTTGAAATGTCCACTTGCAAATTCCGCAGAAAGATTGTTTCAAATCTGCTCTGTCTAAAGGAAGGTTCATCTCTGTGAGTTGAACACAGGCAACCCAAAGAAGTTACTGAGAATTCTTCTGTCTAGCATTAGATGAAGAAATCCCATTTCCAACGAAATCCTCAAAGAGGTTCATATATCCACATGCAGACTTTACAAACACAGTGTTTCCAAACTGTTCTATGAAAAGAAAGGTTAAACTCTGTGAGTGGAATGCACACATCACAAAGTGGTTTCTCAGACTGATTCTGTCTAGTTTTTATACGAAAATATTCCATTTTCTACCGTTGGCCCCAAAGCGCTTGAAATGTCCCCTTGCAAATTCCACAAAAAGAGGGTTTCATATCTGCTCTGTCTAAAGGAAGGTTGATCTCTCTGAGTTGAACTCACAAAACCCAAATAAGCTACTGAGAATTCTTCTGTCTAGCATTTGTTGAAGAAATACCGTTTCCAACGAAATCCTCAAAGTGGTCCAAATATCCACTTGCAGAATTTACAAACAGAGTGTTTCCAAACTGTTCTATGAATAGAAAGGTTAAACTCTGTGAGTGGAACGCACACATCACAAAGTGCTTTCTCAGAATGATTCTCTCTAGTTTTTATACGAATATTTTTCCTTTCCAAACGTTGGCCCCAAAACGCTTGAAATTTCCACTTGCAAATTCCACAAAAAGAGGGTTTCAAATCTGCTCTGTCAAAAGGAAGGTTCAGCTCTGTGAGGTGAACACAAGAAACCCAAAGAAGTTCCTGAGAATTCTTCTGTCTGGAATTAGATGAAGAAATCCCGTTTCCAACGAAATCCTCAAAGAGGTCCAAATATCCATATGCAGACTTTACAAACACAGTGTTTCCAAACTGTTCTATGAAAAGAAAGGTTAAACTCTGTGAGTGGAACGCAAACATCAGAAAGTAGTTTCTCAGAATGATTCACTCTAGTTTTTATACGAAGATATTTCCTTTTCTACCGTTGGCCCCAAAGCGCTTGAAATGTCCACTTGCAAATTCCACAAAAAGAGGGTTTCAAATCTGCTCTGTCTAAAGGAATGTTCATCTCTGTGAGTTGAACACACGCAACCCAAAGAAGTTACTGAGAATTCTTCTGTCTAGCATTAGATGAAGAAATCCCGTTTCCAACGAAATCCTCAAAGAGGTCCAAATATCCACATGCAGACCTTACAAACACAGTGTTTCCAAACTGTTCTATGAAAAAAAAGGTTAAACTCTGTGAGTGGAACGCACACATCAGAAAGTAGTTTCTCAGAATGATTCACTCTAGTTTTTATACGAAGTTATTTCCTTTTCTACCGTTGGCCCCAAAGCGCTTGAAATGTCCACTTGCAAATTCCAGAAAAAGAGGGTTTCAAATCATCTCTGTCTAAAGTAAAGTTCATCTCTGTGAGTCGAACACACACAACCCAAAGAAGTTACTGAGAATTCTTCTGTCTAGCATTAGATGAAGAAATCCCGTTTCCAACGAAATCCTCAAAGAGGTCCAAATATCCACATGCAGACTTTACAAACACAGTGTTTCCAAACTGTTCTATGAAAAAAAGGTTAAACTGTGAGTGGAATGCACACATCACAAAGTGCTTTCTCAGACTGATTCACTATAGTTTTTATACGAAGATATTTCCTTTTCTACCGTTGGCCCCAAAGCGCTTGAAATGTCCACTTGCAAATTCCACTAAAAGAGGGTTTCAAATCTGCTCTGTCTAAAGTAAAGTTCATCTCTGTGAGTCGAACACACACAACCCAAAGAAGTTACTGAGAATTCTTCTGTTTAGCATTAGATGAAGAAATCCCATTTCCAACGAAATCCTCAAACAGGTCCATATATCCACATGCAGACTTTACAAACAGAGTGTTTCCAAACTGTTCTATGAAAAGAAAGGTTAAACTCTGTGAGTGGAATGGACACATCACAAAGTGGTTTCTCAGACTGATTCTCTCTAGTTTTTATACGAAGATATTTCATTTTCTACCGTTGGCTCCAAAGCGCTTGAAATGTCCACTTGCACATTCCACAAAAAGAGGGTTTCATATCTGCTCTGTCTAAAGGAAGGTTGATCTCTCTGAGTTGAACTCACAAAACCCAAATAAGTTACTGAGAATTCTTCTGTCTAGCATTTGTTGAAGAAATACCGTTCCCAACGAAATCTTCTAAGTCCTCCAAATATCCACTTGCAGAATTTACAAACAGAGTGTTTCCAAACTGTTCTATGAATAGAAAGGTTAAACTCTGTAAGTGGAACGCACACATCACAAAGTGGTTTCTCAGAATGATTCACTCTAGTTTTTATACGAAGATATTTCCTTTTCTACCGTTGGCCCCAAAGCGCTTGAAATGTCCACTTGCAAATTCCGCAAAAAGATTGTTTCAAATCTGCTCTGTCTAAAGGAAGGTTCATCTCTGTGAGTTGAACACAGGCAACCCAAAGAAGTTACTGAGAATTCTTCTGTCTAGCATTAGATGAAGAAATCCCATTTCCAACGAAATCCTCAAAGAGGTTCATATATCCACATGCAGACTTTACAAACACAGTGTTTCCAAACTGTTCTATGAAAAGAACGGTTAAACTCTGTGAGTGGAATGCACACATCACAAAGTGGTTTCTCAGACTGATTCTGTCTAGTTTTTATACGAAAATATTCCATTTTCTACCGTTGGCCCCAAAGCGCTTGAAATGTCCCCTTGCAAATTCCACAAAAAGAGGGTTTCATATCTGCTCTGTCTAAAGGAAGGTTGATCTCTCTGAGTTGAACTCACAAAACCCAAATAAGTTACTGAGAATTCTTCTGTCTAGCATTTGTTGAAGAAATACCGTTTCCAACGAAATCCTCAAAGTGGTCCAAATATCCACTTGCAGAATTTACAAACAGAGTGTTTCCAAACTGTTCTATGGATAGAAAGGTTAAACTCTGTAAGTGGAATGCACACATCACAAAGTGGTTTCTCAGAATGATTCACTCTAGTTTTTATACGAAGATATTTCCTTTTCTACCGTTGGCCCCAAAGCGCATGAAATGTCCACTTGCAAATTCCACAAAAAGATTGTTTCAAATCTGCTCTGTCTAAAGGAAGGTTCATCTCTGTGAGTTGAACACAGGCAACCCAAATAAGTTACTGAGAATTCTTCTGTCTAGCATTAGATGAAGAAATCCCGTTTCCAACGAAATCCTCAAAGAGGTCCAAATATCCACTAGCGGACTTTAGAAACAGAGTGTTTCCAAGCTGCTCTATGAAAAGAATGGTTAAACTCTGTGAGTGGAACGCACACATCACAAAGTGCTTTCTCAGAATGATTCTCTCTAGTTTTTATACGAATATTTTTCCTTTCCAAACGTTGGCCCCAAAGCGCTTGAAATTTCCACTTGAAAATACCACAAAAAGAGGGTTTCAAATCTGCTCTGTCAAAAGGAAGGTTCAGCTCTGTGAGGTGAACACAAGAAACCCAAAGAAGTTCCTGAGAATTCTTCTGTCTGGAATTAGATGAAGAAATCCCGTTTCCAACGAAATCCTCAAAGAGGTCCAAATATCCACATGCAGACTTTACAAACACAGTGTTTCCAAACTGTTCTATGAAAAGAAAGGTTAAACTCTGTGAGTGGAACGCAAACATCAGAAAGTAGTTTCTCAGAATGATTCACTCTAGTTTTTATACGAAGATATTTCCTTTTCTACCGTTGTCCCCAAAGCGCTTGAAATGTCCACTTGCAAATTCCACAAAAAGAGGGTTTCAAATCTGCTCTGTCTAAAGGAATGTTCATCTCTGTGAGTTGAACACACGCAACCCAAAGAAGTTACTGAGAATTCTTCTGTCTAGCATTAGATGAAGAAATCCCGTTTCCAATGAAATCCTCAAAGAGGTCCAAATATCCACATGCAGACCTTACAAACACAGTGTTTCCAAACTGTTCTATGAAAAAAAAGGTTAAACTCTGTGAGTGGAACGCACACATCAGAAAGTAGTTTCTCAGAATGATTCACTCTAGTTTTTATACGAAGTTATTTCCTTTTCTACCGTTGGCCCCAAAGCGCTTGAAATGTCCACTTGCAAATTCCAGAAAAAGAGGGTTTCAAATCATCTCTGTCTAAAGTAAAGTTCATCTCTGTGAGTTGAACACAAGCAACCCAAAGAAGTTACTGAGAATTCTTCTGTCTAGCATTAGATGAAGAAATCCCGTTTCCAACGAAATCCTCAAAGAGGTCCAAATATCCACATGCAGACTTTACAAACACAGTGTTTCCAAACTGTTCTATGAAAAAAAGGTTAAACTCTGTGAGTGGAGTGCACACATCACAAAGTGGTTTCTCAGACTGATTCACTCTAGTTTTTATACGAAGATATTTCCTTTTCTTCCGTTGGCCCCAAAGCGCTTGAAATGTCCACTTGCAAATTCCACAAAAAGAGGGTTTCAAATCTGCTCTGTCTAAAGTAAAGTTCATCTCTGTGAGTCGAACACACACAACCCAAAGAAGTTACTGAGAATTCTTCTGTTTAGCATTAGATGAAGAAATCCCATTTCCAACGAAATCCTCAAAGAGGTCCATATATGAACATGCAGACTTTACAAACACAGTGTTTCCAAACTGTTCTATGAAAAGAAAGGTTAAACTCTTTGAGTGGAATGGGCACATCACAAAGTAGTTTCTCAGACTGATTCTCTCTAGTTTTTATACGAAGATATTTCATTTTCTACCGTTGGCTCCAAAGCGCTTGAAACGTCCACTTGCACATTTCACAAAAAGAGGGTTTCATATCTGCTCTGTCTAAAGGAAGGTTGATCTCTCTCAGTTGAACTCACAAAACCCAAATAAGTTTCTGAGAATTCTTCTGTCTAGCATTTGTTGAAGAAATACCTTTTCCAATTAAATCCTCAAAGTGGTCAAATATCCACTTGCAGAATTTAGAAACAGAGTGTTTCCAAACTGTTCTATGAATAGAAAGGTTTAACTCCGTAAGTGCAACGCACACATCACAAAGTGGTTTCTCAGAATGATTCACTCTAGTTTTTATACGAAGATATTTCGTTTTCTACCGTTGGCCCCAAAGCCCTTGAAATGTCCACTTGCAAATTCCACAAAAAGATTGTTTCAAATCTGCTCTGTCTAAAGGAAGGTTCATCTCTGTGAGTTGAACACAGGCAAACCAAAGAAGTTACTGAGAATTCTTCTGTCTCGCATTAGATGAAGAAATCCCGTTTCCAACGAAATCCTCAAAGAGGTCCAAATATCCACTTGCGGACTTTAGAAACAGAGTGTTTCCAAGCTGCTCTATGAAAAGATAGGTTAAACTCTGTGAGTGCAACGCACACATCAGAAAGTAGTTTCTCAGAATGATTCACTCTAGTTTTTATACGAAGATATTTCCTTTTCTACCGTTGGCCCCAAAGCGCTTGAAATGTCCACTTGCAAATTCCACAAAAAGAGGGTTTCAAATCTGCTCTGTCTAAAGGAATGTTCATCTCTGTGAGTTGAACACACGCAACCCAAAGAAGTTACTGAGAATTCTTCTGTCTAGCATTAGATGAAGAAATCCCGTTACCAACGAAATCCTCAAAGAGGTCCAAATATCCACATGCAGACCTTACAAACACAGTGTTTCCAAACTGTTCTATGAAAAAAAAGGTTAAACTCTGTGAGTGGAATGCACACATCAGAAAGTAGTTTCTCAGAATGATTCACTCTAGTTTTTATACGAAGATATTTCCTTTTCTACCGTTGGCGCCAAAGCGCTTCAAATGTCCAGTTGCAAATTCCAGGAAAAGAGGGTTTCAAATCTGCTCTGTCTAAAGGAATGTTCATCTCTGTGAGTTGAACACACGCAACCCAAAGAAGTTACTGAGAATTCTTCTGTCTAGCATTAGATGAAGAAATCCCGTTTCCAACGAAATCCTCAAAGAGGTCCAAATATCCACGTGCAGACCTTACAAACACAGTGTTTCCAAACTGTTCTATGAAAAAAAAGGTTAAACTCTGTGAGTGGAACGCACACATAAGAAAGTAGTTTCTCAGAATGATTCACTCTAGTTTTTATACGAAGTTATTTCCTTTTCTACCGTTGGCCCCAAAGCGCTTGAAATGTCCACATGCAAATTCCACAAAAAGAGGGTTTCAAATCTGCTCTGTCTAAAGTAAAGTTCATCTCTGTGAGTTGAACACAAGCAACCCAAAGAAGTTACTGAGAATTCTTCTGTCTAGCATTAGATGAAGAAATCCCACTTCCAACGAAATCCTCAAAGAGGTCCAAATATCCACATGCAGACCTTACAAACACAGTGTTTCCAAACTGTTCTATGAAAAGAAAGGTTAAAGTCTGTGAGTGGAACGCACACATCAGAAAGTGGTTTCTCAGACTGATTCTCTCTAGTTTTTATACGAAGATATTTCCTTTTCTACCGTTGGCCCCAAAGCGCTTGAAATGTCCACTTGCAAATTCCACAAAAAGAGGGTTTCAAATCTGCTCTGTCTAAAGGAATGTTCATCTCTGTGAGTTGAACACAAGCAACCCAAAGAAGTTACTGAGAATTCTTCTGTCTAGCATGAGATGAAGAAATCCCGTTTCCAACGAAATCCTCAAAGAGGTCCATATATCCACATGCAGACTTTACAAACACAGTGTTTCCAAACTGTTCTATGAAAAGAAAGGTTAAACCCTGTGAGTGGAACGCACACATCAGAAAGTGGTTTCTCAGAATGATTCACTCTAGTTTTTATACGAAGATATTTCCTTTTCTACCGTTGGCCCCAAAGCGCTTGAAATGTCCAGTTGCAAATTCCAGGAAAAGAGGGTTTCAAATCTGCTCTGTCTCAAGGAATGTTCATCTCTGTGAGTTGAACACACGCAACCCAAAGAAGTTACTGAGAATTCTTCTGTCTAGCATTAGATGAAGAAATCCCGTTTCCAACTAAATCCTCAAAGAGGTCCAAATATCCACATGCAGACTTTACAGTGTTTCCAAACTGTTCTATGAAAAAAAGGTTAAACTCTGTGAGTGGAATGCACACATCACAAAGTGGTTTCTCAGACTGATTCACTCTAGTTTTTATACGAAGATATTTCATTTTCTACCGTTGGCTCCAAAGCGCTTGAAATGTCCACTTGCACATTCCACAAAAAGAGGGTTTCATATCTGCTCTGTCTAAAGGAAGGTTGATCTCTCTGAGTTGAACTCACAAAACCCAAATAAGTTACTGAGAATTCTTCTGTCTAGCATTTGTTGAAGAAATACCGTTCCCAACGAAATCTTCTAAGTCCTCCAAATATCCACTTGCAGAATTTACAAACAGTGTTTCCAAACTGTTCTATGAATAGAAAGGTTAAACTCTGTAAGTGGAACGCACACATCACAAAGTGGTTTCTCAGAATGATTCACTCTAGTTTTTATACGAAGATATTTCCTTTTCTACCGTTGGCCCCAAAGCGCTTGAAATGTCCACTTGCAAATTCCGCAAAAAGATTGTTTCAAATCTGCTCTGTCTAAAGGAAGGTTCATCTCTGTGAGTTGAACACAGGTAACCCAAAGAAGTTACTGAGAATTCTTCTGTCTAGCATTAGATGAAGAAATCCCATTTCCAACGAAATCCTCAAAGAGGTTCATATATCCACATGCAGACTTTACAAACACAGTGTTTCCAAACTGTTCTATGAAAAGAAAGGTTAAACTCTGTGAGTGGAATGCACACATCACAAAGTGGTTTCTCAGACTGATTCTGTCTAGTTTTTATACGAAAATATTCCATTTTCTACCGTTGGCCCCAAAGCGCTTGAAATGTCCCCTTGCAAATTCCACAAAAAGAGGGTTTCATATCTGCTCTGTCTAAAGGAAGGTTGATCTCTCTGAGTTGAACTCACAAAACCCAAATAAGCTACTGAGAATTCTTCTGTCTAGCATTTGTTGAAGAAATACCGTTTCCAACGAAATCCTCAAAGTGGTCCAAATATCCACTTGCAGAATTTACAAACAGAGTGTTTCCAAACTGTTCTATGAATAGAAAGGTTAAACTCTGTGAGTGGAACGCACACATCACAAAGTGCTTTCTCAGAATGATTCTCTCTAGTTTTTATACGAATACTTTTCCTTTCCAAACGTTGGCCCCAAAGCGCTTGAAATTTCCACTTGCAAATTCCACAAAAAGAGGGCTTCAAATCTGCTCTGTCAAAAGGAAGGTTCAGCTCTGTGAGGTGAACACAAGAAACCCAAAGAAGTTCCTGAGAATTCTTCTGTCTGGAATTAGATGAAGAAATCCCGTTTCCAACGAAATCCTCAAAGAGGTCCAAATATCCACATGCAGACTTTACAAACACAGTGTTTCCAAACTGTTCTATGAAAAGAAAGGTTAAACTCTGTGAGTGGAACGCAAACATCAGAAAGTAGTTTCTCAGAATGATTCACTCTAGTTTTTATACGAAGATATTTCCTTTTCTACCGTTGGCCCCAAAGCGCTTGAAATGTCCACTTGCAAATTCCACAAAAAGAGGGTTTCAAATCTGCTCTGTCTAAAGGAATGTTCATCTCTGTGAGTTGAACACACGCAACCCAAAGAAGTTACTGAGAATTCTTCTGTCTAGCATTAGATGAAGAAATCCCGTTTCCAACGAAATCCTCAAAGAGGTCCAAATATCCACATGCAGACCTTACAAACACAGTGTTTCCAAACTGTTCTATGAAAAAAAAGGTTAAACTCTGTGAGTGGAACGCACACATCAGAAAGTAGTTTCTCAGAATGATTCACTCTAGTTTTTATACGAAGTTATTTCCTTTTCTACCGTTGGCCCCAAAGCGCTTGAAATGTCCACTTGCAAATTCCAGAAAAAGAGGGTTTCAAATCATCTCTGTCTAAAGTAAAGTTCATCTCTGTGAGTCGAACACACACAACCCAAAGAAGTTACTGAGAATTCTTCTGTCTAGCATTAGATGAAGAAATCCCGTTTCCAACGAAATCCTCAAAGAGGTCCAAATATCCACATGCAGACTTTACAAACACAGTGTTTCCAAACTGTTCTATGAAAAAAAGGTTAAACTGTGAGTGGAATGCACACATCATAAAGTGCTTTCTCAGACTGATTCACTCTAGTTTTTATACGAAGATATTTCCTTTTCTACCGTTGGCCCCAAAGCGCTTGAAATGTCCACTTGCAAATTCCACTAAAAGAGGGTTTCAAATCTGCTCTGTCTAAAGTAAAGTTCATCTCTGTGAGTCGAACACACACAACCCAAAGAAGTTACTGAGAATTCTTCTGTTTAGCATTAGATGAAGAAATCCCATTTCCAACGAAATCCTCAAACAGGTCCATATATCCACATGCAGACTTTACAAACAGAGTGTTTCCAAACTGTTCTATGAAAAGAAAGGTTAAACTCTGTGAGTGGAATGGACACATCACAAAGTGGTTTCTCAGACTGATTCTCTCTAGTTTTTATACGAAGATATTTCATTTTCTACCGTTGGCTCCAAAGCGCTTGAAATGTCCACTTGCACATTCCACAAAAAGAGGGTTTCATATCTGCTCTGTCTAAAGGAAGGTTGATCTCTCTGAGTTGAACTCACAAAACCCAAATAAGTTACTGAGAATTCTTCTGTCTAGCATTTGTTGAAGAAATACCGTTCCCAACGAAATCTTCTATGTCCTCCAAATATCCACTTGCAGAATTTACAAACAGAGTGTTTCCAAACTGTTCTATGAATAGAAAGGTTAAACTCTGTAAGTGGAACGCACACATCACAAAGTGGTTTCTCAGAATGATTCACTCTAGTTTTTATACGAAGATATTTCCTTTTCTACCGTTGGCCCCAAAGCGCTTGAAATGTCCACTTGCAAATTCCGCAAAAAGATTGTTTCAAATCTGCTCTGTCTAAAGGAAGGTTCATCTCTGTGAGTTGAACACAGGCAACCCAAAGAAGTTACTGAGAATTCTTCTGTCTAGCATTAGATGAAGAAATCCCATTTCCAACGAAATCCTTAAAGAGGTTCATATATCCACATGCAGACTTTACAAACACAGTGTTTCCAAACTGTTCTATGAAAAGAAAGGTTAAACTCTGTGAGTGGAATGCACACATCACAAAGTGGTTTCTCAGACTGATTCTGTCTAGTTTTTATACGAAAATATTCCATTTTCTACCGTTGGCCCCAAAGCGCTTGAAATGTCCCCTTGCAAATTCCACAAAAAGAGGGTTTCATATCTGCTCTGTCTAAAGGAAGGTTGATCTCTCTGAGTTGAACTCACAAAACCCAAATAAGTTACTGAGAATTCTTCTGTCTAGCATTTGTTGAAGAAATACCGTTTCCAACGAAATCCTCAAAGTGGTCCAAATATCCACTTGCAGAATTTACAAACAGAGTGTTTCCAAACTGTTCTATGAATAGAATGGTTAAACTCTGTGAGTGGAACGCACACATCACAAAGTGGTTTCTCAGAATGATTCACTCTAGTTTTTATACGAATATTTTTCCTTTCCAAACGTTGGCCCCAAAGCGCTTGAAATTTCCACTTGTAAATTCCACAAAAAGAGGGTTTCAAATCTGCTCTGTCAAAAGGAAGGTTCAGCTCTGTGAGGTGAACACAAGAAACCCAAAGACGTTCCTGAGAATTCTTCTGTCTGGAATTAGATGAAGAAATCCCGTTTCCAACGAAATCCTCAAAGAGGTCCATATATCCACAAGCAGACTTTACAAACACAGTGTTTCCAAACTGTTCTATGAAAAGAAAGGTTAAACTCTGTGAGTGGAACGCAAACATCAGAAAGTAGTTTCTCAGAATGATTCACTCTAGTTTTTATACGAAGATATTTCCTTTTCTACCGTTGGCCCCAAAGCGCTTGAAATGTCCACTTGCAAATTCCACAAAAAGAGGGTTTCAAATCTGCTCTGTCTAAAGGAATGTTCATCTCTGTGAGTTGAACACACGCAACCCAAAGAAGTTACTGAGAATTCTTCTGTCTAGCATTAGATGAAGAAATCCCGTTTCCAACGAAATCCTCAAAGAGGTCCATATATCCACATGCAGACTTTACAAACACAGTGTTTCCAAACTGTTCTATGAAAAGAAAGGTTAAACTCTGTGAGTGGAACGCACACATCAGAAAGTGGTTTCTCAGAATGATTCACTCTAGTTTTTATACGAAGATATTTCCTTTTCTACAGTTGGCCACAAAGCGCTTGAAATGTCCAGTTGCAAATTCCAGGAAAAGAGGGTTTCAAATCTGCTCTGTCTCAAGGAATGTTCATCTCTGTGAGTTGAACACCCGCAACCAAAAGAAGTTACTGAGAATTCTTCTGTCTAGCATTAGATGAAGAAATCCCGTTTCCAACGAAATCCTCAAAGAGGTCCAAATATCCACATGCAGACTTTACACAGTGTTTCCAAACTGTTCTATGAAAAAAAGGTTAAACTCTGTGAGTGGAATGCACACATCACAAAGTGGTTTCTCAGACTGATTCACTCTAGTTTTTATACGAAGATATTTCCTTTTCTTCCGTTGGCCCCAAAGCGCTTGAAATGTCCACTTGCAAATTCCACAAAAAGAGGGTTTCAAATCTGCTCTGTCTAAAGTAAAGTTCATCTCTGTGAGTCGAACACACACAACCCAAAGAAGTTACTGAGAATTCTTCTGTCTAGCATTAGATGAAGAAATCCCGTTTCCAACGAAATCCTCCAAGAGGTCCAAATATCCACATGCAGACTTTACAAACACAGTGTTTCCAAACTGTTCTATGAAAAAAAGGTTAAACTGTGAGTGGAATACACACATCACAAAGTGCTTTCTCAGACTGATTCACTCTAGTTTTTATACGAAGATATATCGTTTTCTACCGTTGGCCCCAAAGTGCTTGAAATGTCCACTTGCAAATTCCACAAAAAGAGGGTTTCAAATCTGCTCTGTCTAAAGTAAAGTTCATCTCTGTGAGTCGAACACACACAACCCAAAGAAGTTACTGAGAATTCTTCTGTTTAGCATTAGATGAAGAAATCCCATTTCCAACGAAATCCTCAAAGAGGTCCATATATCCACATGCAGACTTTACAAACAGAGTGTTTCCAAACTGTTCTATGAAAAGAAAGGTTAAACTCTGTGAGTGGAATGGACACATCACAAAGTGGTTTCTCAGACTGATTCTCTCTAGTTTTTATACGAAGATATTTCCTTTTCTACCGTTGGCCCCAAAGCGCTTGAAATGTCCACTTGCACATTCCACAAAAAGAGGGTTTCATATCTGCTCTGTCTAAAGGAAGGTTGATCTCTCTGAGTTGAACTCACAAAACCCAAATAAGTTACTGAGAATTCTTCTGTCTAGCATTTGTTGAAGAAATACCGTTTCCAACGAAATCCTCAAAGTGGTCAAATATCCACTTGCAGAATTTAGAAACAGAGTGTTTCCAAACTGTTCTATGAATAGGAAGGTTAAACTCCGTAAGTGCAACGCACACATCACAAAGTGGTTTCTCAGAATGATTCACTCTAGTTTTTATACGAAGATATTTCCTTTTCTACCGTTGGCCCCAAAGCCCTTGAAATGTCCACTTGCAAATTCCAAAAAAGATTGTTTCAAATCTGCTCTGTCTAAAGGAAGGTTCATCTCTGTGAGTTGAACACAGGCAGCCCAAAGAAGTTACTGAGAATTCTTCTGTCTAGCATTAGATGAAGAAATCCCGTTTCCAACGAAATCCTCAAAGATGTCCAATTATCCACATGCAGACTTTACAAACACAGTGTTTCCAAACTGTTCTATGAAAAGAAAGGTTAAACTCTGTGAGTGGAGTGCAAACATCACAAAGTGGTTTCTCAGACTGATTCTCTCTATTTTTTATACGAAGATATTTCCTTTTCTTCCGTTGGCCCCAAAGCGCTTGAAATGTCCACTTGCAAATTCCACAAAAAGAGGGTTTCAAATCTGCTCTGTCTAAAGGAATGTTCATCTCTGTGAGTTGAACACACGCAACCCAAAGAAGTTACTGAGAATACTTCTGTCTAGCATTAGATGAAGAAATCCCGTTTCCAACGAAATCCTCAAAGAGGTCCAAATATCCACATGCAGACCTTACAAACACAGTGTTTCCAAACTGTTCTATGAAAAAAAAGGTTAAACTCTGTGAGTGGAATGCACACATCAGAAAGTAGTTTCTCAGACTGATTCACTCTAGTTTTTATACGAAGATATTTCCTTTTCTTCCGTTGGCCCCAAAGCGCTTGAAATGTACACTTGCAAATTCCACAAAAAGAGGGTTTCAAATCTGCTCTGTCTAAAGTAAAGTTCATCTCTGTGAGTCGAACACACACAACCCAAAGAAGTTACTGAGAATTCTTCTGTCTAGCATTAGATGAAGAAATCCCGTTTCCAACGAAATCCTCAAAGAGGTCCAAATATCCACATGCAGACTTTACAAACACAGTGTTTCCAAACTGTTCTATGAAAAAAAGGTTAAACTGTGAGTGGAATGCACACATCACAAAGTGCTTTCTCAGACTGATTCACTCTAGTTTTTATACGAAGATATTTCCTTTTCTACCGTTGGCCCCAAAGCGCTTGAAATGTCCACTTGCAAATTCCACAAAAAGAGGGTTTCAAATCTGCTCTGTCTAAAGTAAAGTTCATCTCTGTGAGTCGAACACACACAACCCAAAGAAGTTACTGAGAATTCTTCTGTTTAGCATTAGATGAAGAAATCCCATTTCCAACGAAATCCTCAAACAGGTCCATATATCCACATGCAGACTTTACAAACAGACTGTTTCCAAACTGTTCTATGAAAAGAAAGGTTAAACTCTGTGAGTGGAATGGACACATCACAAAGTGGTTTCTCAGACTGATTCTGTCTAGTTTTTATACGAAGATATTTCCTTTTCTACCGTTGGCCCCAAAGCGCTTGAAATGTCCACTTGCACATTCCAAAAAAAGAGGGTTTCATATCTGCTCTGTCTAAAGGAAGGTTGATCTCTCTGAGTTGAACTCACAAAACCCAAATAAGTTACTGAGAATTCTTCTGTCTAGCATTTGTTGAAGAAATACCGTTTCCAACGAAATCCTCAAAGTGGTCAAATATCCACTTGCAGAATTTAGAAACAGAGTGTTTCCAAACTGTTCTATGAATAGAAAGGTTAAACTCCGTAAGTGCAACGCACACATCACAAAGTGGTTTCTCAGAATGATTCACTCTAGTTTTTATACGAAGATATTTCGTTTTCTACCGTTGGCCCCAAAGCCCTTGAAATGTCCACTTGCAAATTCCACAAAAAGATTGTTTCAAATCTGCTCTGTCTAAAGGAAGGTTCATCTCTGTGAGTTGAACACAGGCAGCCCAAAGAAGTTACTGAGAATTCTTCTGTCTAGCATTAGATGAAGAAATCCCGTTTCCAACGAAATCCTCAAAGAGGTCCAAATATCCACTAGCGGACTTTAGAAACAGAGTGTTTCCAAGCTGCTCTATGAAAAGAATGGTTAAACTCTGTGAGTGGAACGCACACATCACAAAGTTCTTTCTCAGAATGATTCTCTCTAGTTTTTATACGAATATTTTTCCTTTCCAAACGTTGGCCCCAAAGCGCTTGAAATGTCCACTTGCAAATTCCACAAAAAGAGGGTTTCAAATCTGCTCTGTCAAAAGGAATGTTCAGCTCTGTGAGGTGAACACAAGAAACCCAAAGAAGTTCCTGAGAATTCTTCTGTCTGGAATTAGATGAAGAAATCCCGTTTCCAACGAAATCCTCAAAGAGGTCCAAATATCCACATGCAGACTTTACAAACACAGTGGTTCCAAACTGTTCTATGAAAAGAAAGGTTAAACTCTGTGAGTGGAATGCAAACATCAGAAAGTAGTTTCTCAGAATGATTCACTCTAGTTTTTATACGAAGATATTTCCTTTTCTACCGTTGGCCCCAAAGCGCTTGAAATGTCCACTTGCAAATTCCACAAAAAGAGGGTTTCAAATCTGCTCTGTCTAAAGGAATGTTCATCTCTGTGAGTTGAACACACGCAACTCAAAGAAGTTACTGAGAATTCTTCTGTCTAGCATTAGATGAAGAAATCCCGTTTCCAACGAAATCCTCAAAGAGGTCCAAATATCCACATGCAGACCTTACAAACACAGTGTTTCCAAACTGTTCTATGAAAAAAAAGGTTAAACTCTGTGAGTGGAACGCACACATCAGAATGTAGTTTCTCAGAATGATTCACTCTAGTTTTTATACGAAGTTATTTCCTTTTCTACCGTTGGCCCCAAAGCGCTTGAAATGTCCACTTGCAAATTCCAGAAAAAGAGGGTTTCAAATCATCTCTGTCTAAAGTAAAGTTCATCTCTGTGAGTTGAACACAAGCAACCCAAAGAAGTTACTGAGAATTCTTCTGTCTAGCATTAGATGAAGAAATCCCGTTTCCAACGAAATCCTCAATGAGGTCCAAATATCCACATGCAGACTTTACAAACACAGTGTTTCCAAACTGTTCTATGAAAAAAAGGTTAAACTCTGTGAGTGGAGTGCACACATCACAAAGTGGTTTCTCAGACTGATTCACTCTAGTTTCTATACGAAGATATTTCCTTTTCTTCCGTTGGCCCCAAAGCGCTTGAAATGTCCACTTGCAAATTCCAGAAAAAGAGGGTTTCAAATCTGCTCTGTCTAAAGTAAAGTTCATCTCTGTGAGTCGAACACACACAACCCAAAGAAGTTACTGAGAATTCTTCTGTTTAGCATTAGATGAAGAAATCCCATTTCCAACGAAATCCTCAAAGAGGTCCTTATATGAACATGCAGACTTTACAAACACAGTGTTTCCAAACTGTTCTATGAAAAGAAAGGTTAAACTCTGTGAGTGGAATGGACACATCACAAAGTAGTTTCTCAGACTGATTCTCTCTAGTTTTTATACGAAGATATTTCATTTTCTACCGTTGGCTCCAAAGCGCTTGAAATGTCCACTTGCACATTCCACAAAAAGAGGGTTTCATATCTGCTCTGTCTAAAGGAAGGTTGATCTCTCTGACTTGAACTCACAAAACCCAAATAAGTTTCTGAGAATTCTTCTGTCTAGCATTTGTTGAAGAAATACCGTTTCCAATGAAATCCTCAAAGTGGTCAAATATCAACTTGCAGAATTTAGAAACAGAGTGTTTCCAAACTGTTCTATGAATAGAAAGGTTAAACTCCGTAAGAGCAACGCACACATCACAAAGTGGTTTCTCAGAATGATTCACTCTAGTTTTTATACGAAGATATTTCCTTTTCTACCGTTGGCCCCAAAGCCCTTGAAATGTCCACTTGCAAATTCCACAAAAAGATTGTTTCAAATCTGCTCTGTCTAAAGGAAGGTTCATCTCTGTGAGTTGAACACAGGCAAACCAAAGAAGTTACTGAGAATTCTTCTGTCTAGCATTAGATGAAGAAATCCCGTTTCCAACGAAATCCTCAAAGAGGTCCAAATATCCACATGCAGACTTTACACAGTGTTTCCAAACTGTTCTATGAAAAAAAGGTTAAACTCTGTGAGTGGAATGCACACATCACAAAGTGGTTTCTCAGACTGATTCACTCTAGTTTTTATACGAAGATATTTCATTTTCTACCGTTGGCTCCAAAGCGCTTGAAATGTCCACTTGCACATTCCACAAAAAGAGGGTTTCATATCTGCTCTGTCTAAAGGAAGGTTGATCTCTCTGAGTTGAACTCACAAAACCCAAAGAAGTTACTGAGAATTCTTCTGTCTAGCATTTGTTGAAGAAATACCGTTCCCAACGAAATCTTCTAAGTCCTCCAAATATCCACTTGCAGAATTTACAAACAGAGTGTTTCCAAACTGTTCTATGAATAGAAAGGTTAAACTCTGTGAGTGGAACGCACACATCAGAAAGTGGTTTCTCAGAATGATTCACTCTAGTTTTTATATGAAGATATTTCCTTTTCTACCGTTGGCCCCAAAGCCCTTGAAATGTCCAGTTGCAAATTCCAGGAAAAGAGGGTTTCAAATCTGCTCTGTCTAAAGGAATGTTCATCTCTGTGAGTTGAACACACGCAACCCAAAGAAGTTACTGAGAATTCTTCTGTCTAGCATTAGATGAAGAAATCCCGTTTCCAACGAAATCCTCAAAGAGGTCAAATATCCACGTGCAGACCTTACAAACACAGTGTTTCCAAACTGTTCTATGAAAAAAAGGTTAAACTCTGTGAGTGGAACGCACACATCAGAAAGTAGTTTCTCAGAATGATTCACTCTAGTTTTTATACGAAGATATTTCCTTTTCTACCGTTGGACCCAAAGCGCTTGAAATGTCCAGCTGCAAATTCCAGAAAAAGAGGGTTTCAAATCTGCTCTGTCTAAAGTAAAGTTCATCTCTGTGAGTTGAACACACACAACCAAAAAAGTTACAGAGAATTCTTCTGTCTAGCATTTGTTGAAGAAATACCGTTTCCAACGAAATCCTCAAAGTGGTCCAAATATCCTCTTGCAGAATTTACAAACAGAGTGTTTCCAAACTGTTCTATGAATAGAAAGGTTAAACTCTGTAAGTGGAATGCACACATCACAAAGTGGTTTCTCAGAATGATTCACTCTAGTTTTTATACGGAGATATTTCCTTTTCTACCGTTGACCCCAAAGCGCATGAAATGTCCACTTGCAAATTCCACAAAAAGATTGTTTCAAATCTGCTCTGTCTAAAGGAAGGTTCAACTCTGTGAGTTGAACACAGGCAACCCAAATAAGTTACTGAGAATTCTTCTGTCTAGCATTAGATGAAGAAATCCCGTTTCCAACGAAATCCTCAAAGAGGTCCAAATATCCACTAGCGGACTTTAGAAACAGAGTGTTTCCAAGCTGCTCTATGAAAAGAATGGTTAAACTCTGTGAGTGGAACGCACACATCACAAAGTGCTTTCTCAGAATGATTCTCTCTAGTTTTTTTACGAATATTTTTCCTTTCCAAACGTTGGCCCCAAAGCGCTTGAAATGTCCACTTGCAAATTCCACAAAAAGAGGGTTTCAAATCTGCTCTGTCAAAAGGAAGGTTCAGCTCTGTGAGGTGAACACAAGAAACCCAAAGAAGTTCCTGAGAATTCTTCTGTCTGGAATTAGATGAAGAAATCCCGTTTCCAACGAAATCCTCAAAGAGGTCCAAATATCCACATGCAGACTTTACAAACAGAGTGTTTCCAAACTGTTCTATGAATAGAAAGGTTAAACTCTGTGAGTGGAACGCACACATCAGAAAGTGGTTTCTCAGAATGATTCACTCTAGTTTTTATATGAAGATATTTCCTTTTCTACCGTTGGCCCCAAAGCGCTTGAAATGTCCAGTTGCAAATTCCAGGAAAAGAGGGTTTCAAATCTGCTCTGTCTAAAGGAATGTTCATCTCTGTGAGTTGAACACACGCAACCCAAAGAAGTTACTGAGAATTCTTCTGTCTAGCATTAGATGAAGAAATCCCGTTTCCAACGAAATCCTCAAAGAGGTCAAATATCCACGTGCAGACCTTACAAACACAGTGTTTCCAAACTGTTCTATGAAAAAAAGGTTAAACTCTGTGAGTGGAACGCACACATCAGAAAGTAGTTTCTCAGAATGATTCACTCTAGTTTTTATACGAAGATATTTCCTTTTCTACCGTTGGACCCAAAGCGCTTGAAATGTCCAGTTGCAAATTCCAGAAAAAGAGGGTTTCAAATCTGCTCTGTCTAAAGTAAAGTTCATCTCTGTGAGTTGAACACACACAACCAAAAAAGTTACAGAGAATTCTTCTGTCTAGCATTAGATGAAGAAATCCCGTTTCCAACGAAATCCTCAAAGAGGTCCAAATATCCACATGCAGACTTTACACAGTGTTTCCAACCTGTTCTATGAAAAGAAAGGTTAAACTCTGTGAGTGGAATGCACACATCACAAAGTGGTTTCTCAGACTGATTCTGTCTAGTTTTTATACGAAAATATTCCATTTCCTACCGTTGGCCCCAAAGCGCTTGAAATGTCCCCTTGCAAATTCCACAAAAAGAGAGTTTCATATCTGCTCTGTCTAAAGGAAGGTTGATCTCACTGAGTTGAACTCACAAAACCCAAATAAGTTACTGAGAATTCTTCTGTCTAGCATTTGTTGAAGAAATACCGTTTCCAACGAAATCCTCAAAGTGGTCCAAATATCCTCTTGCAGAATTTACAAACAGAGTGTTTCCAAACTGTTCTATGAATAGAAAGGTTAAACTCTGTAAGTGGAATGCACACATCACAAAGTGGTTTCTCAGAATGATTCACTCTAGTTTTTATACGGAGATATTTCCTTTTCTACCGTTGACCCCAAAGCGCATGAAATGTCCACTTGCAAATTCCACAAAAAGATTGTTTCAAATCTGCTCTGTCTAAAGGAAGGTTCAACTCTGTGAGTTGAACACAGGCAACCCAAATAAGTTACTGAGAATTCTTCTGTCTAGCATTAGATGAAGAAATCCCGTTTCCAACGAAATCCTCAAAGAGGTCCAAATATCCACTAGCGGACTTTAGAAACAGAGTGTTTCCAAGCTGCTCTATGAAAAGAATGGTTAAACTCTGTGAGTGGAACGCACACATCACAAAGTGCTTTCTCAGAATGATTCTCTCTAGTTTTTATACGAATATTTTTCCTTTCCAAACGTTGGCCCCAAAGCGCTTGAAATTTCCACTTGCAAATTCCACAAAAAGAGGGTTTCAAATCTGCTCTGTCAAAAGGAAGGTTCAGCTCTGTGAGGTGAACACAAGAAACACAAAGAAGTTCCTGAGAATTCTTCTGTCTGGAATTAGATGAAGAAATCCCGTTTCCAACGAAATCCTCAAAGAGGTCCAAATATCCACATGCAGACTTTACAAACACAGTGTTTCCAAACTGTTCTATGAAAAGAAAGGTTAAACTCTGTGAGTGGAACGCAAACATCAGAAAGTAGTTTCTCAGAATGATTCACTCTAGTTTTTATACGAAGATATTTCCTTTTCTACCGTTGGCCCCAAAGCGCTTGAAATGTCCTCTTGCAAATTCCACAAAAAGAGGGTTTCAAATCTGCTCTGTCTAAAGGAATGTTCATCTCTGTGAGTTGAACACACGCAACCCAAAGAAGTTACTGAGAATTCTTCTGTCTAGCATTAGATGAAGAAATCCCGTTTCCAACGAAATCCTCAAAGAGGTCCAAATATCCACATGCAGACCTTACAAACACAGTGTTTCCAAACTGTTCTATGAAAAAAAAGGTTAAACTCTGTGAGTGGAACGCACACATCAGAAAGTAGTTTCTCAGAATGATTCACTCTAGTTTTTATACGAAGTTATTTCCTTTTCTACCGTTGGCCCCAAAGCGCTTGAAATGTCCACTTGCAAATTCCAGAAAAAGAGGGTTTCAAATCATCTCTGTCTAAAGTAAAGTTCATCTCTGTGAGTTGAACACAAGCAACCCAAAGAAGTTACTGAGAATTCTTCTGTCTAGCATTAGATGCAGAAATCCCGTTTCCAACGAAATCCTCAAAGAGGTCCAAATATCCACATGCAGACTTTACAAACACAGTGTTTCCAAACTGTTCTATGAAAAAAAGGTTAAACTCTGTGAGTGGAGTGCACACATCACAAAGTGGTTTCTCAGACTGATTCACTCTAGTTTCTATACGAAGATATTTCCTTTTCTTCCGTTGGCCCCAAAGCGCTTGAAATGTCCACTTGCAAATTCCACAAAAAGAGGGTTTCAAATCTGCTCTGTCTAAAGTAAAGTTCATCTCTGTGAGTCGAACACACACAACCCAAAGAAGTTACTGAGAATTCTTCTGTTTAGCATTAGATGAAGAAATCCCATTTCCAACGAAATCCTCAAAGAGGTCCATATATGAACATGCAGACTTTACAAACACAGTGTTTCCAAACTGTTCTATGAAAAGAAAGGTTAAACTCTGTGAGTGGAATGGACACATCACAAAGTAGTTTCTCAGACTGATTCTCTCTAGTTTTTATACGAAGATATTTCATTTTCTACCGTTGGCTCCAAAGCGCTTGAAATGTCCACTTGCACATTCCACAAAAAGAGGGTTTCATATCTGCTCTGTCTAAAGGAAGGTTGATCTCTCTGACTTGAACTCACAAAACCCAAATAAGTTTCTGAGAATTCTTCTGTCTAGCATTTGTTGAAGAAATACCGTTTCCAATGAAATCCTCAAAGTGGTCAAATATCCACTTGCAGAATTTAGAAACAGAGTGTTTCCAAACTGTTCTATGAATAGAAAGGTTAAACTCCGTAAGTGCAACGCACACATCACAAAGTGGTTTCTCAGAATGATTCTCTCTAGTTTTTATACGAAGATATTTCCTTTTCTACCGTTGGCCCCAAAGCCCTTGAAATGTCCACTTGCAAATTCAACAAAAAGATTGTTTCAAATCTGCTCTGTCTAAAGGAAGGTTCATCTCTGTGAGTTGAACACAGGCAAACCAAAGAAGTTACTGAGAATTCTTCTGTCTAGCATTAGATGAAGAAATCCCGTTTCCAACGAAATCCTCAAAGAGGTCCAAGTATCCACTTGCGGACTTTAGAAACAGAGTGTTTCCAAGCTGCTCTATGAAAAGATAGGTTAAACTCTGTGAGTGCAACGCACACATCAGAAAGTAGTTTCTCAGAATGATTCACTCTAGTTTTTATACGAAGATATTTCCTTTTCTACCGTTGGCCCCAAAGCGCTTGAAATGTCCTCTTGCAAATTCCACAAAAAGAGGGTTTCAAATCTGCTCTGTCTAAAGGAATGTTCATCTCTGTGAGTTGAACACACGCAACCCAAAGAAGTTACTGAGAATTCTTCTGTCTAGCATTAGATGAAGAAATCCCGTTTCCAACGAAATCCTCAAAGAGGTCCAAATATCCACATGCAGACCTTACAAACACAGTGTTTCCAAACTGTTCTATGAAAAAAAAGGTTAAACTCTGTGAGTGGAACGCACACATCAGAAAGTAGTTTCTCAGAATGATTCACTCTAGTTTTTATACGAAGTTATTTCCTTTTCTACCGTTGGCCCCAAAGCGCTTGAAATGACCACTTGCAAATTCCAGAAAAAGAGGGTTTCAAATCATCTCTGTCTAAAGTAAAGTTCATCTCTGTGAGTTGAACACAAGCAACCCAAAGAAGTTACTGAGAATTCTTCTGTCTAGCATTAGATGCAGAAATCCCGTTTCCAACGAAATCCTCAAAGAGGTCCAAATATCCACATGCAGACTTTACAAACACAGTGTTTCCAAACTGTTCTATGAAAAAAAGGTTAAACTCTGTGAGTGGAGTGCACACATCACAAAGTGGTTTCTCAGACTGATTCACTCTAGTTTCTATACGAAGATATTTCCTTTTCTTCCGTTGGCCCCAAAGCGCTTGAAATGTCCACTTGCAAATTCCACAAAAAGAGGGTTTCAAATCTGCTCTGTCTAAAGTAAAGTTCATCTCTGTGAGTCGAACACACACAACCCAAAGAAGTTACTGAGAATTCTTCTGTTTAGCATTAGATGAAGAAATCCCATTTCCAACGAAATCCTCAAAGAGGTCCATATATGAACATGCAGACTTTACAAACACAGTGTTTCCAAACTGTTCTATGAAAAGAAAGGTTAAACACTGTGAGTGGAATGGACACATCACAAAGTAGTTTCTCAGACTGATTCTCTCTAGTTTTTATACGAAGATATTTCATTTTCTACCGTTGGCTCCAAAGCGCTTGAAATGTCCACTTGCACATTCCACAAAAAGAGGGTTTCATATCTGCTCTGTCTAAAGGAAGGTTGATCTCTCTGACTTGAACTCACAAAACCCAAATAAGTTTCTGAGAATTCTTCTGTCTAGCATTTGTTGAAGAAATACCGTTTCCAATGAAATCCTCAAAGTGGTCAAATATCCACTTGCAGAATTTAGAAACAGTGTTTCCAAACTGTTCTATGAATAGAAAGGTTAAACTCCGTAAGTGCAACGCACACATCACAAAGTGGTTTCTCAGAATGATTCTCTCTAGTTTTTATACGAAGATATTTCCTTTTCTACCGTTGGCCCCAAAGCCCTTGAAATGTCCACTTGCAAATTCCACAAAAAGATTGTTTCAAATCTGCTCTGTCTAAAGGAAGGTTCATCTCTGTGAGTTGAACACAGGCAAACCAAAGAAGTTACTGAGAATTCTTCTGTCTAGCATTAGATGAAGAAATCCCGTTTCCAACGAAATCCTCAAAGAGGTCCAAGTATCCACTTGCGGACTTTAGAAACAGAGTGTTTCCAAGCTGCTCTATGAAAAGATAGGTTAAACTCTGTGAGTGCAACGCACACATCAGAAAGTAGTTTCTCAGAATGATTCACTCTAGTTTTTATACGAAGATATTTCCTTTTCTACCGTTGGCCCCAAAGCGCTTGAAATGTCCACTTGCAAATTCCACAAAAAGAGGGTTTCAAATCTGCTCTGTCTAAAGGAAGGTTCATCTCTGTGAGTTGAACACACGCAACCCAAAGAAGTTACTGAGAATTCTTCTGTCTAGCATTAGAAGAAGAAATCCCGTTACCAACGAAATCCTCAAAGAGGTCCAAATATCCACATGCAGACCTTACAAACACAGTGTTTCCAAAATGTTCTATGAAAAAAAAGGTTAAACTCTGTGAGTGGAATGCACTCATCAGAAAGTATTTTCTCAGAACGATTCACTCTAGTTTTTATACGAAGATATTTCCTTTTCTACCGTTGGCCCCAAAGCGCTTGAAATGTCCACTTGCAAATTCCAGAAAAAGAGGGTTTCAAATCTGCTCTGTCTAAAGTAAAGTTCATCTCTGTGAGTTGAACACTAGCAACCCAAAGAAGTTACTGAGAATTCTTCTGTCTAGCATTAGAGGAAGAAATCCCGTTTCCAACGAAATCCTCAAAGAGGTCCAAATATCCACATGCAGACTTTACAAACACAGTGTTTCCAAACTGTTCTATGAAAAGAAAGGTTAAACTCTGTGAGTGGAATGCACACATCACAAAGTGGTTTCTCAGACTGATTCACTCTAGTTTTTATACGAAGATATTTCCTTTTCTACCGTTGGCCCCAAAGCGCTTGAAATGTCCACTTGCAAATTCCACAAAAAGAGGGTTTCAAATCTGCTCTGTCTAAAGTAAAGTTAATCTCTGTGAGTTGATCACACACAACCCAAAGAAGTTACAGAGAATTCTTCTGTTTAGCATTAGATGAAGAAATCCCATTTCCAACGAAATCCTCAAAGAGGGCAATATATCCACATGCAGACTTTACAAACACAGTGTTTCCAAACTGTTCTATGAAAAGAAAGGTTAAACTCTGTGAGTGGAACGCACACATCAGAAAGTGGTTTCTCAGAATGATTCACTCTAGTTTTTATATGAAGATATTTCCTTTTCTACCGTTGGCCCCAAAGCGCTTGAAATGTCCAGTTGCAAATTCCAGGAAAAGAGGGTTTCAAATCTGCTCTGTCTAAAGGAATGTTCATCTCTGTGAGTTGAACACACGCAACCCAAAGAAGTTACTGAGAATTCTTCTGTCTAGCATTAGATGAAGAAATCCCGTTTCCAACGAAATCCTCAAAGAGGTCAAATATCCACGTGCAGACCTTACAAACACAGTGTTTCCAAACTGTTCTATGAAAAGAAAGGTTAAACTCTGTGAGTGGAACGCACACATCAGAAAGTAGTTTCTCAGAATGATTCACTCTAGTTTTTATACGAAGATATTTCCTTTTCTACCGTTGGACCCAAAGCGCTTGAAATGTCCAGTTGCAAATTCCAGAAAAAGATGGTTTCAAATATGCTCTGTCTAAAGTAAAGTTCATCTCTGTGAGTTGAACACACACAACCAAAAAAGTTACAGAGAATTCTTCTGTCTAGCATTAGATGAAGAAATCCCGTTTCCAACGCAATCCTCAAAGAGGTCCAAATATCCACATGCAGACTTTACACAGTGTTTCCAAACTGTTCTATGAAAAAAAGGTTAAACTCTGTGAGTAGAATGCACACATCACAAAGTGGTTTCTCAGAATGATTCACTCTAGTTTTTACACGAAGATATTTCCTTTTCTTCCGTTGGCCACAAAGCGCTTGAAATTTCCACTTGCAAATTCCACAAAAAGAGGGTTTCAAATCTGCTCTGTCAAAAGGAAGGATCAGCTCTGTGAGGTGAACACAAGAAACCCAAAGAAGTTCCTGAGAATTCTTCTGTCTGGCATTAGATGAAGAAATCCCGTTTCCAACGAAATCCTCAAAGAGGTCCAAATATCCACATGCAGACTTTACAAACACAGTGTTTCCAAACTGTTCTATGAAAAGAAAGGTTAAACTCTGTGAGTGGAACGCAAACATCAGAAAGTAGTTTCTCAGAATGATTCATTCTAGTTTTTATAAGAAGATATTTCCTCTTCTACCGTTGGCCCCAAAGCGCTTGAAATGTCCACTTGCAAATTCCACAAAAAGAGGGTTTCAAATCTGCTCTGTCTAAAGGAATGTTCATCTCTGTGAGTTGAACACACGCAACCCAAAGAAGTTACTGAGAATTCTTCTGTCTAGCATTAGATGAAGAAATCCCGTTTCCAACGAAATCCTCAAAGAGGTCCAAATATCCACATGCAGACCTTACAAACACAGTGTTTCCAAACTGTTCTATGAAAAAAAAGGTTAAACTCTGTGAGTGGAACGCACACATCAGAAAGTAGTTTCTCAGAATGATTCACTCTAGTTTTTATACGAAGTTATTTCCTTTTCTACCGTTGGCCCCAAAGCGCTTGAAATGTCCACTTGCAAATTCCAGAAAAAGAGGGTTTCAAATCATCTCTGTCTAAAGTTCATCTCTGTGAGTTGAACACAAGCAAACCAAAGAAGTTACTGAGAATTCTTCTGTCTAGCATTAGATGAAGAAATCCCGTTTCCAACGAAATCCTCAAAGAGGTCCAAATATCCACATGCAGACTTTACAAACACAGTGTTTCCAAACTGTTCTATGAAAAAAAGGTTAAACTCTGTGAGTGGAGTGCACACATCACAAAGTGGTTTCTCAGACTGATTCACTCTAGTTTTTATACGAAGATATTTCCTTTTCTTCCGTTGGCCCCAAAGCGCTTGAAATCTCCACTTGCAAATTCCACAAAAAGAGGGTTTCAAATCTGCTCTGTCTAAAGTAAAGTTCACCTCTGTGAGTCGAACACACACAACCCAAAGAAGTTACTGAGAATTCTTCTGTTTAGCATTAGATGAAGAAATCCCATTTCCAACGAAATCCTCAAAGAGGTCCATATATGAACATGCAGACTTTACAAACACAGTGTTTCCAAACTGTTCTATGAAAAGAAAGGTTAAACTCTGTGAGTGGAATGGACACATCACAAAGTAGTTTCTCAGACTGATTCTCTCTAGTTTTTATACGAAGATATTTCATTTTCTACCGTTGGCTCCAAAGCGCTTGAAATGTCCCCTTGCACATTCCACAAAAAGAGGGTTTCATATCTGCTCTGTCTAAAGGAAGGTTGATCTCTCTGACTTGAACTCACAAAACCCAAATAAGTTTCTGAGAATTCTTCTGTCTAGCATTTGTTGAAGAAATACCGTTTCCAATGAAATCCTCAAAGTGGTCAAATATCCACTTGCAGAATTTAGAAACAGAGTGTTTCCAAACTGTTCTATGAATAGAAAGGTTAAACTCCGTAAGTGCAACGCACACATCACAAAGTGGTTTCTCAGAATGATTCACTCTAGTTTTTATACGAAGATATTTCCTTTTCTACCGTTGGCCCCAAAGCCCTTGAAATGTCCACTTGCAAATTCCACAAAAAGATTGTTTCAAATCTGCTCTGTCTAAAGGAAGGTTCATCTCTGTGAGTTGAACACAGGCAAACCAAAGAAGTTACTGAGAATTCTTCTGTCTAGCATTAGATGAAGAAATCCCGTTTCCAACGAAATCCTCAAAGAGGTCCAAATATCCACTTGCGGACTTTAGAAACAGAGTGTTTCCAAGCTGCTCTATGAAAAGATAGGTTAAACTCTGTGAGTGCAACGCGCACATCAGAAAGTAGTTTCTCAGAATGATTCACTCTAGTTTTTATACGAAGATATTTCCTTTTCTACCGTTGGCCCCAAAGCGCTTGAAATGTCCACTTGCAAATTCCACAAAAAGAGGGTTTCAAATCTGCTCTGTCTAAAGGAATGTTCATCTCTGTGAGTTGAACACACGCAACCCAAAGAAGTTACTGAGAATTCTTCTGTCTAGCATTAGATGAAGAAATCCCGTTACCAACGAAATCCTCAAAGAGGTCCAAATATCCACATGCAGACCTTACAAACACAGTGTTTCCAAACTGTTCTATGAAAAAAAAGGTTAAACTCTGTGAGTGGAACGCACACATCAGAAAGTGGTTTCTCAGAATGATTCACTCTAGTTTTTATACGAAGATATTTCCTTTTCTACCGTTGGCGCCAAAGCGCTTCAAATGTCCAGTTGCAAATTCCAGGAAAAGAGGGTTTCAAATCTGCTCTGTCTAAAGGAATGTTCATCTCTGTGAGTTGAACACACGCAAACCAAAGAAGTTACTGAGAATTCTTCTGTCTAGCATTAGATGAAGAAATCCCGTTTCCAACGAAATCCTCAAAGAGGTCCAAATATCCACGTGCAGACCTTACAAACACAGTGTTTCCAAACTGTTCTATGAAAAAAAAGGTTAAACTCTGTGAGTGGAACGCACACATCAGAAAGTAGTTTCTCAGAATGATTCACTCTAGTTTTTATACGAAGTTATTTCCTTTTCTACCGTTGGCCCCAAAGCGCTTGAAATGTCCACTTGCAAATTCCACAAAAAGAGGGTTTCAAATCTGCTCTGTCTAAAGTAAAGTTCATCTCTGTGAGTTGAACACAAGCAACCCAAAGAAGTTACTGAGAATTCTTCTGTCTAGCATTAGATGAAGAAATCCCATTTCCAACGAAATCCTCAAAGAGGTCCAAATATCCACATGCAGACCTTACAAACACAGTGTTTCCAAACTGTTCTATGTAAAGAAAGGTTAAAGTCTGTGAGTGGAACGCACACATCAGAAAGTGGTTTCTCAGACTGATTCTCTCTAGTTTTTATACGAAGATATTTCCTTTTCTACCGTTGGCCCCAAAGCGCTTGAAATGTCCACTTGCAAATTCCACAAAAAGAGGGTTTCAAATCTGCTCTGTCTAAAGGAATGTTCATCTCTGTGAGTTGAACACAAGCAACCCAAAGAAGTTACTGAGAATTCTTCTGTCTAGCATTAGATGAAGAAATCCCGTTTCCAACGAAATCCTCAAAGAGGTCCAAATATCCACATGCAGACTTTACAAACACAGTGTTTCCAAACTGTTCTATGAAAAGAAAGGTTAAACTCTGTGAGTGGAACGCACACATCACAAAGTGGTTTCTCAGAATGATTCACTCTAGATTTTATATGAAGATATTTCCTTTTCTACCGTTGGCCCCAAAGCGCTTGAAATGGCCAGTTGCAAATTCCAGGAAAAGAGGGTTTCAAATCTGCTCTGTCTCAAGGAATGTTCATCTCTGTGAGTTGAACACACGCAACCCAAAGAAGTTACTGAGAATTCTTCTGTCTAGCATTAGATGAAGAAATCCCGTTTCCAACGAAATCCTCAAAGAGGTCCAAATATCCACATGCAGACTTTACACAGTGTTTCCAAACTGTTCTATGAAAAAAAGGTTAAACTCTGTGAGTGGAATGCACACATCACAAAGTGGTTTCTCAGACTGATTCACTCTAGTTTTTATACGAAGATATTTCCTTTTCTTCCGTTGGCCCCAAAGCGCTTGAAATGTCCACTTGCAAATTCCACAAAAAGAGGGTTTCAAATCTGCTCTGTCTAAAGTAAAGTTCATCTCTGTGAGTCGAACACACACAACCCAAAGAAGTTACTGAGAATTCTTCTGTCTAGCATTAGATGAAGAAATACCGTTTCCAACGAAATCCTCAAAGAGGTCCAAATATCCACATGCAGACTTTACAAACACAGTGTTTCCAAACTGTTCTATGAAAAAAAGGTTAAACTGTGAGTGGAATGCACACATCACAAAGTGGTTTCTCAGACTGATTCACTCTAGTTTTTATACGAAGATATTTCCTTTTCTACCGTTGGCCCCAAAGCGCTTGAAATGTCCACTTGCAAATTCCACAAAAAGAGGGTTTCAAATCTGCTCTGTCTAAAGTAAAGTTCATCTCTGTGAGTCGAACACACACAACCCAAAGAAGTTACTGAGAATTCTTCTGTTTAGCATTAGATGAAGAAATCCCATTTCCAACGAAATCCTCAAAGAGGTCCGTATATCCACATGCAGACTTTACAAACACAGTGTTTCCAACCTGTTCTATGAAAAGAAAGGTTAAACTCTGTGAGTGGAATGGACACATCACAAAGTGGTTTCTCAGACTGATTCTCCCTTGTTTTTATACGAAGATATTTCATTTTCCTCCGTTGGCTCCAAAGCGCTTGAAATGTCCACTTGCACATTCCACAAAAAGAGGGTTTCATATCTGCTCTGTCTAAAGGAAGGTTGATCTCTCTGAGTTGAACTCACAAAACCCAAATAAGTTACTGAGAATTCTTCTGTCTAGCATTTGTTGAAGAAATACCGTTCCCAACGAAATCTTCTAAGTCCTCCAAATATCCACTTGCAGAATTTACAAACAGAGTGTTTCCAAACTGTTCTATGAATAGAAAGGTTAAACTCTGTAAGTGGAACGCACACATCACAAAGTGGTTTCTCAGAATGATTCACTCTAGTTTTTATACGAAGATATTTCCTTTTCTACCGTTGGCCCCAAAGCGCTTGAAGTGTCCCCTTGCAAATTCCGCAAAAAGATTGTTTCAAATCTGCTCTGTCTAAAGGAAGGTTCATCTCTGTGAGTTGAACACAGGCAACCCAAAGAAGTTACTGAGAATTCTTCTGTCTAGCATTAGATGAAGAAATCCCATTTCCAACGAAATCCTCAAAGAGGTTCATATATCCACATGCAGACTTTACAAACACAGTGTTTCCAAACTGTTCTATGAAAGGAAAGTTTAAACTCTGTGAGTGGAATGCACACATCACAAAGTGGTTTCTCAGAGTGATTCTGTCTAGTTTTTATACGAAAATATTCCATTTTCTACCGTTGGCCCCAAAGCGCTTGAAATGTCCCCTTGCAAATTCCACAAAAAGAGGGTTTCATATCTGCTCTGTCTAAAGGAAGGTTGATCTCTCTGAGTTGAACTCACAAAACCCAAATAAGTTACTGAGAATTCTTCTGTCTAGCATTTGTTGAAGAAATACCGTTTCCAACGAAATCCTCAAAGTGGTCCAAATATCCACTTGCAGAATTTACAAACAGAGTGTTTCCAAACTGTTCTATGAATAGAAAGGTTAAACTCTGTAAGTGGAATGCACACATCACAAAGTGGTTTCTCAGAATGATTCACTCTAGTTTTTATACGAAGATATTTCCTTTTCTACCGTTGGCCCCAAAGCGCATGAAATGTCCACTTGCAAATTCCACAAAAAGATTGTTTCAAATCTGCTCTGTCTAAAGGAAGGTTCATCTCTGTGAGTTGAACACAGGCAACCCAAATAAGTTACTGAGAATTCTTCTGTCTAGCATTAGATGAAGAAATCCCGTTTCCAACGAAATCCTCAAAGAGGTCCAAATATCCACTAGCGGACTTTAGAAACAGAGTGTTTCCAAGCTGCTCTATGAAAAGAATGGTTAAACTCTGTGAGTGGAACGCACACATCACAAAGTGCTTTCTCAGAATGATTCTCTCTAGTTTTTATACGAATATTTTTCCTTTCCAAACGTTGGCCCCAAAGCGCTTGAAATTTCCACTTGCAAATTCCACAAAAAGAGGGTTTCAAATCTGCTCTGTCAAAAGGAAGGTTCAGCTCTGTGAGGTGAACACAAGAAACCCAAAGAAGTTCCTGAGAATTCTTCTGTCTGGAATTAGATGAAGAAATCCCGTTTCCAACGAAATCCTCAAAGAGGTCCAAATATCCACATGCAGACTTTACAAACACAGTGTTTCCAAACTGTTCTATGAAAAGAAAGGTTAAACTCTGTGAGTGGAACGCACACATCAGAAAGTAGTTTCTCAGAATGATTCACTCTAGTTTTTATACGAAGATATTTCCTTTTCTACCGTTGGCGCCAAAGCGCTTCAAATGTCCAGTTGCAAATTCCACAAAAAGAGGGTTTCAGATCTGCTCTGTCTAAAGGAATGTTCATCTCTGTGAGTTGAACACACGCAACCCAAAGAAGTTACTGAGAATTCTTCTGTCTAGCATTAGATGAAGAAATCCCGTTTCCAACGAAATCCTCAAAGAGGTCCAAATATCCACATGCAGACCTTACAAACACAGTGTTTCCAAACTGTTCTATGAAAAAAAAGGTTAAACTCTGTGAGTGGAACGCACACATCAGAAAGTAGTTTCTCAGAATGATTCACTCTAGTTTTTATACGAAGTTATTTCCTTTTCTACCGTTGGCCCCAAAGCGCTTGAAATGTCCACTTGCAAATTCCAGAAAAAGAGGGTTTCAAATCATCTCTGTCTAAAGTAAAGTTCATCTCTGTGAGTTGAACACAAGCAACCCAAAGAAGTTACTGAGAATTCTTCTGTCTAGCATTAGATGAAGAAATCCCGTTTCCAACGAAATACTCAAAGAGGTCCAAATATCCACATGCAGACTTTACAAACACAGTGTTTCCAAACTGTTCTATGAAAAAAAGGTTAAACTCTGTGAGTGGAGTGCACACATCACAAAGTGGTTACTCAGACTGATTCACTCTAGTTTTAATACGAAGATATTTCCTTTTCTTCCGTTGGCCCCAAAGCGCTTGAAATGTCCACTTGCAAATTCCACAAAAAGAGGGTTTCAAATCTGCTCTGTCTAAAGTAAAGTTCATCTCTGTGAGTCGAACACACACAACCCAAAGAAGTTACTGAGAATTCTTCTGTTTAGCATTAGATGAAGAAATCCCATTTCCAACGAAATCCTCAAAGAGGTCCATATATGAACATGCAGACTTTACAAACACAGTGTTTCCAAACTGTTCTATGAAAAGAAAGGTTAAACTCTGTGAGTGGAATGGACACATCACAAAGTAGTTTCTCAGACTGATTCTCTCTAGTTTTTATACGAAGATATTTCATTTTCTACCGTTGGCTCCAAAGCGCTTGAAATGTCCACTTGCACATTCCACAAAAAGAGGGTTTCATATCTGCTCTGTCTAAAGGAAGGTTGATCTCTCTGACTTGAACTCACAAAACCCAAATAAGTTTCTGAGAATTCTTCTGTCTAGCATTTGTTGAAGAAATACCGTTTCCAATGAAATCCTCAAAGTGGTCAAATATCCACTTGCAGAATTTAGAAACAGAGTGTTTCCAAACTGTTCTATGAATAGAAAGGTTAAACTCCGTAAGTGCAGCGCACACATCACAAAGTGGTTTCTCAGAATGATTCACTCTAGTTTTTATACGAAGATATTTCCTTTTCTACCGTTGGCCCCAAAGCCCTTGAAATGTCCACTTGCAAATTCCACAAAAAGATTGTTTCAAATCTGCTCTGTCTAAAGGAAGGTTCATCTCTGTGAGTTGAACACATGCAACCCAAAGAAGTTACTGAGAATTCTTCTGTCTAGCATTAGATGAAGAAATCCCGTTACCAACGAAATCCTCAAAGAGGCCCAAATATCCAAGTGCAGACCTTACAAACAGTGTTTCCAAACTGTTCTATGAAAAGAAAGGTTAAACTCTGTGAGTGGAATGCACTCATCAGAAAGTATTTTCTCAGAACGATTCACTGTAGTTTTTATACGAAGATATTTCCTTTTCTACCGTTGGCCCCAAAGCGCTTGAAATGTCCACTTGCAAATTCCAGAAAAAGAGGGTTTCAAATCTGCTCTGTCTAAAGTAAAGTTCATCTCTGTGAGTTGAACACTAGCAACCCAAAGAAGTTACTGAGAATTCTTCTGTCTAGCATTACATGAAGAAATCCCGTTTCCAACGAAATCCTCAAAGAGGTCCAAATATCCACATGCAGACTTTACAAACACAGTGTTTCCAAACTGTTCTATGAAAAGAATGGTTAAACTCTGTGAGTGGAATGCACACATCACAATGTGGTTTCTCACACTGATTCACTCTAGTTTTTATACGAAGATATTTCCTTTTCTACCATTGGCCCCAAAGCGCTTGAAATGTCCACTTGCAAATTCCACAAAAAGAGGGTTTCAAATCTGCTCTGTCTAAAGTAAAGTTAATCTCTGTGAGTTGATCACACACAACCCAAAGAAGTTACTGAGAATTCTTCTGTTTAGCATTAGATGAAGAAATCCCATTTCCAACGAAATCCTCAAAGAGGTCCATATATGAACATGCAGACTTTACAAACACAGTGTTTCCAAACTGTTCTATGAAAAGAAAGGTTAAACTCTGTGAGTGGAACGCACACATCAGAAAGTGGTTTCTCAGAATGATTCACTCTAGTTTTTATACGAAGATATTTCCTTTTCTTCCGTTGGCGCCAAAGCGCTTGAAATGTCCAGTTGCAAATTCCAGGAAAAGAGGGTTTCAAATCTGCTCTGTCTAAAGGAATGTTCATCTCTGTGAGTTCAACACACGCAACACAAAGAAGTTACTGAGAATTCTTCTGTCTAGCATTAGATGAAGAAATCCCGTTTCCAACGAAATCCTCAAAGAGGTCCAAATATCCACGTGCAGACTTTACAAACACAGTGTTTCCAAACTGTTCTATGAAAAGAAAGGTTAAACTCTGTGAGTGGAACGCAAACATCAGAAAGTAGTTTCTCAGAATGATTCACTCTAGTTTTTATACGAAGATATTTCCTTTTCTACCGTTGGCCCCAAAGCGCTTGAAATGTCCACTTGCAAATTACACAAAAAGAGGGTTTCAAATCTGCTCTCTCTAAAGGAATGTTCATCTTTGTGAGTTGAACACACGCAACCCAAAGAAGTTACTGAGAATTCTTCTGTCTAGCATTAGATGAAGAAATCCCGTTTCCAACGAAATCCTCAAGGAGGTCCAAATATCCACATGCAGACCTTACAAACACAGTGTTTCCAAACTGTTCCATGAAAAAAAAGTTAAACTCTGTGAGTGGAACGCACACATCAGAAAGTAGTTTCTCAGAATGATTCACTCTAGTTTTTATACGAAGTTATTTCCTTTTCTACCGTTGGCCCCAAAGCGCTTGAAATATCCACTTGCAAATTCCAGAAAAAGAGGGTTTCAAATCATCTCTGTCTAAAGTAAAGTTCATCTCTGTGAGTTGAACACAAGCAACCCAAAGAAGTTACTGAGAATTCTTCTGTCTAGCATTAGATGAAGAAATCCCGTTTCCAACGAAATCCTCCAAGAGGTCCAAATATCCACATGCAGACTTTACAAACACAGTGTTTCCAAACTGTTCTATGAAAAAAAGGTTAAACTGTGAGTGGAATACACACATCACAAAATGCTTTCTCAGACTGATTCACTCTAGTTTTTATACGAAGATATTTCGTTTTCTACCGTTGGCCCCAAAGTGCTTGAAATGTCCACTTGCAAATTCCACAAAAAGAGGGTTTCAAATCTGCTCTGTCTAAAGTAAAGTTCATCTCTGTGAGTCGAACACACACAACCCAAAGAAGTTACTGAGAATTCTTCTGTTTAGCATTAGATGAAGAAATCCCATTTCCAACGAAATCCTCAAAGAGGTCCATATATCCACATGCAGACTTTACAAACAGAGTGTTTCCAAACTGTTCTATGAAAAGAAAGGTTAAACTCTGTGAGTGGAATGGACACATCACAAAGTGGTTTCTCAGACTGATTCTCTCTAGTTTTTATACGAAGATATTTCCTTTTCTACCGTTGGCCCCAAAGCGCTTGAAATGTCCACTTGCACATTCCACAAAAAGAGGGTTTCATATCTGCTCTGTCTAAAGGAAGGTTGATCTCTCTGAGTTGAACTCACAAAACCCAAATAAGTTACTGAGAATTCTTCTGTCTAGCATTTGTTGAAGAAATACCGTTTCCAACGAAATCCTCAAAGTGGTCAAATATCCACTTGCAGAATTTAGAAACAGAGTGTTTCCAAACTGTTCTATGAATAGGAAGGTTAAACTCCGTAAGTGCAACGCACACATCACAAAGTGGTTTCTCAGAATGATTCACTCTAGTTTTTATACGAAGATATTTCCTTTTCTACCGTTGGCCCCAAAGCCCTTGAAATGTCCACTTGCAAATTCCAAAAAAGATTGTTTCAAATCTGCTCTGTCTAAAGGAAGGTTCATCTCAGTGAGTTGAACACAGGCAGCCCAAAGAAGTTACTGAGAATTCTTCTGTCTAGCATTAGATGAAGAAATCCCGTTTCCAACGAAATCCTCAAAGATGTCCAATTATCCACATGCAGACTTTACAAACACAGTGTTTCCAAACTGTTCTATGAAAAGAAAGGTTAAACTCTGTGAGTGGAGTGCAAACATCACAAAGTGGTTTCTCAGACTGATTCTCTCTATTTTTTATACGAAGATATTTCCTTTTCTTCCGTTGGCCCCAAAGCGCTTGAAATGTCCACTTGCAAATTCCACAAAAAGAGGGTTTCAAATCTGCTCTGTCTAAAGGAATGTTCATCTCTGTGAGTTGAACACACGCAAACCAAAGAAGTTACTGAGAATTCTTCTGTCTAGCATTAGATGAAGAAATCCCGTTTCCAACGAAATCCTCAAAGAGGTCCAAATATCCACATGCAGACCTTACAAACACAGTGTTTCCAAACTGTTCTATGAAAAAAAAGGTTAAACTCTGTGAGTGGAATGCACACATCAGAAAGTAGTTTCTCAGAATGATTCACTCTAGTTTTTATACGAAGTTATTTCCTTTTCTACCGTTGGCCCCAAAGCGCTTGAAATGTCCACTTGCAAATTCCACAAAAAGAGGGTTTCAAATCTGCTCTGTCTAAAGTAAAGGTCATCTCTGTGAGTCGAACACACGCAAACCAAAGAAGTTACTGAGAATTCTTCTGTTTAGCATTAGATGAAGAAATCCCGTTTCCAACGAAATCCTCAAAGAGGTCCATATATGAACATGCAGACTTTACAAACACACTGTTTCCAAACTGTTCTGTGAAAAGAAAGGTTAAACTCTGTGAGTGGAGTGCACACATCACAAAGTGGTTTCTCAGACTGATTCTCTCTAGTTTTTATACGAAGATATTTCATTTTCTACCGTTGGCTCCAAAGCGCTTGAAATGTCCACTTGCACATTCAACAAAAAGAGGGTTTCATATCTGCTCTGTCTAAAGGAAGGTTGATCTCTCTGAGTTGAACTCACAAAACCCAAATAAGTTTCTGAGAATTCTTCTGTCTAGCATTTGTTGAAGAAATACCGTTTCCAATGGAATCCTCAAAGTGGTCAAGTATCCACTTGCAGAATTTAGAAACAGAGTGTTTCTAAACTGTTCTATGAATAGAAAGGTTAAACTCCGTAAGTGCAACGCACACATCACAAAGTGGTTTCTCAGAATGATTCACTCTAGTTTTTATACGAAGATATTTCCTTTTCTACCGTTGGCGCCAAAGCGCTTGAAATGTCCAGTTGCAAATTCCAGGAAAAGAGGGTTTCAAATCTGCTCTGTCTAAAGGAATGTTCATCTCTGTGAGTTGAACACACACAACCCAAAGAAGTTACTGAGAATTCTTCTGTCTAGCATTAGATGAAGAAATCCTGTTTCCAACGAAATCCTCAAAGAGGTCCAAATATCCACGTGCAGACCTTACAAACACAGTGTTTCCAAACTGTTCTATGAAAAAAAAGGTTAAACTCTGTGAGTGGAACGCACACATCAGAAAGTAGTTTCTCAGAATGATTCACTCTAGTTTTTATACGAAGTTATTTCCTTTTCTACCGTTGGCCCCAAAGCGCTTGAAATGTCCACTTGCAAATTCCACAAAAAGAGGGTTTCAAATCTGCTCTGTCTAAAGTAAAGTTCACCTCTGTGAGTTGAACACAAGCAACCCAAAGAAGTTACTGAGAATTCTTCTGTCTAGCATTAGGTGAAGAAATCCCATTTCCAACGAAATCCTCAAAGAGGTCCAAATATCCACATGCAGACCTTACAAACACAGTGTTTCCAAACTGTTCTATGAAAAGAAAGGTTAAAGTCTGTGAGTGGAACGCACACATCAGAAAGTGGTTTCTCAGACTGATTCTCTCTAGTTTTTATACGAAGATATTTCCTTTTCTACCGTTGGCCCCAAAGCGCTTGAAATGTCCAGTTGCAAATTCCACAAAAAGAGGGTTTCAAATCTGCTCTGTCTAAAGGAATGTTCATCTCTGTGAGTTGAACACAAGCAACCCAAAGAAGTTACTGAGAATTCTTCTGTCTAGCATTAGATGAAGAAACCCCGTTTCCAACGAAATCCTCAAAGAGGTCCATATATCCACATGCAGACTTTACAAACACAGTGTTTCCAAACTGTTCTATGAAAAGAAAGGTTAAACTCTGTGAGTGGAACGCACACATCAGAAAGTGGTTTCTCAGAATGATTCACTCTAGTTTTTATACGAAGATATTTCCTTTTCTACAGTTGGCCCCAAAGCGCTTGAAATGTCCAGTTGCAAATTCCAGGAAAAGAGGGTTTCAAATCTGCTCTGTCTCAAGGAATGTTCATCTCTGTGAGTTGAACACATGCAACCCAAAGAAGTTACTGACAATTCTTCTGTCTAGCATTAGATGAAGAAATCCCGTTTCCAACGAAATCCTCAAAGAGGTCCAAATATCCACATGCAGACTTTACACAGTGTTTCCAAACTGTTCTATGAAAAAAAGGTTAAACTCTGTGAGTGGAATGCACACATCACAAAGTGGTTTCTCAGACTGATTCACTCTAGTTTTTATACGAAGATATTTCCTTTTCTTCCGTTGGCCCCAAAGCGCTTGAAATGTACACTTGCAAATTCCACAAAAAGAGGGTTTCAAATCTGCTCTGTCTAAAGTAAAGTTCATCTCTGTGAGTCGAACACACACAACCCGAAGAAGTTACTGAGAATTCTTCTGTCTAGCATTAGATGAAGAAATCCCGTTTCCAACGAAATCCTCAAAGAGGTCCAAATATCCACATGCAGACTTTACAAACACAGTGTTTCCAAACTGTTCTATGAAAAAAAGGTTAAACTGTGAGTGGAATGCACACATCACAAAGTGCTTTCTCAGACTGATTCACTCTAGTTTTTATACGAAGATATTTCCTTTTCTACCGTTGGCCCCAAAGCGCTTGAAATGTCCACTTGCAAATTCCACAAAAAGAGGGTTTCAAATCTGCTCTGTCTAAAGTAAAGTTCATCTCTGTGAGTCGAACACACACAACCCAAAGAAGTTACTGAGAATTCTTCTGTTTAGCATTAGATGAAGAAATCCCATTTCCAACGAAATCCTCAAACAGGTCCATATATCCACATGCAGACTTTACAAACAGACTGTTTCCAAACTGTTCTATGAAAAGAAAGGTTAAACTCTGTGAGTGGAATGGACACATCACAAAGTGGTTTCTCAGACTGATTCTGTCTAGTTTTTATACGAAGATATTTCCTTTTCTACCGTTGGCCCCAAAGCGCTTGAAATGTCCACTTGCACATTCCAAAAAAAGAGGGTTTCATATCTGCTCTGTCTAAAGGAAGGTTGATCTCTCTGAGTTGAACTCACAAAACCCAAATAAGTTACTGAGAATTCTTCTGTCTAGCATTTGTTGAAGAAATACCGTTTCCAACGAAATCCTCAAAGTGGTCAAATATCCACTTGCAGAATTTAGAAACAGAGTGTTTCCAAACTGTTCTATGAATAGAAAGGTTAAACTCCGTAAGTGCAACGCACACATCACAAAGTGGTTTCTCAGAATGATTCACTCTAGTTTTTATACGAAGATATTTCGTTTTCTACCGTTGGCCCCAAAGCCCTTGAAATGTCCACTTGCAAATTCCACAAAAAGATTGTTTCAAATCTGCTCTGTCTAAAGGAAGGTTCATCTCTGTGAGTTGAACACAGGCAGCCCAAAGAAGTTACTGAGAATTCTTCTGTCTAGCATTAGATGAAGAAATCCCGTTTCCAACGAAATCCTCAAAGAGGTCCAAATATCCACTAGCGGACTTTAGAAACAGAGTGTTTCCAAGCTGCTCTATGAAAAGAATGGTTAAACTCTGTGAGTGGAACGCACACATCACAAAGTTCTTTCTCAGAATGATTCTCTCTAGTTTTTATACGAATATTTTTCCTTTCCAAACGTTGGCCCCAAAGCGCTTGAAATGTCCACTTGCAAATTCCACAAAAAGAGGGTTTCAAATCTGCTCTGTCAAAAGGAAGGTTCAGCTCTGTGAGGTGAACACAAGAAACCCAAAGAAGTTCCTGAGAATTCTTCTGTCTGGAATTAGATGAAGAAATCCCGTTTCCAACGAAATCCTCAAAGAGGTCCAAATATCCACATGCAGACTTTACAAACACAGTGGTTCCAAACTGTTCTATGAAAAGAAAGGTTAAACTCTGTGAGTGGAACGCAAACATCAGAAAGTAGTTTCTCAGAATGATTCACTCTAGTTTTTATACGAAGATATTTCCTGTTCTACCGTTGGCCCCAAAGCGCTTGAAATGTCCACTTGCAAATTCCACAAAAAGAGGGTTTCAAATCTGCTCTGTCTAAAGGAATGTTCATCTCTGTGAGTTGAACACACGCAACCCAAAGAAGTTACTGAGAATTCTTCTGTCTAGCATTAGATGAAGAAATCCCGTTTCCAACGAAATCCTCAAAGAGGTCCAAATATCCACATGCAGACCTTACAAACACAGTGTTTCCAAACTGTTCTATGAAAAAAAAGGTTAAACTCTGTGAGTGGAACGCACACATCAGAATGTAGTTTCTCAGAATGATTCACTCTAGTTTTTATACGAAGTTATTTCCTTTTCTACCGTTGGCCCCAAAGCGCTTGAAATGTCCACTTGCAAATTCCAGAAAAAGAGGGTTTCAAATCATCTCTGTCTAAAGTAAAGTTCATATCTGTGAGTTGAACACAAGCAACCCAAAGAAGTTACTGAGAATTCTTCTGTCTAGCATTAGATGAAGAAATCCCGTTTCCAACGAAATCCTCAATGAGGTCCAAATATCCACATGCAGACTTTACAAACACAGTGTTTCCAAACTGTTCTATGAAAAAAAGGTTAAACTCTGTGAGTGGAGTGCACACATCACAAAGTGGTTTCTCAGACTGATTCACTCTAGTTTCTATACGAAGATATTTCCTTTTCTTCCGTTGGCCCCAAAGCGCTTGAAATGTCCACTTGCAAATTCCACAAAAAGAGGGTTTCAAATCTGCTCTGTCTAAAGTAAAGTTCATCTCTGTGAGTCGAACACACACAACCCAAAGAAGTTACTGAGAATTCTTCTGTTTAGCATTAGATGAAGAAATCCCATTTCCAACGAAATCCTCAAAGAGGTCCTTATATGAACATGCAGACTTTACAAACACAGTGTTTCCAAACTGTTCTATGAAAAGAAAGGTTAAACTCTGTGAGTGGAATGGACACATCACAAAGTAGTTTCTCAGACTGATTCTCTCTAGTTTTTATACGAAGATATTTCATTTTCTACCGTTGGCTCCAAAGCGCTTGAAATGTCCACTTGCACATTCCACAAAAAGAGGGTTTCATATCTGCTCTGTCTAAAGGAAGGTTGATCTCTCTGAGTTGAACTCACAAAACCCAAATAAGTTTCTGAGAATTCTTCTGTCTAGCATTTGTTGAAGAAATACCGTTTCCAATGAAATCCTCAAAGTGGTCAAATATCAACTTGCAGAATTTAGAAACAGAGTGTTTCCAAACTGTTCTATGAATAGAAAGGTTAAACTCCGTAAGAGCAACGCACACATCACAAAGTGGTTTCTCAGAATGATTCACTCTAGTTTTTATACGAAGATATTTCCTTTTCTACCTTTGGCCCCAAAGCCCTTGAAATGTCCACTTGCAAATTCCACAAAAAGATTGTTTCAAATCTGCTCTGTCTAAAGGAAGGTTCATCTCTGTGAGTTGAACACATGCAACCCAAAGAAGTTACTGAGAATTCTTCTGTCTAGCATTAGATGAAGAAATCCCGTTTCCAACGAAATCCTCAAAGAGGTCCAAATATCCACATGCAGACTTTACACAGTGTTTCCAAACTGTTCTATGAAAAAAAGGTTAAACTCTGTGAGTGGAATGCACACATCACAAAGTGGTTTCTCAGACTGATTCACTCTAGTTTTTATACGAAGATATTTCATTTTCTACCGTTGGCTCCAAAGCGCTTGAAATGTCCACTTGCACATTCCACAAAAAGAGGGTTTCATATCTGCTCTGTCTAAAGGAAGGTTGATCTCTCTGAGTTGAACTCACAAAACCCAAAGAAGTTACTGAGAATTCTTCTGTCTAGCATTTGTTGAAGAAATACCGTTCCCAACGAAATCTTCTAAGTCCTCCAAATATCCACTTGCAGAATTTACAAACAGAGTGTTTCCAAACTGTTCTATGAATAGAAAGGTTAAACTCTGTGAGTGGAACGCACACATCAGAAAGTGGTTTCTCAGAATGATTCACTCTAGTTTTTATATGAAGATATTTCCTTTTCTACCGTTGGCCCCAAAGCGCTTGAAATGTCCAGTTGCAAATTCCAGGAAAAGAGGGTTTCAAATCTGCTCTGTGTAAAGGAATGTTCATCTCTGTGAGTTGAACACACGCAACCCAAAGAAGTTACTGAGAATTCTTCTGTCTAGCATTAGATGAAGAAATCCCGTTTCCAACGAAATCCTCAAAGAGGTCAAATATCCACGTGCAGACCTTACAAACACAGTGTTTCCAAACTGTTCTATGAAAAAAAGGTTAAACTCTGTGAGTGGAACGCACACATCAGAAAGTAGTTTCTCAGAATGATTCACTCTAGTTTTTATACGAAGATATTTCCTTTTCTACCATTGGACCCAAAGCGCTTGAAATGTCCAGTTGCAAATTCCAGAAAAAGAGGGTTTCAAATCTGCTCTGTCTAAAGTAAAGTTCATCTCTGTGAGTTGAACACACACAACCAAAAAAGTTACAGAGAATTCTTCTGTCTAGCATTTGTTGAAGAAATACCGTTTCCAACGAAATCCTCAAAGTGGTCCAAATATCCTCTTGCAGAATTTACAAACAGAGTGTTTCCAAACTGTTCTATGAATAGAAAGGTTAAACTCTGTAAGTGGAATGCACACATCACAAAGTGGTTTCTCAGAATGATTCACTCTAGTTTTTATACGGAGATATTTCCTTTTCTACCGTTGACCCCAAAGCGCATGAAATGTCCACTTGCAAATTCCACAAAAAGATTGTTTCAAATCTGCTCTGTCTAAAGGAAGGTTCAACTCTGTGAGTTGAACACAGGCAACCCAAATAAGTTACTGAGAATTCTTCTGTCTAGCATTAGATGAAGAAATCCCGTTTCCAACGAAATCCTCAAAGAGGTCCAAATATCCACTAGCGGACTTTAGAAACAGAGTGTTTCCAAGCTGCTCTATGAAAAGAATGGTTAAACTCTGTGAGTGGAACGCACACATCACAAAGTGCTTTCTCAGAATGATTCTCTCTAGTTTTTATACGAATATTTTTCCTTTCCAAACGTTGGCCCCAAAGCGCTTGAAATGTCCACTTGCAAATTCCACAAAAAGAGGGTTTCAAATCTGCTCTGTCAAAAGGAAGGTTCAGCTCTGTGAGGTGAACACAAGAAACCCAAAGAAGTTCCTGAGAATTCTTCTGTCTGGAATTAGATGAAGAAATCCCGTTTCCAACGAAATCCTCAAAGAGGTCCAAATATCCACATGCAGACTTTACAAACAGAGTGTTTCCAAACTGTTCTATGAATAGAAAGGTTAAACTCTGTGAGTGGAACGCACACATCAGAAAGTGGTTTCTCAGAATGATTCACTCTAGTTTTTATATGAAGATATTTCGTTTTCTACCGTTGGCCCCAAAGCGCTTGAAATGTCCAGTTGCAAATTCCAGGAAAAGAGGGTTTCAAATCTGCTCTGTCTAAAGGAATGTTCATCTCTGTGAGTTGAACACACGCAACCCAAAGAAGTTACTGAGAATTCTTCTGTCTAGCATTAGATGAAGAAATCCCGTTTCCAACGAAATCCTCAAAGAGGTCAAATATCCACGTGCAGACCTTACAAACACAGTGTTTCCAAACTGTTCTATGAAAAAAAGGTAAAACTCTGTGAGTGGAACGCACACATCAGAAAGTAGTTTCTCAGAATGATTCACTCTAATTTTTATACGAAGATATTTCCTTTTCTACTGTTGGACCCAAAGCGCTTGAAATGTCCAGTTGCAAATTCCAGAAAAAGAGGGTTTCAAATCTGCTCTGTCTAAAGTAAAGTTCATCTCTGTGAGTTGAACACACACAACCAAAAAAGTTACAGAGAATTCTTCTGTCTAGCATTAGATGAAGAAATCCCGTTTCCAACGAAATCCTCAAAGAGGTCCAAATATCCACATGCAGACTTTACACAGTGTTTCCAACCTGTTCTATGAAAAGAAAGGTTAAACTCTGTGAGTGGAATGCACACATCACAAAGTGGTTTCTCAGACTGATTCTGTCTAGTTTTTATACGAAAATATTCCATTTCCTACCGTTGGCCCCAAAGCGCTTGAAATGTCCCCTTGCAAATTCCACAAAAAGAGAGTTTCATATCTGCTCTGTCTAAAGGAAGGTTGATCTCACTGAGTTGAACTCACAAAACCCAAATAAGTTACTGAGAATTCTTCTGTCTAGCATTTGTTGAAGAAATACCGTTTCCAACGAAATCCTCAAAGTGGTCCAAATATCCTCTTGCAGAATTTACAAACAGAGTGTTTCCAAACTGTTCTATGAATAGAAAGGTTAAACTCTGTAAGTGGAATGCACACATCACAAAGTGGTTTCTCAGAATGATTCACTCTAGTTTTTATACGGAGATATTTCCTTTTCTACCGTTGACCCCAAAGCGCATGAAATGTCCACTTGCAAATTCCACAAAAAGATTGTTTCAAATCTGCTCTGTCTAAAGGAAGGTTCAACTCTGTGAGTTGAACACAGGCAACCCAAATAAGTTACTGAGAATTCTTCTGTCTAGCATTAGATGAAGAAATCCCGTTTCCAACGAAATCCTCAAAGAGGTCCAAATATCCACTAGCGGACTTTAGAAACAGAGTGTTTCCAAGCTGCTCTATGAAAAGAATGGTTAAACTCTGTGAGTGGAACGCACACATCACAAAGTGCTTTCTCAGAATGATTCTCTCTAGTTTTTATACGAATATTTTTCCTTTCCAAACGTTGGCCCCAAAGCGCTTGAAATTTCCACTTGCAAATTCCACAAAAAGAGGGTTTCAAATCTGCTCTGTCAAAAGGAAGGTTCAGCTCTGTGAGGTGAACACAAGAAACACAAAGAAGTTCCTGAGAATTCTTCTGTCTGGAATTAGATGAAGAAATCCCGTTTCCAACGAAATCCTCAAAGAGGTCCAAATATCCACATGCAGACTTTACAAACACAGTGTTTCCAAACTGTTCTATGAAAAGAAAGGTTAAACTCTGTGAGTGGAACGCAAACATCAGAAAGTAGTTTCTCAGAATGATTCACTCTAGTTTTTATACGAAGATATTTCCTTTTCTACCGTTGGCCCCAAAGCGCTTGAAATGTCCTCTTGCAAATTCCACAAAAAGAGGGTTTCAAATCTGCTCTGTCTAAAGGAATGTTCATCTCTGTGAGTTGAACACACGCAACCCAAAGAAGTTACTGAGAATTCTTCTGTCTAGCATTAGATGAAGAAATCCCGTTTCCAACGAAATCCTCAAAGAGGTCCAAATATCCACATGCAGACCTTACAAACACAGTGTTTCCAAACTGTTCTATGAAAAAAAAGGTTAAACTCTGTGAGTGGAACGCACACATCAGAAAGTAGTTTCTCAGAATGATTCACTCTAGTTTTTATACGAAGTTATTTCCTTTTCTACCGTTGGCCCCAAAGCGCTTGAAATGTCCACTTGCAAATTCCAGAAAAAGAGGGTTTCAAATCATCTCTGTCTAAAGTAAAGTTCATCTCTGTGAGTTGAACACAAGCAACCCAAAGAAGTTACTGAGAATTCTTCTGTCTAGCATTAGATGCAGAAATCCCGTTTCCAACGAAATCCTCAAAGAGGTCCAAATATCCACATGCAGACTTTACAAACACAGTGTTTCCAAACTGTTCTATGAAAAAAAGGTTAAACTCTGTGAGTGGAGTGCACACATCACAAAGTGGTTTCTCAGACTGATTCACTCTAGTTTCTATACGAAGATATTTCCTTTTCTTCCGTTGGCCCCAAAGCGCTTGAAATGTCCACTTGCAAATTCCACAAAAAGAGGGTTTCAAATCTGCTCTGTCTAAAGTAAAGTTCATCTCTGTGAGTCGAACACACACAACCCAAAGAAGTTACTGAGAATTCTTCTGTTTAGCATTAGATGAAGAAATCCCATTTCCAACGAAATCCTCAAAGAGGTCCATATATGAACATGCAGACTTTACAAACACAGTGTTTCCAAACTGTTCTATGAAAAGAAAGGTTAAACTCTGTGAGTGGAATGGACACATCACAAAGTAGTTTCTCAGACTGATTCTCTCTAGTTTTTATACGAAGATATTTCATTTTCTACCGTTGGCTCCAAAGCGCTTGAAATGTCCACTTGCACATTCCACAAAAAGAGGGTTTCATATCTGCTCTGTCTAAAGGAAGGTTGATCTCTCTGACTTGAACTCACAAAACCCAAATAAGTTTCTGAGAATTCTTCTGTCTAGCATTTGTTGAAGAAATACCGTTTCCAATGAAATCCTCAAAGTGGTCAAATATCCACTTGCAGAATTTAGAAACAGAGTGTTTCCAAACTGTTCTATGAATAGAAAGGTTAAACTCCGTAAGTGCAACGCACACATCACAAAGTGGTTTCTCAGAATGATTCTCTCTAGTTTTTATACGAAGATATTTCCTTTTCTACCGTTGGCCCCAAAGCCCTTGAAATGTCCACTTGCAAATTCAACAAAAAGATTGTTTCAAATCTGCTCTGTCTAAAGGAAGGTTCATCTCTGTGAGTTGAACACAGGCAAACCAAAGAAGTTACTGAGAATTCTTCTGTCTAGCATTAGATGAAGAAATCCCGTTTCCAACGAAATCCTCAAAGAGGTCCAAGTATCCACTTGCGGACTTTAGAAACAGAGTGTTTCCAAGCTGCTCTATGAAAAGATAGGTTAAACTCTGTGAGTGCAACGCACACATCAGAAAGTAGTTTCTCAGAATGATTCACTCTAGTTTTTATACGAAGATATTTCCTTTTCTACCGTTGGCCCCAAAGCGCTTGAAATGTCCACTTGCAAATTCCACAAAAAGAGGGTTTCAAATCTGCTCTGTCTAAAGGAAGGTTCATCTCTGTGAGTTGAACACACGCAACCCAAAGAAGTTACTGAGAATTCTTCTGTCTAGCATTAGAAGAAGAAATCCCGTTACCAACGAAATCCTCAAAGAGGTCCAAATATCCACATGCAGACCTTACAAACACAGTGTTTCCAAAATGTTCTATGAAAAAAAAGGTTAAACTCTGTGAGTGGAATGCACTCATCAGAAAGTATTTTCTCAGAACGATTCACTCTAGTTTTTATACGAAGATATTTCCTTTTCTACCGTTGGCCCCAAAGCGCTTGAAATGTCCACTTGCAAATTCCAGAAAAAGAGGGTTTCAAATCTGCTCTGTCTAAAGTAAAGTTCATCTCTGTGAGTTGAACACTAGCAACCCAAAGAAGTTACTGAGAATTCTTCTGTCTAGCATAAGAGGAAGAAATCCCGTTTCCAACGAAATCCTCAAAGAGGTCCAAATATCCACATGCAGACTTTACAAACACAGTGTTTCCAAACTGTTCTATGAAAAGAAAGGTTAAACTCTGTGAGTGGAATGCACACATCACAAAGTGGTTTCTCAGACTGATTCACTCTAGTTTTTATACGAAGATATTTCCTTTTCTACCGTTGGCCCCAAAGCGCTTGAAATGTCCACTTGCAAATTCCACAAAAAGAGGGTTTCAAATCTGCTCTGTCTAAAGTAAAGTTAATCTCTGTGAGTTGATCACACACAACCCAAAGAAGTTACAGAGAATTCTTCTGTTTAGCATTAGATGAAGAAATCCCATTTCCAACGAAATCCTCAAAGAGGTCAATATATCCACATGCAGACTTTACAAACACAGTGTTTCCAAACTGTTCTATGAAAAGAAAGGTTAAACTCTGTGAGTGGAACGCACACATCAGAAAGTGGTTTCTCAGAATGATTCACTCTAGTTTTTATATGAAGATATTTCCTTTTCTACCGTTGGCCCCAAAGCGCTTGAAATGTCCAGTTGCAAATTCCAGGAAAAGAGGGTTTCAAATCTGCTCTGTCTAAAGGAATGTTCATCTCTGTGAGTTGAACACACGCAACCCAAAGAAGTTACTGAGAATTCTTCTGTCTAGCATTAGATGAAGAAATCCCGTTTCCAACGAAATCCTCAAAGAGGTCAAATATCCACGTGCAGACCTTACAAACACAGTGTTTCCAAACTGTTCTATGAAAAGAAAGGTTAAACTCTGTGAGTGGAACGCACACATCAGAAAGTAGTTTCTCAGAATGATTCACTCTAGTTTTTATACGAAGATATTTCCTTTTCTACCGTTGGACCCAAAGCGCTTGAAATGTCCAGTTGCAAATTCCAGAAAAAGATGGTTTCAAATATGCTCTGTCTAAAGTAAAGTTCATCTCTGTGAGTTGAACACACACAACCAAAAAAGTTACAGAGAATTCTTCTGTCTAGCATTAGATGAAGAAATCCCGTTTCCAACGCAATCCTCAAAGAGGTCCAAATATCCACATGCAGACTTTACACAGTGTTTCCAAACTGTTCTATGAAAAAAAGGTTAAACTCTGTGAGTAGAATGCACACATCACAAAGTGGTTTCTCAGAATGATTCACTCTAGTTTTTACACGAAGATATTTCCTTTTCTTCCGTTGGCCACAAAGCGCTTGAAATTTCCACTTGCAAATTCCACAAAAAGAGGGTTTCAAATCTGCTCTGTCAAAAGGAAGGATCAGCTCTGTGAGGTGAACACAAGAAACCCAAAGAAGTTCCTGAGAATTCTTCTGTCTGGCATTAGAGGAAGAAATCCCGTTTCCAACGAAATCCTCAAAGAGGTCCAAATATCCACATGCAGACTTTACAAACACAGTGTTTCCAAACTGTTCTATGAAAAGAAAGGTTAAACTCTGTGAGTGGAACGCAAACATCAGAAAGTAGTTTCTCAGAATGATTCATTCTAGTTTTTATAAGAAGATATTTCCTCTTCTACCGTTGGCCCCAAAGCGCTTGAAATGTCCACTTGCAAATTCCACAAAAAGAGGGTTTCAAATCTGCTCTGTCTAAAGGAATGTTCATCTCTGTGAGTTGAACACACGCAACCCAAAGAAGTTACTGAGAATTCTTCTGTCTAGCATTAGATGAAGAAATCCCGTTTCCAACGAAATCCTCAAAGAGGTCCAAATATCCACATGCAGACCTTACAAACACAGTGTTTCCAAACTGTTCTATGAAAAAAAAGGTTAAACTCTGTGAGTGGAACGCACACATCAGAAAGTAGTTTCTCAGAATGATTCACTCTAGTTTTTATACGAAGTTATTTCCTTTTCTACCGTTGGCCCCAAAGCGCTTGAAATGTCCACTTGCAAATTCCAGAAAAAGAGGGTTTCAAATCATCTCTGTCTAAAGTTCATCTCTGTGAGTTGAACACAAGCAAACCAAAGAAGTTACTGAGAATTCTTCTGTCTAGCATTAGATGAAGAAATCCCGTTTCCAACGAAATCCTCAAAGAGGTCCAAATATCCACATGCAGACTTTACAAACACAGTGTTTCCAAACTGTTCTATGAAAAAAAGGTTAAACTCTGTGAGTGGAGTGCACACATCACAAAGTGGTTTCTCAGACTGATTCACTCTAGTTTTTATACGAAGATATTTCCTTTTCTTCCGTTGGCCCCAAAGCGCTTGAAATCTCCACTTGCAAATTCCACAAAAAGAGGGTTTCAAATCTGCTCTGTCTAAAGTAAAGTTCACCTCTGTGAGTCGAACACACACAACCCAAAGAAGTTACTGAGAATTCTTCTGTTTAGCATTAGATGAAGAAATCCCATTTCCAACGAAATCCTCAAAGAGGTCCATATATGAACATGCAGACTTTACAAACACAGTGTTTCCAAACTGTTCTATGAAAAGAAAGGTTAAACTCTGTGAGTGGAATGGACACATCACAAAGTAGTTTCTCAGACTGATTCTCTCTAGTTTTTATACGAAGATATTTCATTTTCTACCGTTGGCTCCAAAGCGCTTGAAATGTCCACTTGCACATTCCACAAAAAGAGGGTTTCATATCTGCTCTGTCTAAAGGAAGGTTGATCTCTCTGACTTGAACTCACAAAACCCAAATAAGTTTCTGAGAATTCTTCTGTCTAGCATTTGTTGAAGAAATACCGTTTCCAATGAAATCCTCAAAGTGGTCAAATATCCACTTGCAGAATTTAGAAACAGAGTGTTTCCAAACTGTTCTATGAATAGAAAGGTTAAACTCCGTAAGTGCAACGCACACATCACAAAGTGGTTTCTCAGAATGATTCACTCTAGTTTTTATACGAAGATATTTCCTTTTCTACCGTTGGCCCCAAAGCCCTTGAAATGTCCACTTGCAAATTCCACAAAAAGATTGTTTCAAATCTGCTCTGTCTAAAGGAAGGTTCATCTCTGTGAGTTGAACACAGGCAAACCAAAGAAGTTACTGAGAATTCTTATGTCTAGCATTAGATGAAGAAATCCCGTTTCCAACGAAATCCTCAAAGAGGTCCAAATATCCACTTGCGGACTTTAGAAACAGAGTGTTTCCAAGCTGCTCTATGAAAAGATAGGTTAAACTCTGTGAGTGCAACGCGCACATCAGAAAGTAGTTTCTCAGAATGATTCACTCTAGTTTTTATACGAAGATATTTCCTTTTCTACCGTTGGCCCCAAAGCGCTTGAAATGTCCACTTGCAAATTCCACAAAAAGAGGGTTTCAAATCTGCTCTGTCTAAAGGAATGTTCATCTCTGTGAGTTGAACACACGCAACCCAAAGAAGTTACTGAGAATTCTTCTGTCTAGCATTAGATGAAGAAATCCCGTTACCAACGAAATCCTCAAAGAGGTCCAAATATCCACATGCAGACCTTACAAACACAGTGTTTCCAAACTGTTCTATGAAAAAAAAGGTTAAACTCTGTGAGTGGAACGCACACATCAGAAAGTGGTTTCTCAGAATGATTCACTCTAGTTTTTATACGAAGATATTTCCTTTTCTACCGTTGGCGCCAAAGCGCTTCAAATGTCCAGTTGCAAATTCCAGGAAAAGAGGGTTTCAAATCTGCTCTGTCTAAAGGAATGTTCATCTCTGTGAGTTGAACACACGCAAACCAAAGAAGTTACTGAGAATTCTTCTGTCTAGCATTAGATGAAGAAATCCCGTTTCCAACGAAATCCTCAAAGAGGTCCAAATATCCACGTGCAGACCTTACAAACACAGTGTTTCCAAACTGTTCTATGAAAAAAAAGGTTAAACTCTGTGAGTGGAACGCACACATCAGAAAGTAGTTTCTCAGAATGATTCACCCTAGTTTTTATACGAAGTTATTTCCTTTTCTACCGTTGGCCCCAAAGCGCTTGAAATGTCCACTTGCAAATTCCACAAAAAGAGGGTTTCAAATCTGCTCTGTCTAAAGTAAAGTTCATCTCTGTGAGTTGAACACAAGCAACCCAAAGAAGTTACTGAGAATTCTTCTGTCTAGCATTAGATGAAGAAATCCCATTTCCAACGAAATCCTCAAAGAGGTCCAAATATCCACATGCAGACCTTACAAACACAGTGTTTCCAAACTGTTCTATGTAAAGAAAGGTTAAAGTCTGTGAGTGGAACGCACACATGAGAAAGTGGTTTCTCAGACTGATTCTCTCTAGTTTTTATACGAAGATATTTCCTTTTCTACCGTTGGCCCCAAAGCGCTTGAAATGTCCACTTGCAAATTCCACAAAAAGAGGGTTTCAAATCTGCTCTGTCTAAAGGAATGTTCATCTCTGTGAGTTGAACACAAGCAACCCAAAGAAGTTACTGAGAATTCTTCTGTCTAGCATTAGATGAAGAAATCCCGTTTCCAACGAAATCCTCAAAGAGGTCCAAATATCCACATGCAGACTTTACAAACACAGTGTTTCCAAACTGTTCTATGAAAAGAAAGGTTAAACTCTGTGAGTGGAACGCACACATCACAAAGTGGTTTCTCAGAATGATTCACTCTAGATTTTATACGAAGATATTTCCTTTTCTACCGTTGGCCCCAAAGCGCTTGAAATGGCCAGTTGCAAATTCCAGGAAAAGAGGGTTTCAAATCTGCTCTGTCTCAAGGAATGTTCATCTCTGTGAGTTGAACACACGCAACCCAAAGAAGTTACTGAGAATTCTTCTGTCTAGCATTAGATGAAGAAATCCCGTTTCCAACGAAATCCTCAAAGAGGTCCAAATATCCACATGCAGACTTTACACAGTGTTTCCAAACTGTTCTATGAAAAAAAGGTTAAACTCTGTGAGTGGAATGCACACATCACAAAGTGGTTTCTCAGACTGATTCACTCTAGTTTTTATACGAAGATATTTCCTTTTCTTCCGTTGGCCCCAAAGCGCTTGAAATGTCCACTTGCAAATTCCACAAAAAGAGGGTTTCAAATCTGCTCTGTCTAAAGTAAAGTTCATCTCTGTGAGTCGAACACACACAACCCAAAGAAGTTACTGAGAATTCTTCTGTCTAGCATTAGATGAAGAAATACCGTTTCCAACGAAATCCTCAAAGAGGTCCAAATATCCACATGCAGACTTTACAAACACAGTGTTTCCAAACTGTTCTATGAAAAAAAGGTTAAACTGTGAGTGGAATGCACACATCACAAAGTGCTTTCTTAGACTGATTCACTCTAGTTTTTATACGAAGATATTTCCTTTTCTACCGTTGGCCCCAAAGCGCTTGAAATGTCCACTTGCAAATTCCACAAAAAGAGGGTTTCAAATCTGCTCTGTCTAAAGTAAAGTTCATCTCTGTGAGTCGAACACACACAACCCAAAGAAGTTACTGAGAATTCTTCTGTTTAGCATTAGATGAAGAAATCCCATTTCCAACGAAATCCTCAAAGAGGTCCATATATCCACATGCAGACTTTACAAACACAGTGTTTCCAACCTGTTCTATGAAAAGAAAGGTTAAACTCTGTGAGTGGAATGGACACATCACAAAGTGGTTTCTCAGACTGATTCTCTCTTGTTTTTATACGAAGATATTTCATTTTCCTCCGTTGGCTCCAAAGCGCTTGAAATGTCCACTTGCACATTCCACAAAAAGAGGGTTTCATATCTGCTCTGTCTAAAGGAAGGTTGATCTCTCTGAGTTGAACTCACAAAACCCAAATAAGTTACTGAGAATTCTTCTGTCTAGCATTTGTTGAAGAAATACCGTTCCCAACGAAATCTTCTAAGTCCTCCAAATATCCACTTGCAGAATTTACAAACAGAGTGTTTCCAAACTGTTCTATGAATAGAAAGGTTAAACTCTGTAAGTGGAACGCACACATCACAAAGTGGTTTCTCAGAATGATTCACTCTAGTTTTTATACGAAGATATTTCCTTTTCTACCGTTGGCCCCAAAGCGCTTGAAGTGTCCCCTTGCAAATTCCGCAAAAAGATTGTTTCAAATCTGCTCTGTCTAAAGGAAGGTTCATCTCTGTGAGTTGAACACAGGCAACCCAAAGAAGTTACTGAGAATTCTTCTGTCTAGCATTAGATGAAGAAATCCCATTTCCAACGAAATCCTCAAAGAGGTTCATATATCCACATGCAGACTTTACAAACACAGTGTTTCCAAACTGTTCTATGAAAGGAAAGTTTAAACTCTGTGAGTGGAATGCACACATCACAAAGTGGTTTCTCAGAGTGATTCTGTCTAGTTTTTATACGAAAATATTCCATTTTCTACCGTTGGCCCCAAAGCGCTTGAAATGTCCCCTTGCAAATTCCACAAAAAGAGGGTTTCATATCTGCTCTGTCTAAAGGAAGGTTGATCTCTCTGAGTTGAACTCACAAAACCCAAATAAGTTACTGAGAATTCTTCTGTCTAGCATTTGTTGAAGAAATACCGTTTCCAACGAAATCCTCAAAGTGGTCCAAATATCCACTTGCAGAATTTACAAACAGAGTGTTTCCAAACTGTTCTATGAATAGAAAGGTTAAACTCTGTAAGTGGAATGCACACATCACAAAGTGGTTTCTCAGAATGATTCACTCTAGTTTTTATACGAAGATATTTCCTTTTCTACCGTTGGCCCCAAAGCGCATGAAATGTCCACTTGCAAATTCCACAAAAAGATTGTTTCAAATCTGCTCTGTCTAAAGGAAGGTTCATCTCTGTGAGTTGAACACAGGCAACCCAAATAAGTTACTGAGAATTCTTCTGTCTAGCATTAGATGAAGAAATCCCGTTTCCAACGAAATCCTCAAAGAGGTCCAAATATCCACTAGCGGACTTTAGAAACAGAGTGTTTCCAAGCTGCTCTATGAAAAGAATGGTTAAACTCTGTGAGTGGAACGCACACATCACAAAGTGCTTTCTCAGAATGATTCTCTCTAATTTTTATACGAATATTTTTCCTTTCCAAACGTTGGCCCCAAAGCGCTTGAAATTTCCACTTGCAAATTCCACAAAAAGAGGGTTTCAAATCTGCTCTGTCAAAAGGAAGGTTCAGCTCTGTGAGGTGAACACAAGAAACCCAAAGAAGTTCCTGAGAATTCTTCTGTCTGGAATTAGATGAAGAAATCCCGTTTCCAACGAAATCCTCAAAGAGGTCCAAATATCCACATGCAGACTTTACAAACACAGTGTTTCCAAACTGTTCTATGAAAAGAAAGGTTAAACTCTGTGAGTGGAACGCACACATCAGAAAGTAGTTTCTCAGAATGATTCACTCTAGTTTTTATACGAAGATATTTCCTTTTCTACCGTTGGCGCCAAAGCGCTTCAAATGTCCAGTTGCAAATTCCACAAAAAGAGGGTTTCAGATCTGCTCTGTCTAAAGGAATGTTCATCTCTGTGAGTTGAACACACGCAACCCAAAGAAGTTACTGAGAATTCTTCTGTCTAGCATTAGATGAAGAAATCCCGTTTCCAACGAAATCCTCAAAGAGGTCCAAATATCCACATGCAGACCTTACAAACACAGTGTTTCCAAACTGTTCTATGAAAAAAAAGGTTAAACTCTGTGAGTGGAACGCACACATCAGAAAGTAGTTTCTCAGAATGATTCACTCTAGTTTTTATACGAAGTTATTTCCTTTTCTACCGTTGGCCCCAAAGCGCTTGAAATGTCCACTTGCAAATTCCAGAAAAAGAGGGTTTCAAATCATCTCTGTCTAAAGTAAAGTTCATCTCTGTGAGTTGAACACAAGCAACCCAAAGAAGTTACTGAGAATTCTTCTGTCTAGCATTAGATGAAGAAATCCCGTTTCCAACGAAATCCTCAAAGAGGTCCAAATATCCACATGCAGACTTTACAAACACAGTGTTTCCAAACTGTTCTATGAAAAAAAGGTTAAACTCTGTGAGTGGAGTGCACACATCACAAAGTGGTTACTCAGACTGATTCACTCTAGTTTTAATACGAAGATATTTCCTTTTCTTCCGTTGGCCCCAAAGCGCTTGAAATGTCCACTTGCAAATTCCACAAAAAGAGGGTTTCAAATCTGCTCTGTCTAAAGTAAAGTTCATCTCTGTGAGTCGAACACACACAACCCAAAGAAGTTACTGAGAATTCTTCTGTTTAGCATTAGATGAAGAAATCCCATTTCCAACGAAATCCTCAAAGAGGTCCATATATGAACATGCAGACTTTACAAACACAGTGTTTCCAAACTGTTCTATGAAAAGAAAGGTTAAACTCTGTGAGTGGAATGGACACATCACAAAGTAGTTTCTCAGACTGATTCTCTCTAGTTTTTATACGAAGATATTTCATTTTCTACCGTTGGCTCCAAAGCGCTTGAAATGTCCACTTGCACATTCCACAAAAAGAGGGTTTCATATCTGCTCTGTCTAAAGGAAGGTTGATCTCTCTGACTTGAACTCACAAAACCCAAATAAGTTTCTGAGAATTCTTCTGTCTAGCATTTGTTGAAGAAATACCGTTTCCAATGAAATCCTCAAAGTGGTCAAATATCCACTTGCAGAATTTAGAAACAGAGTGTTTCCAAACTGTTCTATGAATAGAAAGGTTAAACTCCGTAAGTGCAGCGCACACATCACAAAGTGGTTTCTCAGAATGATTCACTCTAGTTTTTATACGAAGATATTTCCTTTTCTACCGTTGGCCCCAAAGCCCTTGAAATGTCCACTTGCAAATTCCACAAAAAGATTGTTTCAAATCTGCTCTGTCTAAAGGAAGGTTCATCTCTGTGAGTTGAACACATGCAACCCAAAGAAGTTACTGAGAATTCTTCTGTCTAGCATTAGATGAAGAAATCCCGTTACCAACGAAATCCTCAAAGAGGCCCAAATATCCAAGTGCAGACCTTACAAACAGTGTTTCCAAACTGTTCTATGAAAAGAAAGGTTAAACTCTGTGAGTGGAATGCACTCATCAGAAAGTATTTTCTGAGAACGATTCACTCTAGTTTTTATACGAAGATATTTCCTTTTCTACCGTTGGCCCCAAAGCGCTTGAAATGTCCACTTGCAAATTCCAGAAAAAGAGGGTTTCAAATCTGCTCTGTCTAAAGTAAAGTTCATCTCTGTGAGTTGAACACTAGCAACCCAAAGAAGTTACTGAGAATTCTTCTGTCTAGCATTACATGAAGAAATCCCGTTTCCAACGAAATCCTCAAAGAGGTCCAAATATCCACATGCAGACTTTACAAACACAGTGTTTCCAAACTGTTCTATGAAAAGAATGGTTAAACTCTGTGAGTGGAATGCACACATCACAAAGTGGTTTCTCACACTGATTCACTCTAGTTTTTATACGAAGATATTTCCTTTTCTACCATTGGCCCCAAAGCGCTTGAAATGTCCACTTGCAAATTCCACAAAAAGAGGGTTTCAAATCTGCTCTGTCTAAAGTAAAGTTAATCTCTGTGAGTTGATCACACACAACCCAAAGAAGTTACTGAGAATTCTTCTGTTTAGCATTAGATGAAGAAATCCCATTTCCAACGAAATCCTCAAAGAGGTCCATATATGAACATGCAGACTTTACAAACACAGTGTTTCCAAACTGTTCTATGAAAAGAAAGGTTAAACTCTGTGAGTGGAACGCACACATCAGAAAGTGGTTTCTCAGAATGATTCACTCTAGTTTTTATACGAAGATATTTCCTTTACTACCGTTGGCCCCAAAGCGCTTGAAATATCCACTTGCAAATTCCAGAAAAAGAGGGTTTCAAATCATCTCTGTCTAAAGTAAAGTTCATCTCTGTGAGTTGAACACAAGCAACCCAAAGAAGTTACTGAGAATTCTTCTGTCTAGCATTAGATGAAGAAATCCCGTTTCCAACGAAATCCTCAAAGAGGTCCAAATATCCACATGCAGACTTTACAAACACAGTGTTTCCAAACTGTTCTATGAAAAAAAGGTTAAACTCTGTGAGTGGAGTGCACACATCACAAAGTGGTTTCTCAGACTGATTCACTCTAGTATTTAGACGAAGATATTTCCTTTTCTTCCGTTGGCCCCAAAGCGCTTGAAATCTCCACTTGCAAATTCCAGAAAAAGAGGGTTTCAAATCTGCTCTGTCTAAAGTAAAGTTCACCTCTGTGAGTCGAACACACACAACCCAAAGAATTACTGAGAATTCTTCTGTTTAGCATTAGATGAAGAAATCCCATTTCCAACGAAATCCTCAAAGAGGTCCATATATGAACATGCAGACTTTACAAACACAGTGTTTCCAAACTGTTCTATGAAAAGAAAGGTTAAACTCTGTGAGTGGAATGGACACATCACAAAGTAGTTTCTCAGACTGATTCTCTCTAGTTTTTATACGAAGATATTTCATTTTCTACCGTTGGCTCCAAAGCGCTTGAAATGTCCACTTGCACATTCCACAAAAAGAGGGTTTCAGATCTGCTCTGTCTAAAGGAAGGTTGATCTCTCTGACTTGAACTCACAAAACCCAAATAAGTTTCTGAGAATTCTTCTGTCTAGCATTTGTTGAAGAAATACCGTTTCCAATGAAATCCTCAAAGTGGTCAAATATCCACTTGCAGAATTTAGAAACAGAGTGTTTCCAAACTGTTCAATGAATAGAAAGGTTAAACTCCGTAAGTGCAACGCACACATCACAAAGTGGTTTCTCAGAATGATTCACTCTAGTTTTTATACGAAGATATTTCCTTTTCTACCGTTGGCCCCAAAGCCCTTGAAATGTCCACTTGCAAATTCCACAAAAAGATTGTTTCAAATCTGCTCTGTCTAAAGGAAGGTTCATCTCTGTGAGTTGAACACAGGCAAACCAAAGAAGTTACTGAGAATTCTTCTGTCTAGCATTAGATGAAGAAATCCCGTTTCCAACGAAATACTCAAAGAGGTCCAAATATCCACATGCAGACTTTACAAACACAGTGTTTCCAAACTGTTCTATGAAAAAAAGGTTAAACTCTGTGAGTGGAGTGCACACATCACAAAGTGGTTTCTCAGACTGATTCACTCTAGTTTTAATACGAAGATATTTCCTTTTCTTCCGTTGGCCCCAAAGCGCTTGAAATGTCCACTTGCAAATTCCACAAAAAGAGGGTTTCAAATCTGCTCTGTCTAAAGTAAAGTTCATCTCTGTGAGTCGAACACACACAACCCAAAGAAGTTACTGAGAATTCTTCTGTTTAGCATTAGATGAAGAAATCCCATTTCCAACGAAATCCTCAAAGAGGTCCATATATGAACATGCAGACTTTACAAACACAGTGTTTCCAAACTGTTCTATGAAAAGAAAGGTTAAACTCTGTGAGTGGAATGGACACATCACAAAGTAGTTTCTCAGACTGATTCTCTCTAGTTTTTATACGAAGATATTTCATTTTCTACCGTTGGCTCCAAAGCGCTTGAAATGTCCACTTGCACATTCCACAAAAAGAGGGTTTCATATCTGCTCTGTCTAAAGGAAGGTTGATCTCTCTGACTTGAACTCACAAAACCCAAATAAGTTTCTGAGAATTCTTCTGTCTAGCATTTGTTGAAGAAATACCGTTTCCAACGAAATCCTCAAAGTGGTCCAAATATCCACTTGCAGAATTTAGAAACAGAGTGTTTCCAAACTGTTCTATGAATAGAAAGGTTAAACTCCGTAAGTGCAACGCACACATCACAAAGTGGTTTCTCAGAATGATTCACTCTAGTTTTTATACGAAGATATTTCCTTTTCTACCGTTGGCCCCAAAGCCCTTGAAATGTCCACTTGCAAATTCCACAAAAAGATTGTTTCAAATCTGCTCTGTCTAAAGGAAGGTTCATCTCTGTGAGTTGAACACAGGCAAACCAAAGAAGTTACTGAGAATTCTTCTGTCTAGCATTAGATGAAGAAATCCCGTTTCCAACGAAATCCTCAAAGAGGTCCAAATATCCACTTGCGGACTTTAGAAACAGAGTGTTTCCAGGCTGCTCTATGAAAAGATAGGTTAAACTCTGTGAGTGCAACGCGCACATCAGAAAGTAGTTTCTCAGAATGATTCACTCTAGTTTTTATACGAAGATATTTCCTTTTCTACCGTTGGCCCCAAAGCGCTTGAAATGTCCACTTGCAAATTCCACAAAAAGAAGGTTTCAAATCTGCTCTGTCTAAAGGAATGTTCATCTCTGTGAGTTGAACACACGCAACCCAAAGAAGTTACTGAGAATTCTTCTGTCTAGCATTAGATGAAGAAATCCCGTTACCAACGAAATCCTCAAAGAGGTCCAAATATCCACATGCAGACCTTACAAACACAGTGTTTCCAAACTGTTCTATGAAAAAAAAGGTTAAACTCTGTGAGTGGAACGCACACATCAGAAAGTGGTTTCTCAGAATGATTCACTCTAGTTTTTATACGAAGATATTTCCTTTTCTACCGTTGGCGCCAAAGCGCTTCAAATGTCCAGTTGCAAATTCCAGGAAAAGAGGGTTTCAAATCTGCTCTGTCTAAAGGAATGTTCATCTCTGTGAGTTGAACACACGCAAACCAAAGAAGTTACTGAGAATTCTTCTGTCTAGCATTAGATGAAGAAATCCCGTTTCCAACGAAATCCTCAAAGAGGTCCAAATATCCACGTGCAGACCTTACAAACACAGTGTTTCCAAACTGTTCTATGAAAAAAAAGGTTAAACTCTGTGAGTGGAACGCACACATCAGAAAGTAGTTTCTCAGAATGATTCACTCTAGTTTTTATACGAAGTTATTTCCTTTTCTACCGTTGGCCCCAAAGCGCTTGAAATGTCCACTTGCAAATTCCACAAAAAGAGGGTTTCAAATCTGCTCTGTCTAAAGTAAAGTTCATCTCTGTGAGTTGAACACAAGCAACCCAAAGAAGTTACTGAGAATTCTTCTGTCTAGCATTAGATGAAGAAATCCCATTTCCAACGAAATCCTCAAAGAGGTTCATATATCCACATGCAGACTTTACAAACACAGTGTTTCCAAACTGTTCTATGAAAGGAAAGTTTAAACTCTGTGAGTGGAATGCACACATCACAAAGTGGTTTCTCAGACTGATTCTGTCTAGTTTTTATACGAAAATATTCCATTTTCTACCGTTGGCCCCAAAGCGCTTGAAATGTCCCCTTGCAAATTCCACAAAAAGAGGGTTTCATATCTGCTCTGTCTAAAGGAAGGTTGATTTCTCTGAGTTGAACTCACAAAACCCAAATAAGTTACTGAGAATTCTTCTGTCTAGCATTTGTTGAAGAAATACCGTTTCCAACGAAATCCTCAAAGTGGTCCAAATATCCACTTGCAGAATTTACAAACAGAGTGTTTCCAAACTGTTCTATGAATAGAAAGGTTAAACTCTGTAAGTGGAATGCACACATCACAAAGTGGTTTCTCAGAATGATTCACTCTAGTTTTTATACGAAGATATTTCCTTTTCTACCGTTGGCCCCAAAGGGCATGAAATGTCCACTTGCAAATTCCACAAAAAGATTGTTTCAAATCTGCTCTGTCTAAAGGAAGGTTCATCTCTGTGAGTTGAACACAGGCAACCCAAATAAGTTACTGAGAATTCTTCTGTCTAGCATTAGATGAAGAAATCCCGTTTCCAACGAAATCCTCAAAGAGGTCCAAATATCCACTAGCGGACTTTAGAAACAGAGTGTTTCCAAGCTGCTCTATGAAAAGAATGGTTAAACTCTGTGAGTGGAACGCACACATCACAAAGTGCTTTCTCAGAATGATTCACTCTAGTTTTTATACGAATATTTTTCCTTTCCAAACGTTGGCCCCAAAGCGCTTGAAATTTCCACTTGCAAATTCCACAAAAAGAGGGTTTCAAATCTGCTCTGTCAAAAGGAAGGTTCAGCTCTGTGAGGTGAACACAAGAAACCCAAAGAAGTTCCTGAGAATTCTTCTGTCTGGAATTAGATGAAGAAATCCCGTTTCCAACGAAATCCTCAAAGAGGTCCAAATATCCACATGCAGACTTTACAAACACAGTGTTTCCAAACTGTTCTATGAAAAGAAAGGTTAAACTCTGTGAGTGGAACGCACACATCAGAAAGTAGTTTCTCAGAATGATTCACTCTAGTTTTTATACGAAGATATTTCCTTTTCTACCGTTGGCGCCAAAGCGCTTCAAATGTCCAGTTGCAAATTCCACAAAAAGAGGGTTTCAGATCTGCTCTGTCTAAAGGAATGTTCATCTCTGTGAGTTGAACACACGCAACCCAAAGAAGTTACTGAGAATTCTTCTGTCTAGCATTAGATGAAGAAATCCCGTTTCCAACGAAATCCTCAAAGAGGTCCAAATATCCACATGCAGACCTTACAAACACAGTGTTTCCAAACTGTTCTATGAAAAAAAAGGTTAAACTCTGTGAGTGGAACGCACACATCAGAAAGTAGTTTCTCAGAATGATTCACTCTAGTTTTTATACGAAGTTATTTCCTTTTCTACCGTTGGCCCCAAAGCGCTTGAAATGTCCACTTGCAAATTCCAGAAAAAGAGGGTTTCAAATCATCTCTGTCTAAAGTAAAGTTCATCTCTGTGAGTTGAACACAAGCAACCCAAAGAAGTTACTGAGAATTCTTCTGTCTAGCATTAGATGAAGAAATCCCGTTTCCAACGAAATCCTCAAAGAGGTCCAAATATCCACATGCAGACTTTACAAACACAGTGTTTCCAAACTGTTCTATGAAAAAAAGGTTAAACTCTGTGAGTGGAGTGCACACATCACAAAGTGGTTTCTCAGACTGATTCACTCTAGTTTTAATACGAAGATATTTCCTTTTCTTCCGTTGGCCCCAAAGCGCTTGAAATGTCCACTTGCAAATTCCACAAAAAGAGGGTTTCAAATCTGCTCTGTCTAAAGTAAAGTTCATCTCTGTGAGTCGAACACACACAACCCAAAGAAGTTACTGAGAATTCTTCTGTTTAGCATTAGATGAAGAAATCCCATTTCCAACGAAATCCTCAAAGAGGTCCATATATGAACATGCAGACTTTACAAACACAGTGTTTCCAAACTGTTCTATGAAAAGAAAGGTTAAACTCTGTGAGTGGAATGGACACATCACAAAGTAGTTTCTCAGACTGATTCTCTCTAGTTTTTATACGAAGATATTTCATTTTCTACCGTTGGCTCCAAAGCGCTTGAAATGTCCACTTGCACATTCCACAAAAAGAGGGTTTCATATCTGCTCTGTCTAAAGGAAGGTTGATCTCTCTGACTTGAACTCACAAAACCCAAATAAGTTTCTGAGAATTCTTCTGTCTAGCATTTGTTGAAGAAATACCGTTTCCAATGAAATCCTCAAAGTGGTCAAATATCCACTTGCAGAATTTAGAAACAGAGTGTTTCCAAACTGTTCTATGAATAGAAAGGTTAAACTCCGTAAGTGCAGCGCACACATCACAAAGTGGTTTCTCAGAATGATTCACTCTAGTTTTTATACGAAGATATTTCCTTTTCTACCGTTGGCCCCAAAGCCCTTGAAATGTCCACTTGCAAATTCCACAAAAAGATTGTTTCAAATCTGCTCTGTCTAAAGTAATGCTCATCTCTGTGAGTTGAACACATGCAACCCAAAGAAGTCACTGAGAATTCTTCTGTCTAGCATTAGATGAAGAAATCCCGTTACCAACGAAATCCTCAAAGAGGCCCAAATATCCAAGTGCAGACCTTACAAACAGTGTTTCCAAACTGTTCTATGAAAAGAAAGGTTAAACTCTGTGAGTGGAATGCACTCATCAGAAAGTATTTTCTCAGAACGATTCACTCTAGTTTTTATACGAAGATATTTCCTTTTCTACCGTTGGCCCCAAAGCGCTTGAAATGTCCACTTGCAAATTCCAGAAAAAGAGGGTTTCAAATCTGCTCTGTCTAAAGTAAAGTTCATCTCTGTGAGTTGAACACTAGCAACCCAAAGAAGTTACTGAGAATTCTTCTGTCTAGCATTACATGAAGAAATCCCGTTTCCAACGAAATCCTCAAAGAGGTCCAAATATCCACATGCAGACTTTACAAACACAGTGTTTCCAAACTGTTCTATGAAAAGAAAGGTTAAACTCTGTGAGTGGAATGCACACATCACAAAGTGGTTTCTCACACTGATTCACTCTAGTTTTTATACGAAGATATTTCCTTTTCTACCATTGGCCCCAAAGCGCTTTAAATGTCCACTTGCAAATTCCACAAAAAGAGGGTTTCAAATCTGCTCTGTCTAAAGTAAAGTTAATCTCTATGAGTTGATCACACGCAACACAAAGAAGTTACTGAGAATTCTTCTGTCTAGCATTAGATGAAGAAATCCCGTTTCCTACGAAATCCTCAAAGAGGTCCAAATATCCACGTGCAGACTTTACAAACACAGTGTTTCCAAACTGTTCTATGAAAAGAAAGGTTAAACTCTGTGAGTGGAACGCAAACATCAGAAAGTAGTTTCTCAGAATGATTCACTCTAGTTTTTATACGAAGATATTTCCTTTTCTACCGTTGGCCCCAAAGCGCTTGAAATGTCCACTTGCAAATTACACAAAAAGAGGGTTTCAAATCTGCTCTCTCTAAAGGAATGTTCATCTTTGTGAGTTGAACACACGCAACCCAAAGAAGTTACTGAGAATTCTTCTGTCTAGCATTAGATGAAGAAATCCCGTTTCCAACGAAATCCTCAAGGAGGTCCAAATATCCACATGCAGACCTTACAAACACAGTGTTTCCAAACTGTTCCATGAAAAAAAAGTTAAACTCTGTGAGTGGAACGCACACATCAGAAAGTAGTTTCTCAGAATGATTCACTCTAGTTTTTATACGAAGTTATTTCCTTTTCTACCGTTGGCCCCAAAGCGCTTGAAATATCCACTTGCAAATTCCAGAAAAAGAGGGTTTCAAATCATCTCTGTCTAAAGTAAAGTTCATCTCTGTGAGTTGAACACAAGCAACCCAAAGAAGTTACTGAGAATTCTTCTGTCTAGCATTAGATGAAGAAATCCCGTTTCCAACGAAATCCTCAAAGAGGTCCAAATATCCACATGCAGACTTTACAAACACAGTGTTTCCAAACTGTTCTATGAAAAAAAGGTTAAACTCTGTGAGTGGAGTGCACACATCACAAAGTGGTTTCTCAGACTGATTCACTCTAGTATTTATACGAAGATATTTCCTTTTCTTCCGTTGGCCCCAAAGCGCTTGAAATCTCCACTTGCAAATTCCAGAAAAAGAGGGTTTCAAATCTGCTCTGTCTAAAGTAAAGTTCACCTCTGTGAGTCGAACACACACAACCCAAAGAATTACTGAGAATTCTTCTGTTTAGCATTAGATGAAGAAATCCCATTTCCAACGAAATCCTCAAAGAGGTCCATATATGAACATGCAGACTTTACAAACACAGTGTTTCCAAACTGTTCTATGAAAAGAAAGGTTAAACTCTGTGAGTGGAATGGACACATCACAAAGTAGTTTCTCAGACTGATTCTCTCTAGTTTTTATACGAAGATATTTCATTTTCTACCGTTGGCTCCAAAGCGCTTGAAATGTCCACTTGCACATTCCACAAAAAGAGGGTTTCATATCTGCTCTGTCTAAAGGAAGGTTGATCTCTCTGACTTGAACTCACAAAACCCAAATAAGTTTCTGAGAATTCTTCTGTCTAGCATTTGTTGAAGAAATACCGTTTCCAATGAAATCCTCAAAGTGGTCAAATATCCACTTGCAGAATTTAGAAACAGAGTGTTTCCAAACTGTTCTATGAATAGAAAGGTTAAACTCCGTAAGTGCAACGCACACATCACAAAGTGGTTTCTCAGAATGATTCACTCTAGTTTTTATACGAAGATATTTCCTTTTCTACCGTTGGCCCCAAAGCCCTTGAAATGTCCACTTGCAAATTCCACAAAAAGATTGTTTCAAATCTGCTCTGTCTAAAGGAAGGTTCATCTCTGTGAGTTGAACACAGGCAAACCAAAGAAGTTACTGAGAATTCTTCTGTCTAGCATTAGATGAAGAAATCCCGTTTCCAACGAAATACTCAAAGAGGTCCAAATATCCACATGCAGACTTTACAAACACAGTGTTTCCAAACTGTTCTATGAAAAAAAGGTTAAACTCTGTGAGTGGAGTGCACACATCACAAAGTGGTTTCTCAGACTGATTCACTCTAGTTTTAATACGAAGATATTTCCTTTTCTTCCGTTGGCCCCAAAGCGTTTGAAATGTCCACTTGCAAATTCCACAAAAAGAGGGTTTCAAATCTGCTCTGTCTAAAGTAAAGTTCATCTCTGTGAGTCGAACACACACAACCCAAAGAAGTTACTGAGAATTCTTCTGTTTAGCATTAGATGAAGAAATCCCATTTCCAACGAAATCCTCAAAGAGGTCCATATATGAACATGCAGACTTTACAAACACAGTGTTTCCAAACTGTTCTATGAAAAGAAAGGTTAAACTCTGTGAGTGGAATGGACACATCACAAAGTAGTTTCTCAGACTGATTCTCTCTAGTTTTTATACGAAGATATTTCATTTTCTACCGTTGGCTCCAAAGCGCTTGAAATGTCCACTTGCACATTCCACAAAAAGAGGGTTTCATATCTGCTCTGTCTAAAGGAAGGTTGATCTCTCTGACTTGAACTCACAAAACCCAAATAAGTTTCTGAGAATTCTTCTGTCTAGCATTTGTTGAAGAAATACCGTTTCCAACGAAATCCTCAAAGTGGTCCAAATATCCACTTGCAGAATTTAGAAACAGAGTGTTTCCAAACTGTTCTATGAATAGAAAGGTTAAACTCCGTAAGTGCAACGCACACATCACAAAGTGGTTTCTCAGAATGATTCACTCTAGTTTTTATACGAAGATATTTCCTTTTCTACCGTTGGCCCCAAAGCCCTTGAAATGTCCACTTGCAAATTCCACAAAAAGATTGTTTCAAATCTGCTCTGTCTAAAGGAAGGTTCATCTCTGTGAGTTGAACACAGGCAAACCAAAGAAGTTACTGAGAATTCTTCTGTCTAGCATTAGATGAAGAAATCCCGTTTCCAACGAAATCCTCAAAGAGGTCCAAATATCCACTTGCGGACTTTAGAAACAGAGTGTTTCCAAGCTGCTCTATGAAAAGATAGGTTAAACTCTGTGAGTGCAACGCGCACATCAGAAAGTAGTTTCTCAGAATGATTCACTCTAGTTTTTATACGAAGATATTTCCTTTTCTACCGTTGGCCCCAAAGCGCTTGAAATGTCCACTTGCAAATTCCACAAAAAGAGGGTTTCAAATCTGCTCTGTCTAAAGGAATGTTCATCTCTGTGAGTTGAACACACGCAACCCAAAGAAGTTACTGAGAATTCTTCTGTCTAGCATTAGATGAAGAAATCCCGTTACCAACGAAATCCTCAAAGAGGTCCAAATATCCACATGCAGACCTTACAAACACAGTGTTTCCAAACTGTTCTATGAAAAAAAAGGTTAAACTCTGTGAGTGGAACGCACACATCAGAAAGTGGTTTCTCAGAATGATTCACTCTAGTTTTTATACGAAGATATTTCCTTTTCTACCGTTGGCGCGAAAGCGCTTCAAATGTCCAGTTGCAAATTCCAGGAAAAGAGGGTTTCAAATCTGCTCTGTCTAAAGGAATGTTCATCTCTGTGAGTTGAACACACGCAAACCAAAGAAGTTACTGAGAATTCTTCTGTCTAGCATTAGATGAAGAAATCCCGTTTCCAACGAAATCCTCAAAGAGGTCCAAATATCCACGTGCAGACCTTACAAACACAGTGTTTCCAAACTGTTCTATGAAAAAAAAGGTTAAACTCTGTGAGTGGAACGCACACATCAGAAAGTAGTTTCTCAGAATGATTCACTCTAGTTTTTATACGAAGTTATTTCCTTTTCTACCGTTGGCCCCAAAGCGCTTGAAATGTCCACTTGCAAATTCCACAAAAAGAGGGTTTCAAATCTGCACTGTCTAAAGTAAAGTTCATCTCTGTGAGTTGAACACAAGCAACCCAAAGAAGTTACTGAGAATTCTTCTGTCTAGCATTAGATGAAGAAATCCCATTTCCAACGAAATCCTCAAAGAGGTTCATATATCCACATGCAGACTTTACAAACACAGTGTTTCCAAACTGTTCTATGAAAGGAAAGTTTAAACTCTGTGAGTGGAATGCACACATCACAAAGTGGTTTCTCAGACTGATTCTGTCTAGTTTTTATACGAAAATATTCCATTTTCTACCGTTGGCCCCAAAGCGCTTGAAATGTCCCCTTGCAAATTCCACAAAAAGAGGGTTTCATATCTGCTCTGTCTAAAGGAAGGTTGATCTCTCTGAGTTGAACTCACAAAACCCAAATAAGTTACTGAGAATTCTTCTGTCTAGCATTTGTTGAAGAAATACCGTTTCCAACGAAATCCTCAAAGTGGTCCAAATATCCACTTGCAGAATTTACAAACAGAGTGTTTCCAAACTGTTCTATGAATAGAAAGGTTAAACTCTGTAAGTGGAATGCACACATCACAAAGTGGTTTCTCAGAATGATTCACTCTAGTTTTTATACGAAGATATTTCCTTTTCTACCGTTGGCCCCAAAGGGCATGAAATGTCCACTTGCAAATTCCACAAAAAGATTGTTTCAAATCTGCTCTGTCTAAAGGAAGGTTCATCTCTGTGAGTTGAACACAGGCAACCCAAATAAGTTACTGAGAATTCTTCTGTCTAGCATTAGATGAAGAAATCCCGTTTCCAACGAAATCCTCAAAGAGGTCCAAATATCCACTAGCGGACTTTAGAAACAGAGTGTTTCCAAGCTGCTCTATGAAAAGAATGGTTAAACTCTGTGAGTGGAACGCACACATCACAAAGTGCTTTCTCAGAATGATTCTCTCTAGTTTTTATACGAATATTTTTCCTTTCCAAACGTTGGCCCCAAAGCGCTTGAAATGTCCACTTGCAAATTCCACAAAAAGAGGGTTTCAAATCTGCTCTGTCAAAAGGAATGTTCAGCTCTGTGAGGTGAACACAAGAAACCCAAAGAAGTTCCTGAGAATTCTTCTGTCTGGAATTAGATGAAGAAATCCCGTTTCCAACGAAATCCTCAAAGAGGTCCAAATATCCACATGCAGACCTTACAAACACAGTGTTTCCAAACTGTTCTATGAAAAAAAAGGTTAAACTCTGTGAGTGGAACGCACACATCACAAAGTAGTTTCTCAGAATGATTCACTCTAGTTTTTATACGAAGTTATTTCCTTTTCTACCGTTGGCCCCAAAGCGCTTGAAATGTCCACTTGCAAATTCCAGAAAAAGAGGGTTTCAAATCATCTCTGTCTAAAGTAAAGTTCATCTCTGTGAGTTGAACACAAGCAACCCAAAGAAGTTACTGAGAATTCTTCTGTCTAGCATTAGATGAAGAAATCCCGTTTCCAACGAAATACTCAAAGAGGTCCAAATATCCACATGCAGACTTTACAAACACAGTGTTTCCAAACTGTTCTATGAAAAAAAGGTTAAACTCTGTGAGTGGAGTGCACACATCACAAAGTGGTTTCTCAGACTGATTCACTCTAGTTTTAATACGAAGATATTTCCTTTTCTTCCGTTGGCCCCAAAGCGCTTGAAATGTCCACTTGCAAATTCCACAAAAAGAGGGTTTCAAATCTGCTCTGTCTAAAGTAAAGTTCATCTCTGTGAGTCGAACACACACAACCCAAAGAAGTTACTGAGAATTCTTCTGTTTAGCATTAGATGAAGAAATCCCATTTCCAACGAAATCCTCAAAGAGGTCCATATATGAACATGCAGACTTTACAAACACAGTGTTTCCAAACTGTTCTATGAAAAGAAAGGTTAAACTCTGTGAGTGGAATGGACACATCACAAAGTAGTTTCTCAGACTGATTCTCTCTAGTTTTTATACGAAGATATTTCATTTTCTACCGTTGGCTCCAAAGCGCTTGAAATGTCCACTTGCACATTCCACAAAAAGAGGGTTTCATATCTGCTCTGTCTAAAGGAAGGTTGATCTCTCTGACTTGAACTCACAAAACCCAAATAAGTTTCTGAGAATTCTTCTGTCTAGCATTTGTTGAAGAAATACCGTTTCCAATGAAATCCTCAAAGTGGTCAAATATCCACTTGCAGAATTTAGAAACAGAGTGTTTCCAAACTGTTCTATGAATAGAAAGGTTAAACTCCGTAAGTGCAGCGCACACATCACAAAGTGGTTTCTCAGAATGATTCACTCTAGTTTTTATACGAAGATATTTCCTTTTCTACCGTTGGCCCCAAAGCCCTTGAAATGTCCACTTGCAAATTCCACAAAAAGATTGTTTCAAATCTGCTCTGTCTAAAGTAATGCTCATCTCTGTGAGTTGAACACATGCAACCCAAAGAAGTTACTGAGAATTCTTCTGTCTAGCATTAGATGAAGAAATCCCGTTACCAACGAAATCCTCAAAGAGGCCCATATATCCAAGTGCAGACCTTACAAACAGTGTTTCCAAACTGTTCTATGAAAAGAAAGGTTAAACTCTGTGAGTGGAATGCACTCATCAGAAAGTATTTTCTCAGAACGATTCACTCTAGTTTTTATACGAAGATATTTCCTTTTCTACCGTTGGCCCCAAAGCGCTTGAAATGTCCACTTGCAAATTCCAGAAAAAGAGGGTTTCAAATCTGCTCTGTCTAAAGTAAAGTTCATCTCTGTGAGTTGAACACTAGCAACCCAAAGAAGTTACTGAGAATTCTTCTGTCTAGCATTACATGAAGAAATCCCGTTTCCAACGAAATCCTCAAAGAGGTCCAAATATCCACATGCAGACTTTACAAACACAGTGTTTCCAAACTGTTCTATGAAAAGAAAGGTTAAACTCTGTGAGTGGAATGCACACATCACAAAGTGGTTTCTCACACTGATTCACTCTAGTTTTTATACGAAGATATTTCCTTTTCTACCATTGGCCCCAAAGCGCTTGAAATGTCCACTTGCAAATTCCACAAAAAGAGGGTTTCAAATCTGCTCTGTCTAAAGTAAAGTTAATCTCTGTGAGTTGATCACACACAACCCAAAGAAGTTACTGAGAATTCTTCTGTTTAGCATTAGATGAAGAAATCCCATTTCCAACGAAATCCTCAAAGAGGTCCATATATGAACATGCAGACTTTACAAACACAGTGTTTCCAAACTGTTCTATGAAAAGAAAGGTTAAACTCTGTGAGTGGAACGCACACATCAGAAAGTGGTTTCTCAGAATGATTCACTCTAGTTTTTATACGAAGATATTTCCTTTTCTTCCGTTGGCGCCAAAGCTCTTGAAATGTCCAGTTGCAAATTCCAGGAAAAGAGGGTTTCAAATCTGCTCTGTCTAAAGGAATGTTCATCTCTGTGAGTTCAACACACGCAACACAAAGAAGTTACTGAGAATTCTTCTGTCTAGCATTAGATGAAGAAATCCCGTTTCCAACGAAATCCTCAAAGAGGTCCAAATATCCACGTGCAGACTTTACAAACACAGTGTTTCCAAACTGTTCTATGAAAAGAAAGGTTAAACTCTGTGAGTGGAACGCAAACATCAGAAAGTAGTTTCTCAGAATGATTCACTCTAGTTTTTATACGAAGATATTTCCTTTTCTACCGTTGGCCCCAAAGCGCTTGAAATGTCCACTTGCAAATTACACAAAAAGAGGGTTTCAAATCTGCTCTGTCTAAAGGAATGTTCATCTCTGTGAGTTGAACACACGCAACCCAAAGAAGTTACTGAGAATTCTTCTGTCTAGCATTAGATGAAGAAATCCCGTTTCCAACGAAATCCTCAAGGAGGTCCAAATATCCACATGCAGACCTTACAAACACAGTGTTTCCAAACTGTTCCATGAAAAAAAAGTTAAACTCTGTGAGTGGAACGCACACATCAGAAAGTAGTTTCTCAGAATGATTCACTCTAGTTTTTATACGAAGTTATTTCCTTTTCTACCGTTGGCCCCAAAGCGCTTGAAATATCCACTTGCAAATTCCAGAAAAAGAGGGTTTCAAATCATCTCTGTCTAAAGTAAAGTTCATCTCTGTGAGTTGAACACAAGCAACCCAAAGAAGTTACTGAGAATTCTTCTGTCTAGCATTAGATGAAGAAATCCCGTTTCCAACGAAATCCTCAAAGAGGTCCAAATATCCACATGCAGACTTTACAAACACAGTGTTTCCAAACTGTTCTATGAAAAAAAGGTTAAACTCTGTGAGTGGAGTGCACACATCACAAAGTGGTTTCTCAGACTGATTCACTCTAGTATTTATACGAAGATATTTCCTTTTCTTCCGTTGGCCCCAAAGCGCTTGAAATCTCCACTTGCAAATTCCAGAAAAAGAGGGTTTCAAATCTGCTCTGTCTAAAGTAAAGTTCACCTCTGTGAGTCGAACACACACAACCCAAAGAATTACTGAGAATTCTTCTGTTTAGCATTAGATGAAGAAATCCCATTTCCAACGAAATCCTCAAAGAGGTCCATATATGAACATGCAGACTTTACAAACACAGTGTTTCCAAACTGTTCTATGAAAAGAAAGGTTAAACTCTGTGAGTGGAATGGACACATCACAAAGTAGTTTCTCAGACTGATTCTCTCTAGTTTTTATACGAAGATATTTCATTTTCTACCGTTGGCTCCAAAGCGCTTGAAATGTCCACTTGCACATTCCACAAAAAGAGGGTTTCAGATCTGCTCTGTCTAAAGGAAGGTTGATCTCTCTGACTTGAACTCACAAAACCCAAATAAGTTTCTGAGAATTCTTCTGTCTAGCATTTGTTGAAGAAATACCGTTTCCAATGAAATCCTCAAAGTGGTCAAATATCCACTTGCAGAATTTAGAAACAGAGTGTTTCCAAACTGTTCTATGAATAGAAAGGTTAAACTCCGTAAGTGCAACGCACACATCACAAAGTGGTTTCTCAGAATGATTCACTCTAGTTTTTATACGAAGATATTTCCTTTTCTACCGTTGGCCCCAAAGCCCTTGAAATGTCCACTTGCAAATTCCACAAAAAGATTGTTTCAAATCTGCTCTGTCTAAAGGAAGGTTCATCTCTGTGAGTTGAACACAGGCAAACCAAAGAAGTTACTGAGAATTCTTCTGTCTAGCATTAGATGAAGAAATCCCGTTTCCAACGAAATACTCAAAGAGGTCCAAATATCCACATGCAGACTTTACAAACACAGTGTTTCCAAACTGTTCTATGAAAAAAAGGTTAAACTCTGTGAGTGGAGTGCACACATCACAAAGTGGTTTCTCAGACTGATTCACTCTAGTTTTAATACGAAGATATTTCCTTTTCTTCCGTTGGCCCCAAAGCGCTTGAAATGTCCACTTGCAAATTCCACAAAAAGAGGGTTTCAAATCTGCTCTGTCTAAAGTAAAGTTCATCTCTGTGAGTCGAACACACACAACCCAAAGAAGTTACTGAGAATTCTTCTGTTTAGCATTAGATGAAGAAATCCCATTTCCAACGAAATCCTCAAAGAGGTCCATATATGAACATGCAGACTTTACAAACACAGTGTTTCCAAACTGTTCTATGAAAAGAAAGGTTAAACTCTGTGAGTGGAATGGACACATCACAAAGTAGTTTCTCAGACTGATTCTCTCTAGTTTTTATACGAAGATATTTCATTTTCTACCGTTGGCTCCAAAGCGCTTGAAATGTCCACTTGCACATTCCACAAAAAGAGGGTTTCATATCTGCTCTGTCTAAAGGAAGGTTGATCTCTCTGACTTGAACTCACAAAACCCCAATAAGTTTCTGAGAATTCTTCTGTCTAGCATTTGTTGAAGAAATACCGTTTCCAACGAAATCCTCAAAGTGGTCCAAATATCCACTTGCAGAATTTAGAAACAGAGTGTTTCCAAACTGTTCTATGAATAGAAAGGTTAAACTCCGTAAGTGCAACGCACACATCACAAAGTGGTTTCTCAGAATGATTCACTCTAGTTTTTATACGAAGATATTTCCTTTTCTACCGTTGGCCCCAAAGCCCTTGAAATGTCCACTTGCAAATTCCACAAAAAGATTGTTTCAAATCTGCTCTGTCTAAAGGAAGGTTCATCTCTGTGAGTTGAACACAGGCAAACCAAAGAAGTTACTGAGAATTCTTCTGTCTAGCATTAGATGAAGAAATCCCGTTTCCAACGAAATACTCAAAGAGGTCCAAATATCCACATGCAGACTTTACAAACACAGTGTTTCCAAACTGTTCTATGAAAAAAAGGTTAAACTCTGTGAGTGGAGTGCACACATCACAAAGTGGTTTCTCAGACTGATTCACTCTAGTTTTAATACGAAGATATTTCCTTTTCTTCCGTTGGCCCCAAAGCGCTTGAAATGTCCACTTGCAAATTCCACAAAAAGAGGGTTTCAAATCTGCTCTGTCTAAAGTAAAGTTCATCTCTGTGAGTCGAACACACACAACCCAAAGAAGTTACTGAGAATTCTTCTGTTTAGCATTAGATGAAGAAATCCCATTTCCAACGAAATCCTCAAAGAGGTCCATATATGAACATGCAGACTTTACAAACACAGTGTTTCCAAACTGTTCTATGAAAAGAAAGGTTAAACTCTGTGAGTGGAATGGACACATCACAAAGTAGTTTCTCAGACTGATTCTCTCTAGTTTTTATACGAAGATATTTCATTTTCTACCGTTGGCTCCAAAGCGCTTGAAATGTCCACTTGCACATTCCACAAAAAGAGGGTTTCATATCTGCTCTGTCTAAAGGAAGGTTGATCTCTCTGACTTGAACTCACAAAACCCAAATAAGTTTCTGAGAATTCTTCTGTCTAGCATTTGTTGAAGAAATACCGTTTCCAATGAAATCCTCAAAGTGGTCAAATATCCACTTGCAGAATTTAGAAACAGAGTGTTTCCAAACTGTTCTATGAATAGAAAGGTTAAACTCCGTAAGTGCAACGCACACATCACAAAGTGGTTTCTCAGAATGATTCACTCTAGTTTTTATACGAAGATATTTCCTTTTCTACCGTTGGCCCCAAAGCCCTTGAAATGTCCACTTGCAAATTCCACAAAAAGATTGTTTCAAATCTGCTCTGTCTAAAGGAAGGTTCATCTCTGTGAGTTGAACACAGGCAAACCAAAGAAGTTACTGAGAATTCTTCTGTCTAGCATTAGATGAAGAAATCCCGTTTCCAACGAAATACTCAAAGAGGTCCAAATATCCACATGCAGACTTTACAAACACAGTGTTTCCAAACTGTTCTATGAAAAAAAGGTTAAACTCTGTGAGTGGAGTGCACACATCACAAAGTGGTTTCTCAGACTGATTCACTCTAGTTTTAATACGAAGATATTTCCTTTTCTTCCGTTGGCCCCAAAGCGCTTGAAATGTCCACTTGCAAATTCCACAAAAAGAGGGTTTCAAATCTGCTCTGTCTAAAGTAAAGTTCATCTCTGTGAGTCGAACACACACAACCCAAAGAAGTTACTGAGAATTCTTCTGTTTAGCATTAGATGAAGAAATCCCATTTCCAACGAAATCCTCAAAGAGGTCCATATATGAACATGCAGACTTTACAAACACAGTGTTTCCAAACTGTTCTATGAAAAGAAAGGTTAAACTCTGTGAGTGGAATGGACACATCACAAAGTAGTTTCTCAGACTGATTCTCTCTAGTTTTTATACGAAGATATTTCATTTTCTACCGTTGGCTCCAAAGCGCTTGAAATGTCCACTTGCACATTCCACAAAAAGAGGGTTTCATATCTGCTCTGTCTAAAGGAAGGTTGATCTCTCTGACTTGAACTCACAAAACCCAAATAAGTTTCTGAGAATTCTTCTGTCTAGCATTTGTTGAAGAAATACCGTTTCCAATGAAATCCTCAAAGTGGTCAAATATCCACTTGCAGAATTTAGAAACAGAGTGTTTCCAAACTGTTCTATGAATAGAAAGGTTAAACTCCGTAAGTGCAACGCACACATCACAAAGTGGTTTCTCAGAATGATTCACTCTAGTTTTTATACGAAGATATTTCCTTTTCTACCGTTGGCCCCAAAGCCCTTGAAATGTCCACTTGCAAATTCCACAAAAAGATTGTTTCAAATCTGCTCTGTCTAAAGGAAGGTTCATCTCTGTGAGTTGAACACAGGCAAACCAAAGAAGTTACTGAGAATTCTTCTGTCTAGCATTAGATGAAGAAATCCCGTTTCCAACGAAATACTCAAAGAGGTCCAAATATCCACATGCAGACTTTACAAACACAGTGTTTCCAAACTGTTCTATGAAAAAAAGGTTAAACTCTGTGAGTGGAGTGCACACATCACAAAGTGGTTTCTCAGACTGATTCACTCTAGTTTTAATACGAAGATATTTCCTTTTCTTCCGTTGGCCCCAAAGCGCTTGAAATGTCCACTTGCAAATTCCACAAAAAGAGGGTTTCAAATCTGCTCTGTCTAAAGTAAAGTTCATCTCTGTGAGTCGAACACACACAACCCAAAGAAGTTACTGAGAATTCTTCTGTTTAGCATTAGATGAAGAAATCCCATTTCCAACGAAATCCTCAAAGAGGTCCATATATGAACATGCAGACTTTACAAACACAGTGTTTCCAAACTGTTCTATGAAAAGAAAGGTTAAACTCTGTGAGTGGAATGGACACATCACAAAGTAGTTTCTCAGACTGATTCTCTCTAGTTTTTATACGAAGATATTTCATTTTCTACCGTTGGCTCCAAAGCGCTTGAAATGTCCACTTGCACATTCCACAAAAAGAGGGTTTCATATCTGCTCTGTCTAAAGGAAGGTTGATCTCTCTGACTTGAACTCACAAAACCCAAATAAGTTTCTGAGAATTCTTCTGTCTAGCATTTGTTGAAGAAATACCGTTTCCAATGAAATCCTCAAAGTGGTCAAATATCCACTTGCAGAATTTAGAAACAGAGTGTTTCCAAACTGTTCTATGAATAGAAAGGTTAAACTCCGTAAGTGCAACGCACACATCACAAAGTGGTTTCTCAGAATGATTCACTCTAGTTTTTATACGAAGATATTTCCTTTTCTACCGTTGGCCCCAAAGCCCTTGAAATGTCCACTTGCAAATTCCACAAAAAGATTGTTTCAAATCTGCTCTGTCTAAAGGAAGGTTCATCTCTGTGAGTTGAACACAGGCAAACCAAAGAAGTTACTGAGAATTCTTCTGTCTAGCATTAGATGAAGAAATCCCGTTTCCAACGAAATACTCAAAGAGGTCCAAATATCCACATGCAGACTTTACAAACACAGTGTTTCCAAACTGTTCTATGAAAAAAAGGTTAAACTCTGTGAGTGGAGTGCACACATCACAAAGTGGTTTCTCAGACTGATTCACTCTAGTTTTAATACGAAGATATTTCCTTTTCTTCCGTTGGCCCCAAAGCGCTTGAAATGTCCACTTGCAAATTCCACAAAAAGAGGGTTTCAAATCTGCTCTGTCTAAAGTAAAGTTCATCTCTGTGAGTCGAACACACACAACCCAAAGAAGTTACTGAGAATTCTTCTGTTTAGCATTAGATGAAGAAATCCCATTTCCAACGAAATCCTCAAAGAGGTCCATATATGAACATGCAGACTTTACAAACACAGTGTTTCCAAACTGTTCTATGAAAAGAAAGGTTAAACTCTGTGAGTGGAATGGACACATCACAAAGTAGTTTCTCAGACTGATTCTCTCTAGTTTTTATACGAAGATATTTCATTTTCTACCGTTGGCTCCAAAGCGCTTGAAATGTCCACTTGCACATTCCACAAAAAGAGGGTTTCATATCTGCTCTGTCTAAAGGAAGGTTGATCTCTCTGACTTGAACTCACAAAACCCAAATAAGTTTCTGAGAATTCTTCTGTCTAGCATTTGTTGAAGAAATACCGTTTCCAATGAAATCCTCAAAGTGGTCAAATATCCACTTGCAGAATTTAGAAACAGAGTGTTTCCAAACTGTTCTATGAATAGAAAGGTTAAACTCCGTAAGTGCAACGCACACATCACAAAGTGGTTTCTCAGAATGATTCACTCTAGTTTTTATACGAAGATATTTCCTTTTCTACCGTTGGCCCCAAAGCCCTTGAAATGTCCACTTGCAAATTCCACAAAAAGATTGTTTCAAATCTGCTCTGTCTAAAGGAAGGTTCATCTCTGTGAGTTGAACACAGGCAAACCAAAGAAGTTACTGAGAATTCTTCTGTCTAGCATTAGATGAAGAAATCCCGTTTCCAACGAAATACTCAAAGAGGTCCAAATATCCACATGCAGACTTTACAAACACAGTGTTTCCAAACTGTTCTATGAAAAAAAGGTTAAACTCTGTGAGTGGAGTGCACACATCACAAAGTGGTTTCTCAGACTGATTCACTCTAGTTTTAATACGAAGATATTTCCTTTTCTTCCATTGGCCCCAAAGCGCTTGAAATGTCCACTTGCAAATTCCACAAAAAGAGGGTTTCAAATCTGCTCTGTCTAAAGTAAAGTTCATCTCTGTGAGTCGATCACACACAACCCAAAGAAGTTACTGAGAATTCTTCTGTTTAGCATTAGATGAAGAAATCCCATTTCCAACGAAATCCTCAAAGAGGTCCATATATGAACATGCAGACTTTACAAACACAGTGTTTCCAAACTGTTCTATGAAAAGAAAGGTTAAACTCTGTGAGTGGAATGGACACATCACAAAGTAGTTTCTCAGACTGATTCTCTCTAGTTTTTATACGAAGATATTTCATTTTCTACCGTTGGCTCCAAAGCGCTTGAAATGTCCACTTGCACATTCCACAAAAAGAGGGTTTCATATCTGCTCTGTCTAAAGGAAGGTTGATCTCTCTGACTTGAACTCACAAAACCCAAATAAGTTTCTGAGAATTCTTCTGTCTAGCATTTGTTGAAGAAATACCGTTTCCAATGAAATCCTCAAAGTGGTCAAATATCCACTTGCAGAATTTAGAAACAGAGTGTTTCCAAACTGTTCTATGAATAGAAAGGTTAAACTCCGTAAGTGCAACGCACACATCACAAAGTGGTTTCTCAGAATGATTCACTCTAGTTTTTATACGAAGATATTTCCTTTTCTACCGTTGGCCCCAAAGCCCTTGAAATGTCCACTTGCAAATTCCACAAAAAGATTGTTTCAAATCTGCTCTGTCTAAAGGAAGGTTCATCTCTGTGAGTTGAACACAGGCAAACCAAAGAAGTTACTGAGAATTCTTCTGTCTAGCATTAGATGAAGAAATCCCGTTTCCAACGAAATCCTCAAAGAGGTCCAAATATCCACATGCAGACTTTACAAACACAGTGTTTCCAAACTGTTCTATGAAAAAAAGGTTAAACTCTGTGAGTGGAGTGCACACATCACAAAGTGGTTTCTCAGACTGATTCACTCTAGTTTTAATACGAAGATATTTCCTTTTCTTCCGTTGGCCCCAAAGCGCTTGAAATGTCCACTTGCAAATTCCACAAAAAGAGGGTTTCAAATCTGCTCTGTCTAAAGTAAAGTTCATCTCTGTGAGTCGAACACACACAACCCAAAGAAGTTACTGAGAATTCTTCTGTTTAGCATTAGATGAAGAAATCCCATTTCCAACGAAATCCTCAAAGAGGTCCATATATGAACATGCAGACTTTACAAACACAGTGTTTCCAAACTGTTCTATGAAAAGAAAGGTTAAACTCTGTGAGTGGAATGGACACATCACAAAGTAGTTTCTCAGACTGATTCTCTCTAGTTTTTATACGAAGATATTTCATTTTCTACCGTTGGCTCCAAAGCGCTTGAAATGTCCACTTGCACATTCCACAAAAAGAGGGTTTCATATCTGCTCTGTCTAAAGGAAGGTTGATCTCTCTGACTTGAACTCACAAAACCCAAATAAGTTTCTGAGAATTCTTCTGTCTAGCATTTGTTGAAGAAATACCGTTTCCAATGAAATCCTCAAAGTGGTCAAATATCCACTTGCAGAATTTAGAAACAGAGTGTTTCCAAACTGTTCTATGAATAGAAAGGTTAAACTCCGTAAGTGCAACGCACACATCACAAAGTGGTTTCTCAGAATGATTCACTCTAGTTTTTATACGAAGATATTTCCTTTTCTACCGTTGGCCCCAAAGCCCTTGAAATGTCCACTTGCAAATTCCACAAAAAGATTGTTTCAAATCTGCTCTGTCTAAAGGAAGGTTCATCTCTGTGAGTTGAACACAGGCAAACCAAAGAAGTTACTGAGAATTCTTCTGTCTAGCATTAGATGAAGAAATCCCGTTTCCAACGAAATCCTCAAAGAGGTCCAAATATCCACATGCAGACTTTACAAACACAGTGTTTCCAAACTGTTCTATGAAAAAAAGGTTAAACTCTGTGAGTGGAGTGCACACATCACAAAGTGGTTTCTCAGACTGATTCACTCTAGTTTTAATACGAAGATATTTCCTTTTCTTCCGTTGGCCCCAAAGCGCTTGAAATGTCCACTTGCAAATTCCACAAAAAGAGGGTTTCAAATCTGCTCTGTCTAAAGTAAAGTTCATCTCTGTGAGTCGAACACACACAACCCAAAGAAGTTACTGAGAATTCTTCTGTTTAGCATTAGATGAAGAAATCCCATTTCCAACGAAATCCTCAAAGAGGTCCATATATGAACATGCAGACTTTACAAACACAGTGTTTCCAAACTGTTCTATGAAAAGAAAGGTTAAACTCTGTGAGTGGAATGGACACATCACAAAGTAGTTTCTCAGACTGATTCTCTCTAGTTTTTATACGAAGATATTTCATTTTCTACCGTTGGCTCCAAAGCGCTTGAAATGTCCACTTGCACATTCCACAAAAAGAGGGTTTCATATCTGCTCTGTCTAAAGGAAGGTTGATCTCTCTGACTTGAACTCACAAAACCCAAATAAGTTTCTGAGAATTCTTCTGTCTAGCATTTGTTGAAGAAATACCGTTTCCAATGAAATCCTCAAAGTGGTCAAATATCCACTTGCAGAATTTAGAAACAGAGTGTTTCCAAACTGTTCTATGAATAGAAAGGTTAAACTCCGTAAGTGCAACGCACACATCACAAAGTGGTTTCTCAGAATGATTCACTCTAGTTTTTATACGAAGATATTTCCTTTTCTACCGTTGGCCCCAAAGCCCTTGAAATGTCCACTTGCAAATTCCACAAAAAGATTGTTTCAAATCTGCTCTGTCTAAAGGAAGGTTCATCTCTGTGAGTTGAACACAGGCAAACCAAAGAAGTTACTGAGAATTCTTCTGTCTAGCATTAGATGAAGAAATCCCGTTTCCAACGAAATACTCAAAGAGGTCCAAATATCCACATGCAGACTTTACAAACACAGTGTTTCCAAACTGTTCTATGAAAAAAAGGTTAAACTCTGTGAGTGGAGTGCACACATCACAAAGTGGTTTCTCAGACTGATTCACTCTAGTTTTAATACGAAGATATTTCCTTTTCTTCCGTTGGCCCCAAAGCGCTTGAAATGTCCACTTGCAAATTCCACAAAAAGAGGGTTTCAAATCTGCTCTGTCTAAAGTAAAGTTCATCTCTGTGAGTCGAACACACACAACCCAAAGAAGTTACTGAGAATTCTTCTGTTTAGCATTAGATGAAGAAATCCCATTTCCAACGAAATCCTCAAAGAGGTCCATATATGAACATGCAGACTTTACAAACACAGTGTTTCCAAACTGTTCTATGAAAAGAAAGGTTAAACTCTGTGAGTGGAATGGACACATCACAAAGTAGTTTCTCAGACTGATTCTCTCTAGTTTTTATACGAAGATATTTCATTTTCTACCGTTGGCTCCAAAGCGCTTGAAATGTCCACTTGCACATTCCACAAAAAGAGGGTTTCATATCTGCTCTGTCTAAAGGAAGGTTGATCTCTCTGACTTGAACTCACAAAACCCAAATAAGTTTCTGAGAATTCTTCTGTCTAGCATTTGTTGAAGAAATACCGTTTCCAATGAAATCCTCAAAGTGGTCAAATATCCACTTGCAGAATTTAGAAACAGAGTGTTTCCAAACTGTTCTATGAATACAAAGGTTAAACTCCGTAAGTGCAACGCACACATCACAAAGTGGTTTCTCAGAATGATTCACTCTAGTTTTTATACGAAGATATTTCCTTTTCTACCGTTGGCCCCAAAGCCCTTGAAATGTCCACTTGCAAATTCCACAAAAAGATTGTTTCAAATCTGCTCTGTCTAAAGGAAGGTTCATCTCTGTGAGTTGAACACAGGCAAACCAAAGAAGTTACTGAGAATTCTTCTGTCTAGCATTAGATGAAGAAATCCCGTTTCCAACGAAATACTCAAAGAGGTCCAAATATCCACATGCAGACTTTACAAACACAGTGTTTCCAAACTGTTCTATGAAAAAAAGGTTAAACTCTGTGAGTGGAGTGCACACATCACAAAGTGGTTTCTCAGACTGATTCACTCTAGTTTTAATACGAAGATATTTCCTTTTCTTCCGTTGGCCCCAAAGCGCTTGAAATGTCCACTTGCAAATTCCACAAAAAGAGGGTTTCAAATCTGCTCTGTCTAAAGTAAAGTTCATCTCTGTGAGTCGAACACACACAACCCAAAGAAGTTACTGAGAATTCTTCTGTTTAGCATTAGATGAAGAAATCCCATTTCCAACGAAATCCTCAAAGAGGTCCATATATGAACATGCAGACTTTACAAACACAGTGTTTCCAAACTGTTCTATGAAAAGAAAGGTTAAACTCTGTGAGTGGAATGGACACATCACAAAGTAGTTTCTCAGACTGATTCTCTCTAGTTTTTATACGAAGATATTTCATTTTCTACCGTTGGCTCCAAAGCGCTTGAAATGTCCACTTGCACATTCCACAAAAAGAGGGTTTCATATCTGCTCTGTCTAAAGGAAGGTTGATCTCTCTGACTTGAACTCACAAAACCCAAATAAGTTTCTGAGAATTCTTCTGTCTAGCATTTGTTGAAGAAATACCGTTTCCAATGAAATCCTCAAAGTGGTCAAATATCCACTTGCAGAATTTAGAAACAGAGTGTTTCCAAACTGTTCTATGAATAGAAAGGTTAAACTCCGTAAGTGCAACGCACACATCACAAAGTGGTTTCTCAGAATGATTCACTCTAGTTTTTATACGAAGATATTTCCTTTTCTACCGTTGGCCCCAAAGCCCTTGAAATGTCCACTTGCAAATTCCACAAAAAGATTGTTTCAAATCTGCTCTGTCTAAAGGAAGGTTCATCTCTGTGAGTTGAACACAGGCAAACCAAAGAAGTTACTGAGAATTCTTCTGTCTAGCATTAGATGAAGAAATCCCGTTTCCAACGAAATCCTCAAAGAGGTCCAAATATCCACTTGCGGACTTTAGAAACAGAGTGTTTCCAAGCTGCTCTATGAAAAGATAGGTTAAACTCTGTGAGTTCAACGCACACATCAGAAAGTGGTTTCTCAGAATGATTCACTCTAATTTTTATACGAAGATATTTCCTTTTCTACCGTTGGCCCCAAAGCGCTTGAAATGTCCACTTGCAAATTCCACAAAAAGAGGGTTTCAAATCTGCTCTGTCTAAAGGAAGGTTCATCTCTGTGAGTTGAACACAGGCAAACCAAAGAAGTTACTGAGAATTCTTCTGTCTAGCATTAGATGAAGAAATCCCGTTTCCAACGAAATACTCAAAGAGGTCCAAATATCCACATGCAGACCTTACAAACACAGTGTTTCCAAACTGTTCTATGAAAAAAAGGTTAAACTCTGTGAGTGGAGTGCACACATCACAAAGTGGTTTCTCAGACTGATTCACTCTAGTTTTAATACGAAGATATTTCCTTTTCTTCCGTTGGCCCCAAAGCGCTTGAAATGTCCACTTGCAAATTCCACAAAAAGAGGGTTTCAAATCTGCTCTGTCTAAAGTAAAGTTCATCTCTGTGAGTCGAACACACACAACCCAAAGAAGTTACTGAGAATTCTTCTGTTTAGCATTAGATGAAGAAATCCCATTTCCAACGAAATCCTCAAAGAGGTCCATATATGAACATGCAGACTTTACAAACACAGTGTTTCCAAACTGTTCTATGAAAAGAAAGGTTAAACTCTGTGAGTGGAATGGACACATCACAAAGTAGTTTCTCAGACTGATTCTCTCTAGTTTTTATACGAAGATATTTCATTTTCTACCGTTGGCTCCAAAGCGCTTGAAATGTCCACTTGCACATTCCACAAAAAGAGGGTTTCATATCTGCTCTGTCTAAAGGAAGGTTGATCTCTCTGACTTGAACTCACAAAACCCAAATAAGTTTCTGAGAATTCTTCTGTCTAGCATTTGTTGAAGAAATACCGTTTCCAATGAAATCCTCAAAGTGGTCAAATATCCACTTGCAGAATTTAGAAACAGAGTGTTTCCAAACTGTTCTATGAATAGAAAGGTTAAACTCCGTAAGTGCAACGCACACATCACAAAGTGGTTTCTCAGAATGATTCACTCTAGTTTTTATACGAAGATATTTCCTTTTCTACCGTTGGCCCCAAAGCCCTTGAAATGTCCACTTGCAAATTCCACAAAAAGATTGTTTCAAATCTGCTCTGTCTAAATGAAGGTTCATCTCTGTGAGTTGAACACAGGCAAACCAAAGAAGTTACTGAGAATTCTTCTGTCTAGCATTAGATGAAGAAATCCCGTTTCCAACGAAATCCTCAAAGAGGTCCAAATATCCACTTGCGGACTTTAGAAACAGAGTGTTTCCAAGCTGCTCTATGAAAAGATAGGTTAAACTCTGTGAGTTCAACGCACACATCAGAAAGTGGTTTCTCAGAATGATTCACTCTAGTTTTTATACGAAGATATTTCCTTTTCTACCGTTGGCCCCAAAGCGCTTTAAATGTCCACTTGCAAATTCCACAAAAAGAGGGTTTCAAATCTGCTCTGTCTAAAGTAATGTTCATCTCTGTGAGTTGAACACATGCAACCCAAAGAAGTTACTGAGAATTCTTCTGTCTAGCATTAGATGAAGAAATCCCGTTACCAACGAAATCCTCAAAGAGGCCCAAATATCCAAGTGCAGACCTTACAAACAGTGTTTCCAAACTGTTCTATGAAAAGAAAGGTTAAACTCTGTGAGTGGAATGCACTCATCAGAAAGTATTTTCTCAGAACGATTCACTCTAGTTTTTATACGAAGTTATTTCCTTTTCTACCGTTGGCCCCAAAGCGCTTGAAATGTCCACTTGCAAATTCCAGAAAAAGAGGGTTTCAAATCTGCTCTGTCTAAAGTAAAGTTCATCTCTGTGAGTTGAACACTAGCAACCCAAAGAAGTTACTGAGAATTCTTCTGTCTAGCATTACATGAAGAAATCTCGTTTCCAACGAAATCCTCAAATAGGTCCAAATATCCACATGCAGACTTTACAAACACAGTGTTTCCAAACTGTTCTATGAAAAGAAAGGTTAAACTCTGTGAGTGGAATGCACACATCACAAAGTGGTTTCTCACACTGATTCACTCTAGTTTTTATACGAAGATATTTCCTTTTCTACCATTGGCCCCAAAGCGCTTGAAATGTCCACTTGCAAATTCCACAAAAAGAGGGTTTCAAATCTGCTCTGTCTAAAGTAAAGTTAATCTCTGTGAGTTGATCACACACAACCCAAAGAAGTTACTGAGAATTCTTCTGTTTAGCATTAGATGAAGAAATCCCATTTCCAACGAAATCCTCAAAGAGGTCCATATATCCACATGCAGACTTTACAAACACAGTGTTTCCAAACTGTTCTATGAAAAGAAAGGTTAAACTCTGTGAGTGGAACGCACACATCAGAAAGTGGTTTCTCAGAATGATTCACTCTAGTTTTTATACGAAGATACTTCCTTTTCTACCGTTGGCGCCAAAGCGCTTGAAATGTCCGGTTGCAAATTCCAGGAAAAGAGGGTTTCAAATCTGCTCTGTCTAAAGGAATGTTCATCTCTGTGAGTTGAACACACGCAACACAAAGAAGTTACTGAGAATTCTTCTGTCTAGCATTAGATGAAGAAATCCCGTTTCCAACGAAATCCTCAAAGAGGTCCAAATATCCACGTGCAGACTTTACAAACACAGTGTTTCCAAACTGTTCTATGAAAAGAAAGGTTAAACTCTGTGAGTGGAACGCAAACATCAGAAAGTAGTTTCTCAGAATGATTCACTCTAGTTTTTATACGAAGATATTTCCTTTTCTACCGTTGGCCCCAAAGCGCTTGAAATGTCCACTTGCAAATTACACAAAAAGAGGGTTTCAAATCTGCTCTGTCTAAAGGAATGTTCATCTCTGTGAGTTGAACACACGCAACCCAAAGAAGTTACTGAGAATTCTTCTGTCTAGCATTAGATGAAGAAATCCCGTTTCCAACGAAATCCTCAAGGAGGTCCAAATATCCACATGCAGACTTTACAAACACAGTGTTTCCAAACTGTTCTATGAAAAAAAGGTTAAACTCTGTGAGTGGAGTGCACACATCACAAAGTGGTTTCTCAGACTGATTCACTCTAGTTTTAATACGAAGATATTTCCTTTTCTTCCGTTGGCCCCAAAGCGCTTGAAATGTCCACTTGCAAATTCCACAAAAAGAGGGTTTCAAATCTGCTCTGTCTAAAGTAAAGTTCATCTCTGTGAGTCGAACACACACAACCCAAAGAAGTTACTGAGAATTCTTCTGTTTAGCATTAGATGAAGAAATCCCATTTCCAACGAAATCCTCAAAGAGGTCCATATATGAACATGCAGACTTTACAAACACAGTGTTTCCAAACTGTTCTATGAAAAGAAAGGTTAAACTCTGTGAGTGGAATGGACACATCACAAAGTAGTTTCTCAGACTGATTCTCTCTAGTTTTTATACGAAGATATTTCATTTTCTACCGTTGGCTCCAAAGCGCTTGAAATGTCCACTTGCACATTCCACAAAAAGAGGGTTTCATATCTGCTCTGTCTAAAGGAAGGTTGATCTCTCTGACTTGAACTCACAAAACCCAAATAAGTTTCTGAGAATTCTTCTGTCTAGCATTTGTTGAAGAAATACCGTTTCCAATGAAATCCTCAAAGTGGTCAAATATCCACTTGCAGAATTTAGAAACAGAGTGTTTCCAAACTGTTCTATGAATAGAAAGGTTAAACTCCGTAAGTGCAACGCACACATCACAAAGTGGTTTCTCAGAATGATTCACTCTAGTTTTTATACGAAGATATTTCCTTTTCTACCGTTGGCCCCAAAGCCCTTGAAATGTCCACTTGCAAATTCCACAAAAAGATTGTTTCAAATCTGCTCTGTCTAAAGGAAGGTTCATCTCTGTGAGTTGAACACAGGCAAACCAAAGAAGTTACTGAGAATTCTTCTGTCTAGCATTAGATGAAGAAATCCCGTTTCCAACGAAATACTCAAAGAGGTCCAAATATCCACATGCAGACTTTACAAACACAGTGTTTCCAAACTGTTCTATGAAAAAAAGGTTAAACTCTGTGAGTGGAGTGCACACATCACAAAGTGGTTTCTCAGACTGATTCACTCTAGTTTTAATACGAAGATATTTCCTTTTCTTCCGTTGGCCCCAAAGCGCTTGAAATGTCCACTTGCAAATTCCACAAAAAGAGGGTTTCAAATCTGCTCTGTCTAAAGTAAAGTTCATCTCTGTGAGTCGAACACACACAACCCAAAGAAGTTACTGAGAATTCTTCTGTTTAGCATTAGATGAAGAAATCCCATTTCCAACGAAATCCTCAAAGAGGTCCATATATGAACATGCAGACTTTACAAACACAGTGTTTCCAAACTGTTCTATGAAAAGAAAGGTTAAACTCTGTGAGTGGAATGGACACATCACAAAGTAGTTTCTCAGACTGATTCTCTCTAGTTTTTATACGAAGATATTTCATTTTCTACCGTTGGCTCCAAAGCGCTTGAAATGTCCACTTGCACATTCCACAAAAAGAGGGTTTCATATCTGCTCTGTCTAAAGGAAGGTTGATCTCTCTGACTTGAACTCACAAAACCCAAATAAGTTTCTGAGAATTCTTCTGTCTAGCATTTGTTGAAGAAATACCGTTTCCAATGAAATCCTCAAAGTGGTCAAATATCCACTTGCAGAATTTAGAAACAGAGTGTTTCCAAACTGTTCTATGAATAGAAAGGTTAAACTCCGTAAGTGCAACGCACACATCACAAAGTGGTTTCTCAGAATGATTCACTCTAGTTTTTATACGAAGATATTTCCTTTTCTACCGTTGGCCCCAAAGCCCTTGAAATGTCCACTTGCAAATTCCACAAAAAGATTGTTTCAAATCTGCTCTGTCTAAAGGAAGGTTCATCTCTGTGAGTTGAACACAGGCAAACCAAAGAAGTTACTGAGAATTCTTCTGTCTAGCATTAGATGAAGAAATCCCGTTTCCAACGAAATACTCAAAGAGGTCCAAATATCCACATGCAGACTTTACAAACACAGTGTTTCCAAACTGTTCTATGAAAAAAAGGTTAAACTCTGTGAGTGGAGTGCACACATCACAAAGTGGTTTCTCAGACTGATTCACTCTAGTTTTAATACGAAGATATTTCCTTTTCTTCCGTTGGCCCCAAAGCGCTTGAAATGTCCACTTGCAAATTCCACAAAAAGAGGGTTTCAAATCTGCTCTGTCTAAAGTAAAGTTCATCTCTGTGAGTCGAACACACACAACCCAAAGAAGTTACTGAGAATTCTTCTGTTTAGCATTAGATGAAGAAATCCCATTTCCAACGAAATCCTCAAAGAGGTCCATATATGAACATGCAGACTTTACAAACACAGTGTTTCCAAACTGTTCTATGAAAAGAAAGGTTAAACTCTGTGAGTGGAATGGACACATCACAAAGTAGTTTCTCAGACTGATTCTCTCTAGTTTTTATACGAAGATATTTCATTTTCTACCGTTGGCTCCAAAGCGCTTGAAATGTCCACTTGCACATTCCACAAAAAGAGGGTTTCATATCTGCTCTGTCTAAAGGAAGGTTGATCTCTCTGACTTGAACTCACAAAACCCAAATAAGTTTCTGAGAATTCTTCTGTCTAGCATTTGTTGAAGAAATACCGTTTCCAATGAAATCCTCAAAGTGGTCAAATATCCACTTGCAGAATTTAGAAACAGAGTGTTTCCAAACTGTTCTATGAATAGAAAGGTTAAACTCCGTAAGTGCAACGCACACATCACAAAGTGGTTTCTCAGAATGATTCACTCTAGTTTTTATACGAAGATATTTCCTTTTCTACCGTTGGCCCCAAAGCCCTTGAAATGTCCACTTGCAAATTCCACAAAAAGATTGTTTCAAATCTGCTCTGTCTAAAGGAAGGTTCAGCTCTGTGAGTTGAACACAGGCAAACCAAAGAAGTTACTGAGAATTCTTCTGTCTAGCATTAGATGAAGAAATCCCGTTTCCAACGAAATACTCAAAGAGGTCCAAATATCCACATGCAGACTTTACAAACACAGTGTTTCCAAACTGTTCTATGAAAAAAAGGTTAAACTCTGTGAGTGGAGTGCACACATCACAAAGTGGTTTCTCAGACTGATTCACTCTAGTTTTAATACGAAGATATTTCCTTTTCTTCCGTTGGCCCCAAAGCGCTTGAAATGTCCACTTGCAAATTCCACAAAAAGAGGGTTTCAAATCTGCTCTGTCTAAAGTAAAGTTCATCTCTGTGAGTCGAACACACACAACCCAAAGAAGTTACTGAGAATTCTTCTGTTTAGCATTAGATGAAGAAATCCCATTTCCAACGAAATCCTCAAAGAGGTCCATATATGAACATGCAGACTTTACAAACACAGTGTTTCCAAACTGTTCTATGAAAAGAAAGGTTAAACTCTGTGAGTGGAATGGACACATCACAAAGTAGTTTCTCAGACTGATTCTCTCTAGTTTTTATACGAAGATATTTCATTTTCTACCGTTGGCTCCAAAGCGCTTGAAATGTCCACTTGCACATTCCACAAAAAGAGGGTTTCATATCTGCTCTGTCTAAAGGAAGGTTGATCTCTCTGACTTGAACTCACAAAACCCAAATAAGTTTCTGAGAATTCTTCTGTCTAGCATTTGTTGAAGAAATACCGTTTCCAATGAAATCCTCAAAGTGGTCAAATATCCACTTGCAGAATTTAGAAACAGAGTGTTTCCAAACTGTTCTATGAATAGAAAGGTTAAACTCCGTAAGTGCAACGCACACATCACAAAGTGGTTTCTCAGAATGATTCACTCTAGTTTTTATACGAAGATATTTCCTTTTCTACCGTTGGCCCCAAAGCCCTTGAAATGTCCACTTGCAAATTCCACAAAAAGATTGTTTCAAATCTGCTCTGTCTAAAGGAAGGTTCATCTCTGTGAGTTGAACACAGGCAAACCAAAGAAGTTACTGAGAATTCTTCTGTCTAGCATTAGATGAAGAAATCCCGTTTCCAACGAAATCCTCAAAGAGGTCCAAATATCCACTTGCGGACTTTAGAAACAGAGTGTTTCCAAGCTGCTCTATGAAAAGATAGGTTAAACTCTGTGAGTTCAACGCACACATCAGAAAGTGGTTTCTCAGAATGATTCACTCTAGTTTTTATACGAAGATATTTCCTTTTCTACCGTTGGCCCCAAAGCGCTTGAAATGTCCACTTGCAAATTCCACAAAAAGAGGGTTTCAAATCTGCTCTGTCTAAAGTAATGTTCATCTCTGTGAGTTGAACACATGCAACCCAAAGAAGTTACTGAGAATTCTTCTGTCTAGCATTAGATGAAGAAATCCCGTTACCAACGAAATCCTCAAAGAGGCCCAAATATCCAAGTGCAGACCTTACAAACAGTGTTTCCAAACTGTTCTATGAAAAGAAAGGTTAACCTCTGTGAGTGGAATGCACTCATCAGAAAGTATTTTCTCAGAACGATTCACTCTAGTTTTTATACGAAGATATTTCCTTTTCTACCGTTGGCCCCAAAGCGCTTGAAATGTCCACTTGCAAATTCCAGAAAAAGAGGGTTTCAAATCTGCTCTGTCTAAAGTAAAGTTCATCTCTGTGAGTTGAACACTAGCAACCCAAAGAAGTTACTGAGAATTCTTCTGTCTAGCATTACATGAAGAAATCCCGTTTCCAACGAAATCCTCAAAGAGGTCCAAATATCCACATGCAGACTTTACAAACACAGTGTTTCCAAACTGTTCTATGAAAAAAAGGTTAAACTCTGTGAGTGGAGTGCACACATCACAAAGTGGTTTCTCAGACTGATTCACTCTAGTTTTAATACGAAGATATTTCCTTTTCTTCCGTTGGCCCCAAAGCGCTTGAAATGTCCACTTGCAAATTCCACAAAAAGAGGGTTTCAAATCTGCTCTGTCTAAAGTAAAGTTCATCTCTGTGAGTCGAACACACACAACCCAAAGAAGTTACTGAGAATTCTTCTGTTTAGCATTAGATGAAGAAATCCCATTTCCAACGAAATCCTCAAAGAGGTCCATATATGAACATGCAGACTTTACAAACACAGTGTTTCCAAACTGTTCTATGAAAAGAAAGGTTAAACTCTGTGAGTGGAATGCACACATCACAAAGTGGTTTCTCACACTGATTCACTCTAGTTTTTATACGAAGATATTTCCTTTTCTACCATTGGCCCCAAAGCGCTTGAAATGTCCACTTGCAAATTCCACAAAAAGAGGGTTTCAAATCTGCTCTGTCTAAAGGAATGTTCATCTCTGTGAGTTGAACACACGCAACACAAAGAAGTTACTGAGAATTCTTCTGTCTAGCATTAGATGAAGAAATCCCGTTTCCAACGAAATCCTCAAAGAGGTCCAAATATCCACGTGCAGACTTTACAAACACAGTGTTTCCAAACTGTTCTATGAAAAGAAAGGTTAAACTCTGTGAGTGGAACGCAAACATCAGAAAGTAGTTTCTCAGAATGATTCACTCTAGTTTTTATACGAAGATATTTCCTTTTCTACCGTTGGCCCCAAAGCGCTTGAAATGTCCACTTGCAAATTACACAAAAAGAGGGTTTCAAATCTGCTCTGTCTAAAGGAATGTTCATCTCTGTGAGTTGAACACACGCAACCCAAAGAAGTTACTGAGAATTCTTCTGTCTAGCATTAGATGAAGAAATCCCGTTTCCAACGAAATCCTCAAGGAGGTCCAAATATCCACATGCAGACTTTACAAACACAGTGTTTCCAAACTGTTCTATGAAAAAAAGGTTAAACTCTGTGAGTGGAGTGCACACATCACAAAGTGGTTTCTCAGACTGATTCACTGTAGTTTTAATACGAAGATATTTCCTTTTCTTCCGTTGGCCCCAAAGCGCTTGAAATGTCCACTTGCAAATTCCACAAAAAGAGGGTTTCAAATCTGCTCTGTCTAAAGTAAAGTTCATCTCTGTGAGTCGAACACACACAACCCAAAGAAGTTACTGAGAATTCTTCTGTTTAGCATTAGATGAAGAAATCCCATTTCCAACGAAATCCTCAAAGAGGTCCATATATGAACATGCAGACTTTACAAACACAGTGTTTCCAAACTGTTCTATGAAAAGAAAGGTTAAACTCTGTGAGTGGAATGGACACATCACAAAGTAGTTTCTCAGACTGATTCTCTCTAGTTTTTATACGAAGATATTTCATTTTCTACCGTTGGCTCCAAAGCGCTTGAAATGTCCACTTGCACATTCCACAAAAAGAGGGTTTCATATCTGCTCTGTCTAAAGGAAGGTTGATCTCTCTGACTTGAACTCACAAAACCCAAATAAGTTTCTGAGAATTCTTCTGTCTAGCATTTGTTGAAGAAATACCGTTTCCAATGAAATCCTCAAAGTGGTCAAATATCCACTTGCAGAATTTAGAAACAGAGTGTTTCCAAACTGTTCTATGAATAGAAAGGTTAAACTCCGTAAGTGCAACGCACACATCACAAAGTGGTTTCTCAGAATGATTCACTCTAGTTTTTATACGAAGATATTTCCTTTTCTACCGTTGGCCCCAAAGCCCTTGAAATGTCCACTTGCAAATTCCACAAAAAGATTGTTTCAAATCTGCTCTGTCTAAAGGAAGGTTCATCTCTGTGAGTTGAACACAGGCAAACCAAAGAAGTTACTGAGAATTCTTCTGTCTAGCATTAGATGAAGAAATCCCGTTTCCAACGAAATACTCAAAGAGGTCCAAATATCCACATGCAGACTTTACAAACACAGTGTTTCCAAACTGTTCTATGAAAAAAAGGTTAAACTCTGTGAGTGGAGTGCACACATCACAAAGTGGTTTCTCAGACTGATTCACTCTAGTTTTAATACGAAGATATTTCCTTTTCTTCCGTTGGCCCCAAAGCGCTTGAAATGTCCACTTGCAAATTCCACAAAAAGAGGGTTTCAAATCTGCTCTGTCTAAAGTAAAGTTCATCTCTGTGAGTCGAACACACACAACCCAAAGAAGTTACTGAGAATTCTTCTGTTTAGCATTAGATGAAGAAATCCCATTTCCAACGAAATCCTCAAAGAGGTCCATATATGAACATGCAGACTTTACAAACACAGTGTTTCCAAACTGTTCTATGAAAAGAAAGGTTAAACTCTGTGAGTGGAATGGACACATCACAAAGTAGTTTCTCAGACTGATTCTCTCTAGTTTTTATACGAAGATATTTCATTTTCTACCGTTGGCTCCAAAGCGCTTGAAATGTCCACTTGCACATTCCACAAAAAGAGGGTTTCATATCTGCTCTGTCTAAAGGAAGGTTGATCTCTCTGACTTGAACTCACAAAACCCAAATAAGTTTCTGAGAATTCTTCTGTCTAGCATTTGTTGAAGAAATACCGTTTCCAATGAAATCCTCAAAGTGGTCAAATATCCACTTGCAGAATTTAGAAACAGAGTGTTTCCAAACTGTTCTATGAATAGAAAGGTTAAACTCCGTAAGTGCAACGCACACATCACAAAGTGGTTTCTCAGAATGATTCACTCTAGTTTTTATACGAAGATATTTCCTTTTCTACCGTTGGCCCCAAAGCCCTTGAAATGTCCACTTGCAAATTCCACAAAAAGATTGTTTCAAATCTGCTCTGTCTAAAGGAAGGTTCATCTCTGTGAGTTGAACACAGGCAAACCAAAGAAGTTACTGAGAATTCTTCTGTCTAGCATTAGATGAAGAAATCCCGTTTCCAACGAAATACTCAAAGAGGTCCAAATATCCACATGCAGACTTTACAAACACAGTGTTTCCAAACTGTTCTATGAAAAAAAGGTTAAACTCTGTGAGTGGAGTGCACACATCACAAAGTGGTTTCTCAGACTGATTCACTCTAGTTTTAATACGAAGATATTTCCTTTTCTTCCGTTGGCCCCAAAGCGCTTGAAATGTCCACTTGCAAATTCCACAAAAAGAGGGTTTCAAATCTGCTCTGTCTAAAGTAAAGTTCATCTCTGTGAGTCGAACACACACAACCCAAAGAAGTTACTGAGAATTCTTCTGTTTAGCATTAGATGAAGAAATCCCATTTCCAACGAAATCCTCAAAGAGGTCCATATATGAACATGCAGACTTTACAAACACAGTGTTTCCAAACTGTTCTATGAAAAGAAAGGTTAAACTCTGTGAGTGGAATGGACACATCACAAAGTAGTTTCTCAGACTGATTCTCTCTAGTTTTTATACGAAGATATTTCATTTTCTACCGTTGGCTCCAAAGCGCTTGAAATGTCCACTTGCACATTCCACAAAAAGAGGGTTTCATATCTGCTCTGTCTAAAGGAAGGTTGATCTCTCTGACTTGAACTCACAAAACCCAAATAAGTTTCTGAGAATTCTTCTGTCTAGCATTTGTTGAAGAAATACCGTTTCCAATGAAATCCTCAAAGTGGTCAAATATCCACTTGCAGAATTTAGAAACAGAGTGTTTCCAAACTGTTCTATGAATAGAAAGGTTAAACTCCGTAAGTGCAACGCACACATCACAAAGTGGTTTCTCAGAATGATTCACTCTAGTTTTTATACGAAGATATTTCCTTTTCTACCGTTGGCCCCAAAGCCCTTGAAATGTCCACTTGCAAATTCCACAAAAAGATTGTTTCAAATCTGCTCTGTCTAAAGGAAGGTTCAGCTCTGTGAGTTGAACACAGGCAAACCAAAGAAGTTACTGAGAATTCTTCTGTCTAGCATTAGATGAAGAAATCCCGTTTCCAACGAAATACTCAAAGAGGTCCAAATATCCACATGCAGACTTTACAAACACAGTGTTTCCAAACTGTTCTATGAAAAAAAGGTTAAACTCTGTGAGTGGAGTGCACACATCACAAAGTGGTTTCTCAGACTGATTCACTCTAGTTTTAATACGAAGATATTTCCTTTTCTTCCGTTGGCCCCAAAGCGCTTGAAATGTCCACTTGCAAATTCCACAAAAAGAGGGTTTCAAATCTGCTCTGTCTAAAGTAAAGTTCATCTCTGTGAGTCGAACACACACAACCCAAAGAAGTTACCGAGAATTCTTCTGTTTAGCATTAGATGAAGAAATCCCATTTCCAACGAAATCCTCAAAGAGGTCCATATATGAACATGCAGACTTTACAAACACAGTGTTTCCAAACTGTTCTATGAAAAGAAAGGTTAAACTCTGTGAGTGGAATGGACACATCACAAAGTAGTTTCTCAGACTGATTCTCTCTAGTTTTTATACGAAGATATTTCATTTTCTACCGTTGGCTCCAAAGCGCTTGAAATGTCCACTTGCACATTCCACAAAAAGAGGGTTTCATATCTGCTCTGTCTAAAGGAAGGTTGATCTCTCTGACTTGAACTCACAAAACCCAAATAAGTTTCTGAGAATTCTTCTGTCTAGCATTTGTTGAAGAAATACCGTTTCCAATGAAATCCTCAAAGTGGTCAAATATCCACTTGCAGAATTTAGAAACAGAGTGTTTCCAAACTGTTCTATGAATAGAAAGGTTAAACTCCGTAAGTGCAACGCACACATCACAAAGTGGTTTCTCAGAATGATTCACTCTAGTTTTTATACGAAGATATTTCCTTTTCTACCGTTGGCCCCAAAGCCCTTGAAATGTCCACTTGCAAATTCCACAAAAAGATTGTTTCAAATCTGCTCTGTCTAAAGGAAGGTTCATCTCTGTGAGTTGAACACAGGCAAACCAAAGAAGTTACTGAGAATTCTTCTGTCTAGCATTAGATGAAGAAATCCCGTTTCCAACGAAATACTCAAAGAGGTCCAAATATCCACATGCAGACTTTACAAACACAGTGTTTCCAAACTGTTCTATGAAAAAAAGGTTAAACTCTGTGAGTGGAGTGCACACATCACAAAGTGGTTTCTCAGACTGATTCACTCTAGTTTTAATACGAAGATATTTCCTTTTCTTCCGTTGGCCCCAAAGCGCTTGAAATGTCCACTTGCAAATTCCACAAAAAGAGGGTTTCAAATCTGCTCTGTCTAAAGTAAAGTTCATCTCTGTGAGTCGAACACACACAACCCAAAGAAGTTACTGAGAATTCTTCTGTTTAGCATTAGATGAAGAAATCCCATTTCCAACGAAATCCTCAAAGAGGTCCATATATGAACATGCAGACTTTACAAACACAGTGTTTCCAAACTGTTCTATGAAAAGAAAGGTTAAACTCTGTGAGTGGAATGGACACATCACAAAGTAGTTTCTCAGACTGATTCTCTCTAGTTTTTATACGAAGATATTTCCTTTTCTACCGTTGGCTCCAAAGCGCTTGAAATGTCCACTTGCACATTCCACAAAAAGAGGGTTTCATATCTGCTCTGTCTAAAGGAAGGTTGATCTCTCTGACTTGAACTCACAAAACCCAAATAAGTTTCTGAGAATTCTTCTGTCTAGCATTTGTTGAAGAAATACCGTTTCCAATGAAATCCTCAAAGTGGTCAAATATCCACTTGCAGAATTTAGAAACAGAGTGTTTCCAAACTGTTCTATGAATAGAAAGGTTAAACTCCGTAAGTGCAACGCACACATCACAAAGTGGTTTCTCAGAATGATTCACTCTAGTTTTTATACGAAGATATTTCCTTTTCTACCGTTGGCCCCAAAGCCCTTGAAATGTCCACTTGCAAATTCCACAAAAAGATTGTTTCAAATCTGCTCTGTCTAAAGGAAGGTTCAGCTCTGTGAGTTGAACACAGGCAAACCAAAGAAGTTACTGAGAATTCTTCTGTCTAGCATTAGATGAAGAAATCCCGTTTCCAACGAAATACTCAAAGAGGTCCAAATATCCACATGCAGACTTTACAAACACAGTGTTTCCAAACTGTTCTATGAAAAAAAGGTTAAACTCTGTGAGTGGAGTGCACACATCACAAAGTGGTTTCTCAGACTGATTCACTCTAGTTTTAATACGAAGATATTTCCTTTTCTTCCGTTGGCCCCAAAGCGCTTGAAATGTCCACTTGCAAATTCCACAAAAAGAGGGTTTCAAATCTGCTCTGTCTAAAGTAAAGTTCATCTCTGTGAGTCGAACACACACAACCCAAAGAAGTTACTGAGAATTCTTCTGTTTAGCATTAGATGAAGAAATCCCATTTCCAACGAAATCCTCAAAGAGGTCCATATATGAACATGCAGACTTTACAAACACAGTGTTTCCAAACTGTTCTATGAAAAGAAAGGTTAAACTCTGTGAGTGGAATGGACACATCACAAAGTAGTTTCTCAGACTGATTCTCTCTAGTTTTTATACGAAGATATTTCATTTTCTACCGTTGGCTCCAAAGCGCTTGAAATGTCCACTTGCACATTCCACAAAAAGAGGGTTTCATATCTGCTCTGTCTAAAGGAAGGTTGATCTCTCTGACTTGAACTCACAAAACCCAAATAAGTTTCTGAGAATTCTTCTGTCTAGCATTTGTTGAAGAAATACCGTTTCCAATGAAATCCTCAAAGTGGTCAAATATCCACTTGCAGAATTTAGAAACAGAGTGTTTCCAAACTGTTCTATGAATAGAAAGGTTAAACTCCGTAAGTGCAACGCACACATCACAAAGTGGTTTCTCAGAATGATTCACTCTAGTTTTTATACGAAGATATTTCCTTTTCTACCGTTGGCCCCAAAGCCCTTGAAATGTCCACTTGCAAATTCCACAAAAAGATTGTTTCAAATCTGCTCTGTCTAAAGGAAGGTTCATCTCTGTGAGTTGAACACAGGCAAACCAAAGAAGTTACTGAGAATTCTTCTGTCTAGCATTAGATGAAGAAATCCCGTTTCCAACGAAATACTCAAAGAGGTCCAAATATCCACATGCAGACTTTACAAACACAGTGTTTCCAAACTGTTCTATGAAAAAAAGGTTAAACTCTGTGAGTGGAGTGCACACATCACAAAGTGGTTTCTCAGACTGATTCACTCTAGTTTTAATACGAAGATATTTCCTTTTCTTCCGTTGGCCCCAAAGCGCTTGAAATGTCCACTTGCAAATTCCACAAAAAGAGGGTTTCAAATCTGCTCTGTCTAAAGTAAAGTTCATCTCTGTGAGTCGAACACACACAACCCAAAGAAGTTACTGAGAATTCTTCTGTTTAGCATTAGATGAAGAAATCCCATTTCCAACGAAATCCTCAAAGAGGTCCATATATGAACATGCAGACTTTACAAACACAGTGTTTCCAAACTGTTCTATGAAAAGAAAGGTTAAACTCTGTGAGTGGAATGGACACATCACAAAGTAGTTTCTCAGACTGATTCTCTCTAGTTTTTATACGAAGATATTTCATTTTCTACCGTTGGCTCCAAAGCGCTTGAAATGTCCACTTGCACATTCCACAAAAAGAGGGTTTCATATCTGCTCTGTCTAAAGGAAGGTTGATCTCTCTGACTTGAACTCACAAAACCCAAATAAGTTTCTGAGAATTCTTCTGTCTAGCATTTGTTGAAGAAATACCGTTTCCAATGAAATCCTCAAAGTGGTCAAATATCCACTTGCAGAATTTAGAAACAGAGTGTTTCCAAACTGTTCTATGAATAGAAAGGTTAAACTCCGTAAGTGCAACGCACACATCACAAAGTGGTTTCTCAGAATGATTCACTCTAGTTTTTATACGAAGATATTTCCTTTTCTACCGTTGGCCCCAAAGCCCTTGAAATGTCCACTTGCAAATTCCACAAAAAGATTGTTTCAAATCTGCTCTGTCTAAAGGAAGGTTCATCTCTGTGAGTTGAACACAGGCAAACCAAAGAAGTTACTGAGAATTCTTCTGTCTAGCATTAGATGAAGAAATCCCGTTTCCAACGAAATACTCAAAGAGGTCCAAATATCCACATGCAGACTTTACAAACACAGTGTTTCCAAACTGTTCTATGAAAAAAAGGTTAAACTCTGTGAGTGGAGTGCACACATCACAAAGTGGTTTCTCAGACTGATTCACTCTAGTTTTAATACGAAGATATTTCCTTTTCTTCCGTTGGCCCCAAAGCGCTTGAAATGTCCACTTGCAAATTCCACAAAAAGAGGGTTTCAAATCTGCTCTGTCTAAAGTAAAGTTCATCTCTGTGAGTCGAACACACACAACCCAAAGAAGTTACTGAGAATTCTTCTGTTTAGCATTAGATGAAGAAATCCCATTTCCAACGAAATCCTCAAAGAGGTCCATATATGAACATGCAGACTTTACAAACACAGTGTTTCCAAACTGTTCTATGAAAAGAAAGGTTAAACTCTGTGAGTGGAATGGACACATCACAAAGTAGTTTCTCAGACTGATTCTCTCTAGTTTTTATACGAAGATATTTCATTTTCTACCGTTGGCTCCAAAGCGCTTGAAATGTCCACTTGCACATTCCACAAAAAGAGGGTTTCATATCTGCTCTGTCTAAAGGAAGGTTGATCTCTCTGACTTGAACTCACAAAACCCAAATAAGTTTCTGAGAATTCTTCTGTCTAGCATTTGTTGAAGAAATACCGTTTCCAATGAAATCCTCAAAGTGGTCAAATATCCACTTGCAGAATTTAGAAACAGAGTGTTTCCAAACTGTTCTATGAATAGAAAGGTTAAACTCCGTAAGTGCAACGCACACATCACAAAGTGGTTTCTCAGAATGATTCACTCTAGTTTTTATACGAAGATATTTCCTTTTCTACCGTTGGCCCCAAAGCCCTTGAAATGTCCACTTGCAAATTCCACAAAAAGATTGTTTCAAATCTGCTCTGTCTAAAGGAAGGTTCAGCTCTGTGAGTTGAACACAGGCAAACCAAAGAAGTTACTGAGAATTCTTCTGTCTAGCATTAGATGAAGAAATCCCGTTTCCAACGAAATACTCAAAGAGGTCCAAATATCCACATGCAGACTTTACAAACACAGTGTTTCCAAACTGTTCTATGAAAAAAAGGTTAAACTCTGTGAGTGGAGTGCACACATCACAAAGTGGTTTCTCAGACTGATTCACTCTAGTTTTAATACGAAGATATTTCCTTTTCTTCCGTTGGCCCCAAAGCGCTTGAAATGTCCACTTGCAAATTCCACAAAAAGAGGGTTTCAAATCTGCTCTGTCTAAAGTAAAGTTCATCTCTGTGAGTCGAACACACACAACCCAAAGAAGTTACTGAGAATTCTTCTGTTTAGCATTAGATGAAGAAATCCCATTTCCAACGAAATCCTCAAAGAGGTCCATATATGAACATGCAGACTTTACAAACACAGTGTTTCCAAACTGTTCTATGAAAAGAAAGGTTAAACTCTGTGAGTGGAATGGACACATCACAAAGTAGTTTCTCAGACTGATTCTCTCTAGTTTTTATACGAAGATATTTCATTTTCTACCGTTGGCTCCAAAGCGCTTGAAATGTCCACTTGCACATTCCACAAAAAGAGGGTTTCATATCTGCTCTGTCTAAAGGAAGGTTGATCTCTCTGACTTGAACTCACAAAACCCAAATAAGTTTCTGAGAATTCTTCTGTCTAGCATTTGTTGAAGAAATACCGTTTCCAATGAAATCCTCAAAGTGGTCAAATATCCACTTGCAGAATTTAGAAACAGAGTGTTTCCAAACTGTTCTATGAATAGAAAGGTTAAACTCCGTAAGTGCAACGCACACATCACAAAGTGGTTTCTCAGAATGATTCACTCTAGTTTTTATACGAAGATATTTCCTTTTCTACCGTTGGCCCCAAAGCCCTTGAAATGTCCACTTGCAAATTCCACAAAAAGATTGTTTCAAATCTGCTCTGTCTAAAGGAAGGTTCATCTCTGTGAGTTGAACACAGGCAAACCAAAGAAGTTACTGAGAATTCTTCTGTCTAGCATTAGATGAAGAAATCCCGTTTCCAACGAAATACTCAAAGAGGTCCAAATATCCACATGCAGACTTTACAAACACAGTGTTTCCAAACTGTTCTATGAAAAAAAGGTTAAACTCTGTGAGTGGAGTGCACACATCACAAAGTGGTTTCTCAGACTGATTCACTCTAGTTTTAATACGAAGATATTTCCTTTTCTTCCGTTGGCCCCAAAGCGCTTGAAATGTCCACTTGCAAATTCCACAAAAAGAGGGTTTCAAATCTGCTCTGTCTAAAGTAAAGTTCATCTCTGTGAGTCGAACACACACAACCCAAAGAAGTTACTGAGAATTCTTCTGTTTAGCATTAGATGAAGAAATCCCATTTCCAACGAAATCCTCAAAGAGGTCCATATATGAACATGCAGACTTTACAAACACAGTGTTTCCAAACTGTTCTATGAAAAGAAAGGTTAAACTCTGTGAGTGGAATGGACACATCACAAAGTAGTTTCTCAGACTGATTCTCTCTAGTTTTTATACGAAGATATTTCATTTTCTACCGTTGGCTCCAAAGCGCTTGAAATGTCCACTTGCACATTCCACAAAAAGAGGGTTTCATATCTGCTCTGTCTAAAGGAAGGTTGATCTCTCTGACTTGAACTCACAAAACCCAAATAAGTTTCTGAGAATTCTTCTGTCTAGCATTTGTTGAAGAAATACCGTTTCCAATGAAATCCTCAAAGTGGTCAAATATCCACTTGCAGAATTTAGAAACAGAGTGTTTCCAAACTGTTCTATGAATAGAAAGGTTAAACTCCGTAAGTGCAACGCACACATCACAAAGTGGTTTCTCAGAATGATTCACTCTAGTTTTTATACGAAGATATTTCCTTTTCTACCGTTGGCCCCAAAGCCCTTGAAATGTCCACTTGCAAATTCCACAAAAAGATTGTTTCAAATCTGCTCTGTCTAAAGGAAGGTTCATCTCTGTGAGTTGAACACAGGCAAACCAAAGAAGTTACTGAGAATTCTTCTGTCTAGCATTAGATGAAGAAATCCCGTTTCCAACGAAATACTCAAAGAGGTCCAAATATCCACATGCAGACTTTACAAACACAGTGTTTCCAAACTGTTCTATGAAAAAAAGGTTAAACTCTGTGAGTGGAGTGCACACATCACAAAGTGGTTTCTCAGACTGATTCACTCTAGTTTTAATACGAAGATATTTCCTTTTCTTCCGTTGGCCCCAAAGCGCTTGAAATGTCCACTTGCAAATTCCACAAAAAGAGGGTTTCAAATCTGCTCTGTCTAAAGTAAAGTTCATCTCTGTGAGTCGAACACACACAACCCAAAGAAGTTACTGAGAATTCTTCTGTTTAGCATTAGATGAAGAAATCCCATTTCCAACGAAATCCTCAAAGAGGTCCATATATGAACATGCAGACTTTACAAACACAGTGTTTCCAAACTGTTCTATGAAAAGAAAGGTTAAACTCTGTGAGTGGAATGGACACATCACAAAGTAGTTTCTCAGACTGATTCTCTCTAGTTTTTATACGAAGATATTTCATTTTCTACCGTTGGCTCCAAAGCGCTTGAAATGTCCACTTGCACATTCCACAAAAAGAGGGTTTCATATCTGCTCTGTCTAAAGGAAGGTTGATCTCTCTGACTTGAACTCACAAAACCCAAATAAGTTTCTGAGAATTCTTCTGTCTAGCATTTGTTGAAGAAATACCGTTTCCAATGAAATCCTCAAAGTGGTCAAATATCCACTTGCAGAATTTAGAAACAGAGTGTTTCCAAACTGTTCTATGAATAGAAAGGTTAAACTCCGTAAGTGCAACGCACACATCACAAAGTGGTTTCTCAGAATGATTCACTCTAGTTTTTATACGAAGATATTTCCTTTTCTACCGTTGGCCCCAAAGCCCTTGAAATGTCCACTTGCAAATTCCACAAAAAGATTGTTTCAAATCTGCTCTGTCTAAAGGAAGGTTCAGCTCTGTGAGTTGAACACAGGCAAACCAAAGAAGTTACTGAGAATTCTTCTGTCTAGCATTAGATGAAGAAATCCCGTTTCCAACGAAATACTCAAAGAGGTCCAAATATCCACATGCAGACTTTACAAACACAGTGTTTCCAAACTGTTCTATGAAAAAAAGGTTAAACTCTGTGAGTGGAGTGCACACATCACAAAGTGGTTTCTCAGACTGATTCACTCTAGTTTTAATACGAAGATATTTCCTTTTCTTCCGTTGGCCCCAAAGCGCTTGAAATGTCCACTTGCAAATTCCACAAAAAGAGGGTTTCAAATCTGCTCTGTCTAAAGTAAAGTTCATCTCTGTGAGTCGAACACACACAACCCAAAGAAGTTACTGAGAATTCTTCTGTTTAGCATTAGATGAAGAAATCCCATTTCCAACGAAATCCTCAAAGAGGTCCATATATGAACATGCAGACTTTACAAACACAGTGTTTCCAAACTGTTCTATGAAAAGAAAGGTTAAACTCTGTGAGTGGAATGGACACATCACAAAGTAGTTTCTCAGACTGATTCTCTCTAGTTTTTATACGAAGATATTTCATTTTCTACCGTTGGCTCCAAAGCGCTTGAAATGTCCACTTGCACATTCCACAAAAAGAGGGTTTCATATCTGCTCTGTCTAAAGGAAGGTTGATCTCTCTGACTTGAACTCACAAAACCCAAATAAGTTTCTGAGAATTCTTCTGTCTAGCATTTGTTGAAGAAATACCGTTTCCAATGAAATCCTCAAAGTGGTCAAATATCCACTTGCAGAATTTAGAAACAGAGTGTTTCCAAACTGTTCTATGAATAGAAAGGTTAAACTCCGTAAGTGCAACGCACACATCACAAAGTGGTTTCTCAGAATGATTCACTCTAGTTTTTATACGAAGATATTTCCTTTTCTACCGTTGGCCCCAAAGCCCTTGAAATGTCCACTTGCAAATTCCACAAAAAGATTGTTTCAAATCTGCTCTGTCTAAAGGAAGGTTCATCTCTGTGAGTTGAACACAGGCAAACCAAAGAAGTTACTGAGAATTCTTCTGTCTAGCATTAGATGAAGAAATCCCGTTTCCAACGAAATACTCAAAGAGGTCCAAATATCCACATGCAGACTTTACAAACACAGTGTTTCCAAACTGTTCTATGAAAAAAAGGTTAAACTCTGTGAGTGGAGTGCACACATCACAAAGTGGTTTCTCAGACTGATTCACTCTAGTTTTAATACGAAGATATTTCCTTTTCTTCCGTTGGCCCCAAAGCGCTTGAAATGTCCACTTGCAAATTCCACAAAAAGAGGGTTTCAAATCTGCTCTGTCTAAAGTAAAGTTCATCTCTGTGAGTCGAACACACACAACCCAAAGAAGTTACTGAGAATTCTTCTGTTTAGCATTAGATGAAGAAATCCCATTTCCAACGAAATCCTCAAAGAGGTCCATATATGAACATGCAGACTTTACAAACACAGTGTTTCCAAACTGTTCTATGAAAAGAAAGGTTAAACTCTGTGAGTGGAATGGACACATCACAAAGTAGTTTCTCAGACTGATTCTCTCTAGTTTTTATACGAAGATATTTCATTTTCTACCGTTGGCTCCAAAGCGCTTGAAATGTCCACTTGCACATTCCACAAAAAGAGGGTTTCATATCTGCTCTGTCTAAAGGAAGGTTGATCTCTCTGACTTGAACTCACAAAACCCAAATAAGTTTCTGAGAATTCTTCTGTCTAGCATTTGTTGAAGAAATACCGTTTCCAATGAAATCCTCAAAGTGGTCAAATATCCACTTGCAGAATTTAGAAACAGAGTGTTTCCAAACTGTTCTATGAATAGAAAGGTTAAACTCCGTAAGTGCAACGCACACATCACAAAGTGGTTTCTCAGAATGATTCACTCTAGTTTTTATACGAAGATATTTCCTTTTCTACCGTTGGCCCCAAAGCCCTTGAAATGTCCACTTGCAAATTCCACAAAAAGATTGTTTCAAATCTGCTCTGTCTAAAGGAAGGTTCAGCTCTGTGAGTTGAACACAGGCAAACCAAAGAAGTTACTGAGAATTCTTCTGTCTAGCATTAGATGAAGAAATCCCGTTTCCAACGAAATACTCAAAGAGGTCCAAATATCCACATGCAGACTTTACAAACACAGTGTTTCCAAACTGTTCTATGAAAAAAAGGTTAAACTCTGTGAGTGGAGTGCACACATCACAAAGTGGTTTCTCAGACTGATTCACTCTAGTTTTAATACGAAGATATTTCCTTTTCTTCCGTTGGCCCCAAAGCGCTTGAAATGTCCACTTGCAAATTCCACAAAAAGAGGGTTTCAAATCTGCTCTGTCTAAAGTAAAGTTCATCTCTGTGAGTCGAACACACACAACCCAAAGAAGTTACTGAGAATTCTTCTGTTTAGCATTAGATGAAGAAATCCCATTTCCAACGAAATCCTCAAAGAGGTCCATATATGAACATGCAGACTTTACAAACACAGTGTTTCCAAACTGTTCTATGAAAAGAAAGGTTAAACTCTGTGAGTGGAATGGACACATCACAAAGTAGTTTCTCAGACTGATTCTCTCTAGTTTTTATACGAAGATATTTCATTTTCTACCGTTGGCTCCAAAGCGCTTGAAATGTCCACTTGCACATTCCACAAAAAGAGGGTTTCATATCTGCTCTGTCTAAAGGAAGGTTGATCTCTCTGACTTGAACTCACAAAACCCAAATAAGTTTCTGAGAATTCTTCTGTCTAGCATTTGTTGAAGAAATACCGTTTCCAATGAAATCCTCAAAGTGGTCAAATATCCACTTGCAGAATTTAGAAACAGAGTGTTTCCAAACTGTTCTATGAATAGAAAGGTTAAACTCCGTAAGTGCAACGCACACATCACAAAGTGGTTTCTCAGAATGATTCACTCTAGTTTTTATACGAAGATATTTCCTTTTCTACCGTTGGCCCCAAAGCCCTTGAAATGTCCACTTGCAAATTCCACAAAAAGATTGTTTCAAATCTGCTCTGTCTAAAGGAAGGTTCAGCTCTGTGAGTTGAACACAGGCAAACCAAAGAAGTTACTGAGAATTCTTCTGTCTAGCATTAGATGAAGAAATCCCGTTTCCAACGAAATACTCAAAGAGGTCCAAATATCCACATGCAGACTTTACAAACACCGTGTTTCCAAACTGTTCTATGAAAAAAAGGTTAAACTCTGTGAGTGGAGTGCACACATCACAAAGTGGTTTCTCAGACTGATTCACTCTAGTTTTAATACGAAGATATTTCCTTTTCTTCCGTTGGCCCCAAAGCGCTTGAAATGTCCACTTGCAAATTCCACAAAAAGAGGGTTTCAAATCTGCTCTGTCTAAAGTAAAGTTCATCTCTGTGAGTCGAACACACACAACCCAAAGAAGTTACTGAGAATTCTTCTGTTTAGCATTAGATGAAGAAATCCCATTTCCAACGAAATCCTCATAGAGGTCCATATATGAACATGCAGACTTTACAAACACAGTGTTTCCAAACTGTTCTATGAAAAGAAAGGTTAAACTCTGTGAGTGGAATGGACACATCACAAAGTAGTTTCTCAGACTGATTCTCTCTAGTTTTTATACGAAGATATTTCATTTTCTACCGTTGGCTCCAAAGCGCTTGAAATGTCCACTTGCACATTCCACAAAAAGAGGGTTTCATATCTGCTCTGTCTAAAGGAAGGTTGATCTCTCTGACTTGAACTCACAAAACCCAAATAAGTTTCTGAGAATTCTTCTGTCTAGCATTTGTTGAAGAAATACCGTTTCCAATGAAATCCTCAAAGTGGTCAAATATCCACTTGCAGAATTTAGAAACAGAGTGTTTCCAAACTGTTCTATGAATAGAAAGGTTAAACTCCGTAAGTGCAACGCACACATCACAAAGTGGTTTCTCAGAATGATTCACTCTAGTTTTTATACGAAGATATTTCCTTTTCTACCGTTGGCCCCAAAGCCCTTGAAATGTCCACTTGCAAATTCCACAAAAAGATTGTTTCAAATCTGCTCTGTCTAAAGGAAGGTTCATCTCTGTGAGTTGAACACAGACAAACCAAAGAAGTTACTGAGAATTCTTCTGTCTAGCATTAGATGAAGAAATCCCGTTTCCAACGAAATCCTCAAAGAGGTCCAAATATCCACTTGCGGACTTTAGAAACAGAGTGTTTCCAAGCTGCTCTATGAAAAGATAGGTTAAACTCTGTGAGTTCAACGCACACATCAGAAAGTGGTTTCTCAGAATGATTCACTCTAGTTTTTATACGAAGATATTTCCTTTTCTACCATTGGCCCCAAAGCGCTTGAAATGTCCACTTGCAAATTCCACAAAAAGAGGGTTTCAAATCTGCTCTGTCTAAAGGAATGTTCATCTCTGTGAGTTGAACACACGCAACCCAAAGAAGTTACTGAGAATTCTTCTGTCCAGCATTAGATGAAGAAATCCCGTTTCCAACGAAATCCTCAAGGAGGTCCAAATATCCACATGCAGACCTTACAAACACAGTGTTTCCAAACTGTTCCATGAAAAAAAAGTTAAACTCTGTGAGTGGAACGCACACATCAGAAAGTAGTTTCTCAGAATGATTCACTCTAGTTTTTATACGAAGTTATTTCCTTTTCTACCGTTGGCCCCAAAGCGCTTGAAATATCCACTTGCAAATTCCAGAAAAAGAGGGTTTCAAATCATCTCTGTCTAAAGTAAAGTTAATCTCTGTGAGTTGAACACAAGCAACCCAAAGAAGTTACTGAGAATTCTTCTGTCTAGCATTAGATGAAGAAATCCCGTTTCCAACGAAATCCTCAAAGAGGTCCAAATATCCACATGCAGACTTTACAAACACAGTGTTTCCAAACTGTTCTATGAAAAAAAGGTTAAACACTGTGAGTTTAGTGCACACATCACAAAGTGGTTTCTCAGACTGATTCACTCTAGTATTTATACGAAGATATTTCCTTTTCTTCCGTTGGCCCCAAAGCGCTTGAAATCTCCACTTGCAAATTCCAGAAAAAGAGGGTTTCAAATCTGCTCTGTCTAAAGTAAAGTTCACCTCTGTGAGTCGAACACACACAACCCAAAGAAGTTACTGAGAATTCTTCTGTTTAGCATTAGATGAAGAAATCCCATTTCCAACGAAATCCTCAAAGAGGTCCATATATGAACATGCAGACTTTACAAACACAGTGTTTCCAAACTGTTCTATGAAAAGAAAGGTTAAACTCTGTGAGTGGAATGGACACATCACAAAGTAGTTTCTCAGACTGATTCTCTCTAGTTTTTATACGAAGATATTTCATTTTCTACCGTTGGCTCCAAAGCGCTTGAAATGTCCACTTGCACATTCCACAAAAAGAGGGTTTCATATCTGCTCTGTCTAAAGGAAGGTTGATCTCTCTGACTTGAACTCACAAAACCCAAATAAGTTTCTGAGAATTCTTCTGTCTAGCATTTGTTGAAGAAATACCGTTTCCAATGAAATCCTCAAAGTGGTCAAATATCCACTTGCAGAATTTAGAAACAGAGTGTTTCCAAACTGTTCTATGAATAGAAAGGTTAAACTCCGTAAGTGCAACGCACACATCACAAAGTGGTTTCTCAGAATGATTCACTCTAGTTTTTATACGAAGATATTTCCTTTTCTACCGTTGGCCCCAAAGCCCTTGAAATGTCCACTTGCAAATTCCACAAAAAGATTGTTTCAAATCTGCTCTGTCTAAAGGAAGGTTCATCTCTGTGAGTTGAACACAGGCAAACCAAAGAAGTTACTGAGAATTCTTCTGTCTAGCATTAGATGAAGAAATCCCGTTTCCAACGAAATACTCAAAGAGGTCCAAATATCCACATGCAGACTTTACAAACACAGTGTTTCCAAACTGTTCTATGAAAAAAAGGTTAAACTCTGTGAGTGGAGTGCACACATCACAAAGTGGTTTCTCAGACTGATTCACTCTAGTTTTAATACGAAGATATTTCCTTTTCTTCCGTTGGCCCCAAAGCGCTTGAAATGTCCACTTGCAAATTCCACAAAAAGAGGGTTTCAAATCTGCTCTGTCTAAAGTAAAGTTCATCTCTGTGAGTCGAACACACACAACCCAAAGAAGTTACTGAGAATTCTTCTGTTTAGCATTAGATGAAGAAATCCCATTTCCAACGAAATCCTCAAAGAGGTCCATATATGAACATGCAGACTTTACAAACACAGTGTTTCCAAACTGTTCTATGAAAAGAAAGGTTAAACTCTGTGAGTGGAATGGACACATCACAAAGTAGTTTCTCAGACTGATTCTCTCTAGTTTTTATACGAAGATATTTCATTTTCTACCGTTGGCTCCAAAGCGCTTGAAATGTCCACTTGCACATTCCACAAAAAGAGGGTTTCATATCTGCTCTGTCTAAAGGAAGGTTGATCTCTCTGACTTGAACTCACAAAACCCAAATAAGTTTCTGAGAATTCTTCTGTCTAGCATTTGTTGAAGAAATACCGTTTCCAATGAAATCCTCAAAGTGGTCAAATATCCACTTGCAGAATTTAGAAACAGAGTGTTTCCAAACTGTTCTATGAATAGAAAGGTTAAACTCCGTAAGTGCAACGCACACATCACAAAGTGGTTTCTCAGAATGATTCACTCTAGTTTTTATACGAAGATATTTCCTTTTCTACCGTTGGCCCCAAAGCCCTTGAAATGTCCACTTGCAAATTCCACAAAAAGATTGTTTCAAATCTGCTCTGTCTAAAGGAAGGTTCATCTCTGTGAGTTGAACACAGGCAAACCAAAGAAGTTACTGAGAATTCTTCTGTCTAGCATTAGATGAAGAAATCCCGTTTCCAACGAAATACTCAAAGAGGTCCAAATATCCACATGCAGACTTTACAAACACAGTGTTTCCAAACTGTTCTATGAAAAAAAGGTTAAACTCTGTGAGTGGAGTGCACACATCACAAAGTGGTTTCTCAGACTGATTCACTCTAGTTTTAATACGAAGATATTTCCTTTTCTTCCGTTGGCCCCAAAGCGCTTGAAATGTCCACTTGCAAATTCCACAAAAAGAGGGTTTCAAATCTGCTCTGTCTAAAGTAAAGTTCATCTCTGTGAGTCGAACACACACAACCCAAAGAAGTTACTGAGAATTCTTCTGTTTAGCATTAGATGAAGAAATCCCATTTCCAACGAAATCCTCAAAGAGGTCCATATATGAACATGCAGACTTTACAAACACAGTGTTTCCAAACTGTTCTATGAAAAGAAAGGTTAAACTCTGTGAGTGGAATGGACACATCACAAAGTAGTTTCTCAGACTGATTCTCTCTAGTTTTTATACGAAGATATTTCATTTTCTACCGTTGGCTCCAAAGCGCTTGAAATGTCCACTTGCACATTCCACAAAAAGAGGGTTTCATATCTGCTCTGTCTAAAGGAAGGTTGATCTCTCTGACTTGAACTCACAAAACCCAAATAAGTTTCTGAGAATTCTTCTGTCTAGCATTTGTTGAAGAAATACCGTTTCCAATGAAATCCTCAAAGTGGTCAAATATCCACTTGCAGAATTTAGAAACAGAGTGTTTCCAAACTGTTCTATGAATAGAAAGGTTAAACTCCGTAAGTGCAACGCACACATCACAAAGTGGTTTCTCAGAATGATTCACTCTAGTTTTTATACGAAGATATTTCCTTTTCTACCGTTGGCCCCAAAGCCCTTGAAATGTCCACTTGCAAATTCCACAAAAAGATTGTTTCAAATCTGCTCTGTCTAAAGGAAGGTTCATCTCTGTGAGTTGAACACAGACAAACCAAAGAAGTTACTGAGAATTCTTCTGTCTAGCATTAGATGAAGAAATCCCGTTTCCAACGAAATCCTCAAAGAGGTCCAAATATCCACTTGCGGACTTTAGAAACAGAGTGTTTCCAAGCTGCTCTATGAAAAGATAGGTTAAACTCTGTGAGTTCAACGCACACATCAGAAAGTGGTTTCTCAGAATGATTCACTCTAGTTTTTATACGAAGATATTTCCTTTTCTACCATTGGCCCCAAAGCGCTTGAAATGTCCACTTGCAAATTCCACAAAAAGAGGGTTTCAAATCTGCTCTGTCTAAAGGAATGTTCATCTCTGTGAGTTGAACACACGCAACCCAAAGAAGTTACTGAGAATTCTTCTGTCCAGCATTAGATGAAGAAATCCCGTTTCCAACGAAATCCTCAAGGAGGTCCAAATATCCACATGCAGACCTTACAAACACAGTGTTTCCAAACTGTTCCATGAAAAAAAAGTTAAACTCTGTGAGTGGAACGCACACATCAGAAAGTAGTTTCTCAGAATGATTCACTCTAGTTTTTATACGAAGTTATTTCCTTTTCTACCGTTGGCCCCAAAGCGCTTGAAATATCCACTTGCAAATTCCAGAAAAAGAGGGTTTCAAATCATCTCTGTCTAAAGTAAAGTTAATCTCTGTGAGTTGAACACAAGCAACCCAAAGAAGTTACTGAGAATTCTTCTGTCTAGCATTAGATGAAGAAATCCCGTTTCCAACGAAATCCTCAAAGAGGTCCAAATATCCACATGCAGACTTTACAAACACAGTGTTTCCAAACTGTTCTATGAAAAAAAGGTTAAACTCTGTGAGTGGAGTGCACACATCACAAAGTGGTTTCTCAGACTGATTCACTCTAGTTTTAATACGAAGATATTTCCTTTTCTTCCGTTGGCCCCAAAGCGCTTGAAATGTCCACTTGCAAATTCCACAAAAAGAGGGTTTCAAATCTGCTCTGTCTAAAGTAAAGTTCATCTCTGTGAGTCGAACACACACAACCCAAAGAAGTTACTGAGAATTCTTCTGTTTAGCATTAGATGAAGAAATCCCATTTCCAACGAAATCCTCAAAGAGGTCCATATATGAACATGCAGACTTTACAAACACAGTGTTTCCAAACTGTTCTATGAAAAGAAAGGTTAAACTCTGTGAGTGGAATGGACACATCACAAAGTAGTTTCTCAGACTGATTCTCTCTAGTTTTTATACGAAGATATTTCATTTTCTACCGTTGGCTCCAAAGCGCTTGAAATGTCCACTTGCACATTCCACAAAAAGAGGGTTTCATATCTGCTCTGTCTAAAGGAAGGTTGATCTCTCTGACTTGAACTCACAAAACCCAAATAAGTTTCTGAGAATTCTTCTGTCTAGCATTTGTTGAAGAAATACCGTTTCCAATGAAATCCTCAAAGTGGTCAAATATCCACTTGCAGAATTTAGAAACAGAGTGTTTCCAAACTGTTCTATGAATAGAAAGGTTAAACTCCGTAAGTGCAACGCACACATCACAAAGTGGTTTCTCAGAATGATTCACTCTAGTTTTTATACGAAGATATTTCCTTTTCTACCGTTGGCCCCAAAGCCCTTGAAATGTCCACTTGCAAATTCCACAAAAAGATTGTTTCAAATCTGCTCTGTCTAAAGGAAGGTTCATCTCTGTGAGTTGAACACAGGCAAACCAAAGAAGTTACTGAGAATTCTTCTGTCTAGCATTAGATGAAGAAATCCCGTTTCCAACGAAATACTCAAAGAGGTCCAAATATCCACATGCAGACTTTACAAACACAGTGTTTCCAAACTGTTCTATGAAAAAAAGGTTAAACTCTGTGAGTGGAGTGCACACATCACAAAGTGGTTTCTCAGACTGATTCACTCTAGTTTTAATACGAAGATATTTCCTTTTCTTCCGTTGGCCCCAAAGCGCTTGAAATGTCCACTTGCAAATTCCACAAAAAGAGGGTTTCAAATCTGCTCTGTCTAAAGTAAAGTTCATCTCTGTGAGTCGAACACACACAACCCAAAGAAGTTACTGAGAATTCTTCTGTTTAGCATTAGATGAAGAAATCCCATTTCCAACGAAATCCTCAAAGAGGTCCATATATGAACATGCAGACTTTACAAACACAGTGTTTCCAAACTGTTCTATGAAAAGAAAGGTTAAACTCTGTGAGTGGAATGGACACATCACAAAGTAGTTTCTCAGACTGATTCTCTCTAGTTTTTATACGAAGATATTTCATTTTCTACCGTTGGCTCCAAAGCGCTTGAAATGTCCACTTGCACATTCCACAAAAAGAGGGTTTCATATCTGCTCTGTCTAAAGGAAGGTTGATCTCTCTGACTTGAACTCACAAAACCCAAATAAGTTTCTGAGAATTCTTCTGTCTAGCATTTGTTGAAGAAATACCGTTTCCAATGAAATCCTCAAAGTGGTCAAATATCCACTTGCAGAATTTAGAAACAGAGTGTTTCCAAACTGTTCTATGAATAGAAAGGTTAAACTCCGTAAGTGCAACGCACACATCACAAAGTGGTTTCTCAGAATGATTCACTCTAGTTTTTATACGAAGATATTTCCTTTTCTACCGTTGGCCCCAAAGCCCTTGAAATGTCCACTTGCAAATTCCACAAAAAGATTGTTTCAAATCTGCTCTGTCTAAAGGAAGGTTCATCTCTGTGAGTTGAACACAGACAAACCAAAGAAGTTACTGAGAATTCTTCTGTCTAGCATTAGATGAAGAAATCCCGTTTCCAACGAAATCCTCAAAGAGGTCCAAATATCCACTTGCGGACTTTAGAAACAGAGTGTTTCCAAGCTGCTCTATGAAAAGATAGGTTAAACTCTGTGAGTTCAACGCACACATCAGAAAGTGGTTTCTCAGAATGATTCACTCTAGTTTTTATACGAAGATATTTCCTTTTCTACCATTGGCCCCAAAGCGCTTGAAATGTCCACTTGCAAATTCCACAAAAAGAGGGTTTCAAATCTGCTCTGTCTAAAGGAATGTTCATCTCTGTGAGTTGAACACACGCAACCCAAAGAAGTTACTGAGAATTCTTCTGTCCAGCATTAGATGAAGAAATCCCGTTTCCAACGAAATCCTCAAGGAGGTCCAAATATCCACATGCAGACCTTACAAACACAGTGTTTCCAAACTGTTCCATGAAAAAAAAGTTAAACTCTGTGAGTGGAACGCACACATCAGAAAGTAGTTTCTCAGAATGATTCACTCTAGTTTTTATACGAAGTTATTTCCTTTTCTACCGTTGGCCCCAAAGCGCTTGAAATATCCACTTGCAAATTCCAGAAAAAGAGGGTTTCAAATCATCTCTGTCTAAAGTAAAGTTAATCTCTGTGAGTTGAACACAAGCAACCCAAAGAAGTTACTGAGAATTCTTCTGTCTAGCATTAGATGAAGAAATCCCGTTTCCAACGAAATCCTCAAAGAGGTCCAAATATCCACATGCAGACTTTACAAACACAGTGTTTCCAAACTGTTCTATGAAAAAAAGGTTAAACACTGTGAGTTTAGTGCACACATCACAAAGTGGTTTCTCAGACTGATTCACTCTAGTATTTATACGAAGATATTTCCTTTTCTTCCGTTGGCCCCAAAGCGCTTGAAATCTCCACTTGCAAATTCCAGAAAAAGAGGGTTTCAAATCTGCTCTGTCTAAAGTAAAGTTCACCTCTGTGAGTCGAACACACACAACCCAAAGAAGTTACTGAGAATTCTTCTGTTTAGCATTAGATGAAGAAATCCCATTTCCAACGAAATCCTCAAAGAGGTCCATATATGAACATGCAGACTTTACAAACACAGTGTTTCCAAACTGTTCTATGAAAAGAAAGGTTAAACTCTGTGAGTGGAATGGACACATCACAAAGTAGTTTCTCAGACTGATTCTCTCTAGTTTTTATACGAAGATATTTCATTTTCTACCGTTGGCTCCAAAGCGCTTGAAATGTCCACTTGCACATTCCACAAAAAGAGGGTTTCATATCTGCTCTGTCTAAAGGAAGGTTGATCTCTCTGACTTGAACTCACAAAACCCAAATAAGTTTCTGAGAATTCTTCTGTCTAGCATTTGTTGAAGAAATACCGTTTCCAATGAAATCCTCAAAGTGGTCAAATATCCACTTGCAGAATTTAGAAACAGAGTGTTTCCAAACTGTTCTATGAATAGAAAGGTTAAACTCCGTAAGTGCAACGCACACATCACAAAGTGGTTTCTCAGAATGATTCACTCTAGTTTTTATACGAAGATATTTCCTTTTCTACCGTTGGCCCCAAAGCCCTTGAAATGTCCACTTGCAAATTCCACAAAAAGATTGTTTCAAATCTGCTCTGTCTAAAGGAAGGTTCATCTCTGTGAGTTGAACACAGGCAAACCAAAGAAGTTACTGAGAATTCTTCTGTCTAGCATTAGATGAAGAAATCCCGTTTCCAACGAAATACTCAAAGAGGTCCAAATATCCACATGCAGACTTTACAAACACAGTGTTTCCAAACTGTTCTATGAAAAAAAGGTTAAACTCTGTGAGTGGAGTGCACACATCACAAAGTGGTTTCTCAGACTGATTCACTCTAGTTTTAATACGAAGATATTTCCTTTTCTTCCGTTGGCCCCAAAGCGCTTGAAATGTCCACTTGCAAATTCCACAAAAAGAGGGTTTCAAATCTGCTCTGTCTAAAGTAAAGTTCATCTCTGTGAGTCGAACACACACAACCCAAAGAAGTTACTGAGAATTCTTCTGTTTAGCATTAGATGAAGAAATCCCATTTCCAACGAAATCCTCAAAGAGGTCCATATATGAACATGCAGACTTTACAAACACAGTGTTTCCAAACTGTTCTATGAAAAGAAAGGTTAAACTCTGTGAGTGGAATGGACACATCACAAAGTAGTTTCTCAGACTGATTCTCTCTAGTTTTTATACGAAGATATTTCATTTTCTACCGTTGGCTCCAAAGCGCTTGAAATGTCCACTTGCACATTCCACAAAAAGAGGGTTTCATATCTGCTCTGTCTAAAGGAAGGTTGATCTCTCTGACTTGAACTCACAAAACCCAAATAAGTTTCTGAGAATTCTTCTGTCTAGCATTTGTTGAAGAAATACCGTTTCCAATGAAATCCTCAAAGTGGTCAAATATCCACTTGCAGAATTTAGAAACAGAGTGTTTCCAAACTGTTCTATGAATAGAAAGGTTAAACTCCGTAAGTGCAACGCACACATCACAAAGTGGTTTCTCAGAATGATTCACTCTAGTTTTTATACGAAGATATTTCCTTTTCTACCGTTGGCCCCAAAGCCCTTGAAATGTCCACTTGCAAATTCCACAAAAAGATTGTTTCAAATCTGCTCTGTCTAAAGGAAGGTTCATCTCTGTGAGTTGAACACAGGCAAACCAAAGAAGTTACTGAGAATTCTTCTGTCTAGCATTAGATGAAGAAATCCCGTTTCCAACGAAATACTCAAAGAGGTCCAAATATCCACATGCAGACTTTACAAACACAGTGTTTCCAAACTGTTCTATGAAAAAAAGGTTAAACTCTGTGAGTGGAGTGCACACATCACAAAGTGGTTTCTCACACTGATTCACTCTAGTTTTAATACGAAGATATTTCCTTTTCTTCCATTGGCCCCAAAGCGCTTGAAATGTCCACTTGCAAATTCCACAAAAAGAGGGTTTCAAATCTGCTCTGTCTAACGTAAAGTTCATCTCTGTGAGTCGAACACAAACAACCCAAAGAAGTTACTGAGAATTCTTCTGTTTAGCATTAGATGAAGAAATCCCATTTCCAACGAAATCCTCAAAGAGGTCCATATATGAACATGCAGACTTTACAAACACAGTGTTTCCAAACTGTTCTATGAAAAGAAAGGTTAAACTCTGTGAGTGGAATGGACACATCACAAAGTAGTTTCTCAGACTGATTCTCTCTAGTTTTTATACGAAGATATTTCATTTTCTACCGTTGGCTCCAAAGCGCTTGAAATGTCCACTTGCACATTCCACAAAAAGAGGGTTTCATATCTGCTCTGTCTAAAGGAAGGTTGATCTCTCTGACTTGAACTCACAAAACCCAAATAAGTTTCTGAGAATTCTTCTGTCTAGCATTTGTTGAAGAAATACCGTTTCCAATGAAATCCTCAAAGTGGTCAAATATCCACTTGCAGAATTTAGAAACAGAGTGTTTCCAAACTGTTCTATGAATAGAAAGGTTAAACTCTGTAAGTGCAACGCACACATCACAAAGTGGTTTCTCAGAATGATTCACTCTAGTTTTTATACGAAGATATTTCCTTTTCTACCGTTGGCCCCAAAGCCCTTGAAATGTCCACTTGCAAATTCCACAAAAAGATTGTTTCAAATCTGCTCTGTCTAAAGGAAGGTTCATCTCTGTGAGTTGAACACAGGCAAACCAAAGAAGTTACTGAGAATTCTTCTGTCTAGCATTAGATGAAGAAATCCCGTTTCCAACGAAATACTCAAAGAGGTCCAAATATCCACATGCAGACTTTACAAACACAGTGTTTCCAAACTGTTCTATGAAAAAAAGGTTAAACTCTGTGAGTGGAGTGCACACATCACAAAGTGGTTTCTCAGACTGATTCACTCTAGTTTTAATACGAAGATATTTCCTTTTCTTCCGTTGGCCCCAAAGCGCTTGAAATGTCCACTTGCAAATTCCACAAAAAGAGGGTTTCAAATCTGCTCTGTCTAAAGTAAAGTTCATCTCTGTGAGTCGAACACACACAACCCAAAGAAGTTACTGAGAATTCTTCTGTTTAGCATTAGATGAAGAAATCCCATTTCCAACGAAATCCTCAAAGAGGTCCATATATGAACATGCAGACTTTACAAACACAGTGTTTCCAAACTGTTCTATGAAAAGAAAGGTTAAACTCTGTGAGTGGAATGGACACATCACAAAGTAGTTTCTCAGACTGATTCTCTCTAGTTTTTATACGAAGATATTTCATTTTCTACCGTTGGCTCCAAAGCGCTTGAAATGTCCACTTGCACATTCCACAAAAAGAGGGTTTCATATCTGCTCTGTCTAAAGGAAGGTTGATCTCTCTGACTTGAACTCACAAAACCCAAATAAGTTTCTGAGAATTCTTCTGTCTAGCATTTGTTGAAGAAATACCGTTTCCAATGAAATCCTCAAAGTGGTCAAATATCCACTTGCAGAATTTAGAAACAGAGTGTTTCCAAACTGTTCTATGAATAGAAAGGTTAAACTCCGTAAGTGCAACGCACACATCACAAAGTGGTTTCTCAGAATGATTCACTCTAGTTTTTATACGAAGATATTTCCTTTTCTACCGTTGGCCCCAAAGCCCTTGAAATGTCCACTTGCAAATTCCACAAAAAGATTGTTTCAAATCTGCTCTGTCTAAAGGAAGGTTCATCTCTGTGAGTTGAACACAGGCAAACCAAAGAAGTTACTGAGAATTCTTCTGTCTAGCATTAGATGAAGAAATCCCGTTTCCAACGAAATACTCAAAGAGGTCCAAATATCCACATGCAGACTTTACAAACACAGTGTTTCCAAACTGTTCTATGAAAAAAAGGTTAAACTCTGTGAGTGGAGTGCACACATCACAAAGTGGTTTCTCAGACTGATTCACTCTAGTTTTAATACGAAGATATTTCCTTTTCTTCCGTTGGCCCCAAAGCGCTAGAAATGTACATTTGCAAATTCCACAAAAAGAGGGTTTCAAATCTGCTCTGTCTAAAGTAAAGTTCATCTCTGTGAGTCGAACGCGCACAACCCAAAGAAGTTACTGAGAATTCTTCTGTTTAGCATTAGATGAAGAAATCCCATTTCCAACGAAATCCTCAAAGAGGTCCATATATGAACATGCAGACTTTACAAACACAGTGTTTCCAAACTGTTCTATGAAAAGAAAGGTTAAACTCTGTGAGTGGAATGGACACATCACAAAGTAGTTTCTCAGACTGATTCTCTCTAGTTTTTAAACGAAGATATTTCATTTTCTACCGTTGGCTCCAAAGCGCTTGAAATGTCCACTTGCACATTCCACAAAAAGAGGGTTTCATATCTGCTCTGTCTAAAGGAAGGTTGATCTCTCTGACTTGAACTCACAAAACCCAAATAAGTTTCTGAGAATTCTTCTGTCTAGCATTTGTTGAAGAAATACCGTTTCCAATGAAATCCTCAAAGTGGTCAAATATCCACTTGCAGAATTTAGAAACAGAGTGTTTCCAAACTGTTCTATGAATAGAAAGGTTAAACTCTGTAAGTGCAACGCACACATCACAAAGTGGTTTCTCAGAATGATTCACTCTAGTTTTTATACGAAGATATTTCCTTTTCTACCGTTGGCCCCAAAGCCCTTGAAATGTCCACTTGCAAATTCCACAAAAAGATTGTTTCAAATCTGCTCTGTCTAAAGGAAGGTTCATCTCTGTGAGTTGAACACAGGCAAACCAAAGAAGTTACTGAGAATTCTTCTGTCTAGCATTAGATGAAGAAATCCCGTTTCCAACGAAATCCTCAAAGAGGTCCAAATATCCACTTGCGGACTTTAGAAACAGAGTGTTTCCAAGCTGCTCTATGAAAAGATAGGTTAAACTCTGTGAGTTCAACGCACACATCAGAAAGTGGTTTCTCAGAATGATTCACTCTAGTTTTTATACGAAGATATTTCCTTTTCTTCCGTTGGCCCCAAAGCGCTTGAAATGTCCACTTGCAAATTCCACAAAAAGAGGGTTTCAAATCTGCTCTGTCTAAAGTTAAGTTCATCTCTGTGAGTTGAACACATGCAACCCAAAGAAGTTACTGAGAATTCTTCTGTCTAGCATTAGATGAAGAAATCCCATTTCCAACGAAATCCTCAAAGAGGCCTAAATATCCAAGTGCAGACCTTACAAACAGTGTTTCCAAACTGTTCTATGAAAAGAAAGGTTAAACTCTGTGAGTGGAATGCACTCATCAGAAAGTATTTTCTCAGAACGATTCACTCTAGTTTTTATACGAAGATATTTCCTTTTCTACCGTTGGCCCCAAAGCGCTTGAAATGTCCACTTGCAAATTCCAGAAAAAGAGGGTTTCAAATCTGCTCTGTCTAAAGTAAAGTTCATCTCTGTGAGTTGAACACTAGCAACCCAAAGAAGTTACTGAGAATTCTTCTGTCTAGCATTACATGAAGAAATCCCGTTTCCAACGAAATCCTCAAAGAGGTCCAAATATCCACATGCAGACTTTACAAACACAGTGTTTCCAAACTGTTCTATGAAAAGAAAGGTTAAACTCTGTGAGTGGAATGCACACATCACAAAGTGGTTTCTCACACTGATTCACTCTAGTTTTTATACGAAGATATTTCCTTTTCTACCATTGGCCCCAAAGCGCTTGAAATGTCCACTTGCAAATTCCACAAAAAGAGGGTTTCAAATCTGCTCTGTCTAAAGTAAAGTTAATCTCTGTGAGTTGATCACACACAACCCAAAGAAGTTACTGAGAATTCTTCTGTTTAGCATTAGATGAAGAAATCCCATTTCCAACGAAATCCTCAAAGAGGTCCATATATCCACATGCAGACTTTACAAACACAGTGTTTCCAAACTGTTCTATGAAAAGAAAGGTTAAACTCTGTGAGTGGAACGCACACATCAGAAAGTGGTTTCTCAGAATGATTCACTCTAGTTTTTATACGAAGATACTTCCTTTTCTACCGTTGGCGCCAAAGCGCTTGAAATGTCCAGTTGCAAATTCCAGGAAAAGAGGGTTTCAAATCTGCTCTGTCTAAAGGAATGTTCATCTCTGTGAGTTGAACACACGCAACACAAAGAAGTTACTGAGAATTCTTCTGTCTAGCATTAGATGAAGAAATCCCGTTTCCAACGAAATACTCAAAGAGGTCCAAATATCCACGTGCAGACTTTACAAACACGGTGTTTCCAAACTGTTCTATGAAAAGAAAGGTTAAACTCTGTGAGTGGAACGCAAACATCAGAAAGTAGTTTCTCAGAATGATTCACTCTAGTTTTTATACGAAGATATTTCCTTTTCTACCGTTGGCCCCAAAGCGCTTGAAATGTCCACTTGCAAATTACACAAAAAGAGGGTTTCAAATCTGCTCTGTCTAAAGGAATGTTCATCTCTGTGAGTTGAACACACGCAACCCAAAGAAGTTACTGAGAATTCTTCTGTCTAGCATTAGATGAAGAAATCCCGTTTCCAACGAAATCCTCAAGGAGGTCCAAATATCCACATGCAGACCTTACAAACACAGTGTTTCCAAACTGTTCCATGAAAAAAAAGTTAAACTCTGTGAGTGGAACGCACACATCAGAAAGTAGTTTCTCAGAATGTTTCACTCTAGTTTTTATACGAAGTTATTTCCTTTTCTACCGTTGGCCCCAAAGCGCTTGAAATATCCACTTGCAAATTCCGGAAAAAGAGGGTTTCAAATCATCTCTGTCTAAAGTAAAGTTCATCTCTGTGAGTTGAACACAAGCAACCCAAAGAAGTTACTGAGAATTCTTCTGTCTAGCATTAGATGAAGAAATCCCGTTTCCAACGAAATCCTCAAAGAGGTCCAAATATCCACATGCAGACTTTACAAACACAGTGTTTCCAAACTGTTCTATGAAAAAAAGGTTAAACTCTGTGAGTGGAGTGCACACATCACAAAGTGGTTTCTCAGACTGATTCACTCTAGTATTTATACGAAGATATTTCCTTTTCTTCCGTTGGCCCCAAAGCGCTTGAAATCTCCACTTGCAAATTCCAGAAAAAGAGGGTTTCAAATCTGCTCTGTCTAAAGTAAAGTTCACCTCTGTGAGTCGAACACACACAACCCAAAGAAGTTACTGAGAATTCTTCTGTTTAGCATTAGATGAAGAAATCCCATTTCCAACGAAATCCTCAAAGAGGTCCATATATGAACATGCAGACTTTACAAACACAGTGTTTCCAAACTGTTCTATGAAAAGAAAGGTTAAACTCTGTGAGTGGAATGGACACATCACAAAGTAGTTTCTCAGACTGATTCTCTCTAGTTTTTATACGAAGATATTTCATTTTCTACCGTTGGCTCCAAAGCGCTTGAAATGTCCACTTGCACATTCCACAAAAAGAGGGTTTCATATCTGCTCTGTCTAAAGGAAGGTTGATCTCTCTGACTTGAACTCACAAAACCCAAATAAGTTTCTGAGAATTCTTCTGTCTAGCATTTGTTGAAGAAATACCGTTTCCAATGAAATCCTCAAAGTGGTCAAATATCCACTTGCAGAATTTAGAAACAGAGTGTTTCCAAACTGTTCTATGAATAGAAAGGTTAAACTCCGTAAGTGCAACGCACACATCACAAAGTGGTTTCTCAGAATGATTCACTCTAGTTTTTATACGAAGATATTTCCTTTTCTACCGTTGGCCCCAAAGCCCTTGAAATGTCCACTTGCAAATTCCACAAAAAGATTGTTTCAAATCTGCTCTGTCTAAAGGAAGGTTCATCTCTGTGAGTTGAACACAGGCAAACCAAAGAAGTTACTGAGAATTCTTCTGTCTAGCATTAGATGAAGAAATCCCGTTTCCAACGAAATCCTCAAAGAGGTCCAAATATCCACATGCAGACTTTACAAACACAGTGTTTCCAAACTGTTCTATGAAAAAAAGGTTAAACTCTGTGAGTGGAGTGCACACATCACAAAGTGGTTTCTCAGACTGATTCACTCTAGTTTTAATACGAAGATATTTCCTTTTCTTCCGTTGGCCCCAAAGCGCTTGAAATGTCCACTTGCAAATTCCACAAAAAGAGGGTTTCAAATCTGCTCTGTCTAAAGTAAAGTTCATCTCTGTGAGTCGAACACACACAACCCAAAGAAGTTACTGAGAATTCTTCTGTTTAGCATTAGATGAAGAAATCCCATTTCCAACGAAATCCTCAAAGAGGTCCATATATGAACATGCAGACTTTACAAACACAGTGTTTCCAAACTGTTCTATGAAAAGAAAGGTTAAACTCTGTGAGTGGAATGGACACATCACAAAGTAGTTTCTCAGACTGATTCTCTCTAGTTTTTATACGAAGATATTTCATTTTCTACCGTTGGCTCCAAAGCGCTTGAAATGTCCACTTGCACATTCCACAAAAAGAGGGTTTCATATCTGCTCTGTCTAAAGGAAGGTTGATCTCTCTGACTTGAACTCACAAAACCCAAATAAGTTTCTGAGAATTCTTCTGTCTAGCATTTGTTGAAGAAATACCGTTTCCAATGAAATCCTCAAAGTGGTCAAATATCCACTTGCAGAATTTAGAAACAGAGTGTTTCCAAACTGTTCTATGAATAGAAAGGTTAAACTCCGTAAGTGCAACGCACACATCACAAAGTGGTTTCTCAGAATGATTCACTCTAGTTTTTATACGAAGATATTTCCTTTTCTACCGTTGGCCCCAAAGCCCTTGAAATGTCCACTTGCAAATTCCACAAAAAGATTGTTTCAAATCTGCTCTGTCTAAAGGAAGGTTCATCTCTGTGAGTTGAACACAGGCAAACCAAAGAAGTTACTGAGAATTCTTCTGTCTAGCATTAGATGAAGAAATCCCGTTTCCAACGAAATACTCAAAGAGGTCCAAATATCCACATGCAGACTTTACAAACACAGTGTTTCCAAACTGTTCTATGAAAAAAAGGTTAAACTCTGTGAGTGGAGTGCACACATCACAAAGTGGTTTCTCAGACTGATTCACTCTAGTTTTAATACGAAGATATTTCCTTTTCTTCCGTTGGCCCCAAAGCGCTTGAAATGTCCACTTGCAAATTCCACAAAAAGAGGGTTTCAAATCTGCTCTGTCTAAAGTAAAGTTCATCTCTGTGAGTCGAACACACACAACCCAAAGAAGTTACTGAGAATTCTTCTGTTTAGCATTAGATGAAGAAATCCCATTTCCAACGAAATCCTCAAAGAGGTCCATATATGAACATGCAGACTTTACAAACACAGTGTTTCCAAACTGTTCTATGAAAAGAAAGGTTAAACTCTGTGAGTGGAATGGACACATCACAAAGTAGTTTCTCAGACTGATTCTCTCTAGTTTTTATACGAAGATATTTCATTTTCTACCGTTGGCTCCAAAGCGCTTGAAATGTCCACTTGCACATTCCACAAAAAGAGGGTTTCATATCTGCTCTGTCTAAAGGAAGGTTGATCTCTCTGACTTGAACTCACAAAACCCAAATAAGTTTCTGAGAATTCTTCTGTCTAGCATTTGTTGAAGAAATACCGTTTCCAATGAAATCCTCAAAGTGGTCAAATATCCACTTGCAGAATTTAGAAACAGAGTGTTTCCAAACTGTTCTATGAATAGAAAGGTTAAACTCCGTAAGTGCAATGCACACATCACAAAGTGGTTTCTCAGAATGATTCACTCTAGTTTTTATACGAAGATATTTCCTTTTCTACCGTTGGCCCCAAAGCCCTTGAAATGTCCACTTGCAAATTCCACAAAAAGATTGTTTCAAATCTGCTCTGTCTAAAGGAAGGTTCATCTCTGTGAGTTGAACACAGGCAAACCAAAGAAGTTACTGAGAATTCTTCTGTCTAGCATTAGATGAAGAAATCCCGTTTCCAACGAAATCCTCAAAGAGGTCCAAATATCCACATGCAGACTTTACAAACACAGTGTTTCCAAACTGTTCTATGAAAAAAAGGTTAAACTCTGTGAGTGGAGTGCACACATCACAAAGTGGTTTCTCAGACTGATTCACTCTAGTTTTAATACGAAGATATTTCCTTTTCTTCCGTTGGCCCCAAAGCGCTTGAAATGTCCACTTGCAAATTCCACAAAAAGAGGGTTTCAAATCTGCTCTGTCTAAAGTAAAGTTCATCTCTGTGAGTCGAACACACACAACCCAAAGAAGTTACTGAGAATTCTTCTGTTTAGCATTAGATGAAGAAATCCCATTTCCAACGAAATCCTCAAAGAGGTCCATATATGAACATGCAGACTTTACAAACACAGTGTTTCCAAACTGTTCTATGAAAAGAAAGGTTAAACTCTGTGAGTGGAATGGACACATCACAAAGTAGTTTCTCAGACTGATTCTCTCTAGTTTTTATACGAAGATATTTCATTTTCTACCGTTGGCTCCAAAGCGCTTGAAATGTCCACTTGCACATTCCACAAAAAGAGGGTTTCATATCTGCTCTGTCTAAAGGAAGGTTGATCTCTCTGACTTGAACTCACAAAACCCAAATAAGTTTCTGAGAATTCTTCTGTCTAGCATTTGTTGAAGAAATACCGTTTCCAATGAAATCCTCAAAGTGGTCAAATATCCACTTGCAGAATTTAGAAACAGAGTGTTTCCAAACTGTTCTATGAATAGAAAGGTTAAACTCCGTAAGTGCAACGCACACATCACAAAGTGGTTTCTCAGAATGATTCACTCTAGTTTTTATACGAAGATATTTCCTTTTCTACCGTTGGCCCCAAAGCCCTTGAAATGTCCACTTGCAAATTCCACAAAAAGATTGTTTCAAATCTGCTCTGTCTAAAGGAAGGTTCATCTCTGTGAGTTGAACACAGGCAAACCAAAGAAGTTACTGAGAATTCTTCTGTCTAGCATTAGATGAAGAAATCCCGTTTCCAACGAAATCCTCAAAGAGGTCCAAATATCCACATGCAGACTTTACAAACACAGTGTTTCCAAACTGTTCTATGAAAAAAAGGTTAAACTCTGTGAGTGGAGTGCACACATCACAAAGTGGTTTCTCAGACTGATTCACTCTAGTTTTAATACGAAGATATTTCCTTTTCTTCCGTTGGCCCCAAAGCGCTTGAAATGTCCACTTGCAAATTCCACAAAAAGAGGGTTTCAAATCTGCTCTGTCTAAAGTAAAGTTCATCTCTGTGAGTCGAACACACACAACCCAAAGAAGTTACTGAGAATTCTTCTGTTTAGCATTAGATGAAGAAATCCCATTTCCAACGAAATCCTCAAAGAGGTCCATATATGAACATGCAGACTTTACAAACACAGTGTTTCCAAACTGTTCTATGAAAAGAAAGGTTAAACTCTGTGAGTGGAATGGACACATCACAAAGTAGTTTCTCAGACTGATTCTCTCTAGTTTTTATACGAAGATATTTCATTTTCTACCGTTGGCTCCAAAGCGCTTGAAATGTCCACTTGCACATTCCACAAAAAGAGGGTTTCATATCTGCTCTGTCTAAAGGAAGGTTGATCTCTCTGACTTGAACTCACAAAACCCAAATAAGTTTCTGAGAATTCTTCTGTCTAGCATTTGTTGAAGAAATACCGTTTCCAATGAAATCCTCAAAGTGGTCAAATATCCACTTGCAGAATTTAGAAACAGAGTGTTTCCAAACTGTTCTATGAATAGAAAGGTTAAACTCCGTAAGTGCAACGCACACATCACAAAGTGGTTTCTCAGAATGATTCACTCTAGTTTTTATACGAAGATATTTCCTTTTCTACCGTTGGCCCCAAAGCCCTTGAAATGTCCACTTGCAAATTCCACAAAAAGATTGTTTCAAATCTGCTCTGTCTAAAGGAAGGTTCATCTCTGTGAGTTGAACACAGGCAAACCAAAGAAGTTACTGAGAATTCTTCTGTCTAGCATTAGATGAAGAAATCCCGTTTCCAACGAAATACTCAAAGAGGTCCAAATATCCACATGCAGACTTTACAAACACAGTGTTTCCAAACTGTTCTATGAAAAAAAGGTTAAACTCTGTGAGTGGAGTGCACACATCACAAAGTGGTTTCTCAGACTGATTCACTCTAGTTTTAATACGAAGATATTTCCTTTTCTTCCGTTGGCCCCAAAGCGCTTGAAATGTCCACTTGCGAATTCCACAAAAAGAGGGTTTCAAATCTGCTCTGTCTAAAGTAAAGTTCATCTCTGTGAGTCGATCACACACAACCCAAAGAAGTTACTGAGAATTCTTCTGTTTAGCATTAGATGAAGAAATCCCATTTCCAACGAAATCCTCAAAGAGGTCCATATATGAACATGCAGACTTTACAAACACAGTGTTTCCAAACTGTTCTATGAAAAGAAAGGTTAAACTCTGTGAGTGGAATGGACACATCACAAAGTAGTTTCTCAGACTGATTCTCTCTAGTTTTTATACGAAGATATTTCATTTTCTACCGTTGGCTCCAAAGCGCTTGAAATGTCCACTTGCACATTCCACAAAAAGAGGGTTTCATATCTGCTCTGTCTAAAGGAAGGTTGATCTCTCTGACTTGAACTCACAAAACCCAAATAAGTTTCTGAGAATTCTTCTGTCTAGCATTTGTTGAAGAAATACCGTTTCCAATGAAATCCTCAAAGTGGTCAAATATCCACTTGCAGAATTTAGAAACAGAGTGTTTCCAAACTGTTCTATGAATAGAAAGGTTAAACTCCGTAAGTGCAACGCACACATCACAAAGTGGTTTCTCAGAATGATTCACTCTAGTTTTTATACGAAGATATTTCCTTTTCTACCGTTGGCCCCAAAGCCCTTGAAATGTCCACTTGCAAATTCCACAAAAAGATTGTTTCAAATCTGCTCTGTCTAAAGGAAGGTTCATCTCTGTGAGTTGAACACAGGCAAACCAAAGAAGTTACTGAGAATTCTTCTGTCTAGCATTAGATGAAGAAATCCCGTTTCCAACGAAATACTCAAAGAGGTCCAAATATCCACATGCAGACTTTACAAACACAGTGTTTCCAAACTGTTCTATGAAAAAAAGGTTAAACTCTGTGAGTGGAGTGCACACATCACAAAGTGGTTTCTCAGACTGATTCACTCTAGTTTTAATACGAAGATATTTCCTTTTCTTCCGTTGGCCCCAAAGCGCTTGAAATGTCCACTTGCAAATTCCACAAAAAGAGGGTTTCAAATCTGCTCTGTCTAAAGTAAAGTTCATCTCTGTGAGTCGAACACACACAACCCAAAGAAGTTACTGAGAATTCTTCTGTTTAGCATTAGATGAAGAAATCCCATTTCCAACGAAATCCTCAAAGAGGTCCATATATGAACATGCAGACTTTACAAACACAGTGTTTCCAAACTGTTCTATGAAAAGAAAGGTTAAACTCTGTGAGTGGAATGGACACATCACAAAGTAGTTTCTCAGACTGATTCTCTCTAGTTTTTATACGAAGATATTTCATTTTCTACCGTTGGCTCCAAAGCGCTTGAAATGTCCACTTGCACATTCCACAAAAAGAGGGTTTCATATCTGCTCTGTCTAAAGGAAGGTTGATCTCTCTGACTTGAACTCACAAAACCCAAATAAGTTTCTGAGAATTCTTCTGTCTAGCATTTGTTGAAGAAATACCGTTTCCAATGAAATCCTCAAAGTGGTCAAATATCCACTTGCAGAATTTAGAAACAGAGTGTTTCCAAACTGTTCTATGAATAGAAAGGTTAAACTCCGTAAGTGCAACGCACACATCACAAAGTGGTTTCTCAGAATGATTCACTCTAGTTTTTATACGAAGATATTTCCTTTTCTACCGTTGGCCCCAAAGCCCTTGAAATGTCCACTTGCAAATTCCACAAAAAGATTGTTTCAAATCTGCTCTGTCTAAAGGAAGGTTCATCTCTGTGAGTTGAACACAGGCAAACCAAAGAAGTTACTGAGAATTCTTCTGTCTAGCATTAGATGAAGAAATCCCGTTTCCAACGAAATACTCAAAGAGGTCCAAATATCCACATGCAGACTTTACAAACACAGTGTTTCCAAACTGTTCTATGAAAAAAAGGTTAAGCTCTGTGAGTGGAGTGCACACATCACAAAGTGGTTTCTCAGACTGATTCACTCTAGTTTTAATACGAAGATATTTCCTTTTCTTCCGTTGGCCCCAAAGCGCTTGAAATGTCCACTTGCAAATTCCACAAAAAGAGGGTTTCAAATCTGCTCTGTCTAAAGTAAAGTTCATCTCTGTGAGTCGAACACACACAACCCAAAGAAGTTACTGAGAATTCTTCTGTTTAGCATTAGATGAAGAAATCCCATTTCCAACGAAATCCTCAAAGAGGTCCATATATGAACATGCAGACTTTACAAACACAGTGTTTCCAAACTGTTCTATGAAAAGAAAGGTTAAACTCTGTGAGTGGAATGGACACATCACAAAGTAGTTTCTCAGACTGATTCTCTCTAGTTTTTATACGAAGATATTTCATTTTCTACCGTTGGCTCCAAAGCGCTTGAAATGTCCACTTGCACATTCCACAAAAAGAGGGTTTCATATCTGCTCTGTCTAAAGGAAGGTTGATCTCTCTGACTTGAACTCACAAAACCCAAATAAGTTTCTGAGAATTCTTCTGTCTAGCATTTGTTGAAGAAATACCGTTTCCAATGAAATCCTCAAAGTGGTCAAATATCCACTTGCAGAATTTAGAAACAGAGTGTTTCCAAACTGTTCTATGAATAGAAAGGTTAAACTCCGTAAGTGCAACGCACACATCACAAAGTGGTTTCTCAGAATGATTCACTCTAGTTTTTATACGAAGATATTTCCTTTTCTACCGTTGGCCCCAAAGCCCTTGAAATGTCCACTTGCAAATTCCACAAAAAGATTGTTTCAAATCTGCTCTGTCTAAAGGAAGGTTCATCTCTGTGAGTTGAACACAGGCAAACCAAAGAAGTTACTGAGAATTCTTCTGTCTAGCATTAGATGAAGAAATCCCGTTTCCAACGAAATCCTCAAAGAGGTCCAAATATCCACATGCAGACTTTACAAACACAGTGTTTCCAAACTGTTCTATGAAAAAAAGGTTAAACTCTGTGAGTGGAGTGCACACATCACAAAGTGGTTTCTCAGACTGATTCACTCTAGTTTTAATACGAAGATATTTCCTTTTCTTCCGTTGGCCCCAAAGCGCTTGAAATGTCCACTTGCAAATTCCACAAAAAGAGGGTTTCAAATCTGCTCTGTCTAAAGTAAAGTTCATCTCTGTGAGTCGAACACACACAACCCAAAGAAGTTACTGAGAATTCTTCTGTTTAGCATTAGATGAAGAAATCCCATTTCCAACGAAATCCTCAAAGAGGTCCATATATGAACATGCAGACTTTACAAACACAGTGTTTCCAAACTGTTCTATGAAAAGAAAGGTTAAACTCTGTGAGTGGAATGGACACATCACAAAGTAGTTTCTCAGACTGATTCTCTCTAGTTTTTATACGAAGATATTTCATTTTCTACCGTTGGCTCCAAAGCGCTTGAAATGTCCACTTGCACATTCCACAAAAAGAGGGTTTCATATCTGCTCTGTCTAAAGGAAGGTTGATCTCTCTGACTTGAACTCACAAAACCAAATAAGTTTCTGAGAATTCTTCTGTCTAGCATTTGTTGAAGAAATACCGTTTCCAATGAAATCCTCAAAGTGGTCAAATATCCACTTGCAGAATTTAGAAACAGAGTGTTTCCAAACTGTTCTATGAATAGAAAGGTTAAACTCCGTAAGTGCAACGCACACATCACAAAGTGGTTTCTCAGAATGATTCACTCTAGTTTTTATACGAAGATATTTCCTTTTCTACCGTTGGCCCCAAAGCCCTTGAAATGTCCACTTGCAAATTCCACAAAAAGATTGTTTCAAATCTGCTCTGTCTAAAGGAAGGTTCATCTCTGTGAGTTGAACACAGGCAAACCAAAGAAGTTACTGAGAATTCTTCTGTCTAGCATTAGATGAAGAAATCCCGTTTCCAACGAAATACTCAAAGAGGTCCAAATATCCACATGCAGACTTTACAAACACAGTGTTTCCAAACTGTTCTATGAAAAAAAGGTTAAACTCTGTGAGTGGAGTGCACACATCACAAAGTGGTTTCTCAGACTGATTCACTCTAGTTTTAATACGAAGATATTTCCTTTTCTTCCGTTGGCCCCAAAGCGCTTGAAATGTCCACTTGCAAATTCCACAAAAAGAGGGTTTCAAATCTGCTCTGTCTAAAGTAAAGTTCATCTCTGTGAGTCGAACACACACAACCCAAAGAAGTTACTGAGAATTCTTCTGTTTAGCATTAGATGAAGAAATCCCATTTCCAACGAAATCCTCAAAGAGGTCCATATATGAACATGCAGACTTTACAAACACAGTGTTTCCAAACTGTTCTATGAAAAGAAAGGTTAAACTCTGTGAGTGGAATGGACACATCACAAAGTAGTTTCTCAGACTGATTCTCTCTAGTTTTTATACGAAGATATTTCATTTTCTACCGTTGGCTCCAAAGCGCTTGAAATGTCCACTTGCACATTCCACAAAAAGAGGGTTTCATATCTGCTCTGTCTAAAGGAAGGTTGATCTCTCTGACTTGAACTCACAAAACCCAAATAAGTTTCTGAGAATTCTTCTGTCTAGCATTTGTTGAAGAAATACCGTTTCCAATGAAATCCTCAAAGTGGTCAAATATCCACTTGCAGAATTTAGAAACAGAGTGTTTCCAAACTGTTCTATGAATAGAAAGGTTAAACTCGGTAAGTGCAACGCACACATCACAAAGTGGTTTCTCAGAATGATTCACTCTAGTTTTTATACGAAGATATTTCCTTTTCTACCGTTGGCCCCAAAGCCCTTGAAATGTCCACTTGCAAATTCCACAAAAAGATTGTTTCAAATCTGCTCTGTCTAAAGGAAGGTTCATCTCTGTGAGTTGAACACAGGCAAACCAAAGAAGTTACTGAGAATTCTTCTGTCTAGCATTAGATGAAGAAATCCCGTTTCCAACGAAATCCTCAAAGAGGTCCAAATATCCACTTGCGGACTTTAGAAACAGAGTGTTTCCAAGCTGCTCTATGAAAAGATAGGTTAAACTCTGTGAGTTCAACGCACACATCAGAAAGTGGTTTCTCAGAATGATTCACTCTAGTTTTTATACGAAGATATTTCCTTTTCTACCGTTGGCCCCAAAGCGCTTGAAATGTCCACTTGCAAATTCCACAAAAAGAGGGTTTCATATCTGCTCTGTCTAAAGTAATGTTCATCTCTGTGAGTTGAACACATGCAACCCAAAGAAGTTACTGAGAATTCTTCTGTCTAGCATTAGATGAAGAAATCCCGTTACCAACGAAATCCTCAAAGAGGCCCAAATATCCAAGTGCAGACCTTACAAACAGTGTTTCCAAACTGTTCTATGAAAAGAAAGGTTAAACTCTGTGAGTGGAATGCACTCATCAGAAAGTATTTTCTCAGAACGATTCACTCTAGTTTTTATACGAAGATATTTCCTTTTCTACCGTTGGCCCCAAAGCGCTTGAAATGTCCACTTGCAAATTCCAGAAAAAGAGGGTTTCAAATCTGCTCTGTCTAAAGTAAAGTTCATCTCTGTGAGTTGAACACTAGCAACCCAAAGAAGTTACTGAGAATTCTTCTGTCTAGCATTACATGAAGAAATCCCGTTTCCAACGAAATCCTCAAAGAGGTCCAAATATCCACATGCAGACTTTACAAACACAGTGTTTCCAAACTGTTCTATGAAAAGAAAGGTTAAACTCTGTGAGTGGAATGCACACATCACAAAGTGGTTTCTCACACTGATTCACTCTAGTTTTTATACGAAGATATTTCCATTTCTACCATTGGCCCCAAAGCGCTTGAAATGTCCACTTGCAAATTCCACAAAAAGAGGGTTTCAAATCTGCTCTGTCTAAAGTAAAGTTAATCTCTGTGAGTTGATCACACAAAACCCAAAGAAGTTACTGAGAATTCTTCTGTTTAGCATTAGATGAAGAAATCCCATTTCCAACGAAATCCTCAAAGAGGTCCATATATCCACATGCAGACTTTACAAACACAGTGTTTCCAAACTGTTCTATGAAAAGAAAGGTTAAACTCTGTGAGTGGAACGCACACATCAGAAAGTGGTTTCTCAGAATGATTCACTCTAGTTTTTATACGAAGATATTTCCTTTTCTACCGTTGGCCCCAAAGCGCTTGAAATGTCCACTTGCAAATTCCGCAAAAAGATTGTTTCAAATCTGCTCTGTCTAAAGGAAGGTTCATCTCTGTGAGTTGAACACAGGCAACCCAAAGAAGTTACTGAGAATTCTTCTGTCTAGCATTAGATGAAGAAATCCCATTTCCAACGAAATCCTCAAAGAGGTTCATATATCCACATGCAGACTTTACAAACACAGTGTTTCGAAACTGTTCTATGAAAGGAAAGATTAAACTCTGTAAGTGGAATGCACACATCACAAAGTGGATTCTCAGACTGATTCTGTCTAGTTTTTATACGAAGATATTTCATTTTCTACCGTTGGCTCCAAAGCGCTTGAAATGTCCACTTGCACATTCCACAAAAAGAGGGTTTCATATCTGCTCTGTCTAAAGGAAGGTTGATCTCTCTGAGTTGAACTCACAAAACCCAAATAAGTTTCTGAGAATTCTTCTGTCTAGCATTTGTTGAAGAAATACCGTTTCCAATGAAATCCTCAAAGTGGTCAAATATCCACTTGCAGAATTTAGAAACAGAGTGTTTCCAAACTGTTCTATGAATAGAAAGGTTAAACTCCGTAAGTGCAACGCACACATCACAAAGTGGTTTCTCAGAATGATTCACTCTAGTTTTTATACGAAGATATTTCCTTTTCTACCGTTGGCCCCAAAGCCCTTGAAATGTCCACTTGCAAATTCCACAAAAAGATTGTTTCAAATCTGCTCTGTCTAAAGGAAGGTTCATCTCTGTGAGTTGAACACAGGCAAACCAAAGAAGTTACTGAGAATTCTTCTGTCTAGCATTAGATGAAGAAATCCCGTTTCCAACGAAATCCTCAAAGAGGTCCAAATATCCACTTGCGGACTTTAGAAACAGAGTGTTTCCAAGCTGCTCTATGAAAAGATAGGTTAAACTCTGTGAGTGCAACGCACACATCAGAAAGTAGTTTCTCAGAATGATTCACTCTAGTTTTTATACGAAGATATTTCCTTTTCTACCGTTGGCCCCAAAGCGCTTGAAATGTCCCCTTGCAAATTCCACAAAAAGAGGGTTTCAAATCTGCTCTGTCTAAAGTAATGTTCATCTCTGTGAGTTGGACACACGCAACTCAAAGAAGTTACTGAGAATTCTTCTGTCTAGCATTAGAAGAAGAAATCCCTTTACCAACGAAATCCTCAAAGAGGTCCAAATATCCACATGCAGACCTTACAAACACAGTGTTTCCAAAATGTTCTATGAAAAAAAAGGTTAAACTCTGTGAGTGGAATGCACTCATCAGAAAGTATTTTCTCAGAACGATTCACTCTAGTTTTTATACGAAGATATTTCCTTTTCTACCGTTGGCCCCAAAGCGCTTGAAATGTCCACTTGCAAATTCCAGAAAAAGAGGGTTTCAAATCTGCTCTGTCTAAAGTAAAGTTCATCTCTGTGAGTTGAACACTAGCAACCCAAAGAAGTTACTGAGAATTCTTCTGTCTAGCATTAGATGAAGAAATCCCGTTTCCAACGAAATCCTCAAAGAGGTCCAAATATCCACGTGCAGACCTTACAAACACAGTGTTTCCAAACTGTTCTATGAAAAGAAAAGTTAAACTCTGTGAGTGGAACGCACACATCAGAAAGTAGTTTCTCAGAATGATTCACTCTAGTTTTTATACGAAGATATTTCCTTTTCTACCGTTGGACCGAAAGCGCTTGAAATGTCCAGTTGCAAATTCCAGAAAAAGAGGGTTTCAAATCTGCTCTGTCTAAAGTAAAGTTCATCTCTGTGAGTTGAACACACACAACCAAAAAAGTTACAGAGAATTCTTCTGTCTAGCATTAGATGAAGAAATCCCGTTTCCAACGAAATCCTCAAAGAGGTCCAAATATCCACATGCAGACTTTACACAGTGTTTCCAAACTGTTCTATGAAAAAAAGGTTAAACTCTGTGAGTAGAATGCACACATCACAAAGTGGTTTCTCAGAATGATTCACTCTAGTTTTTATACGAAGATATTTCCTTTTCTTCCGTTGGCCACAAAGCGCTTGAAATTTCCACTTGCAAATTCCACAAAAAGAGGGTTTCAAATCTGCTCTGTCAAAAGGAAGGTTCAGCGATGTGAGGTGAACACAAGAAACCCAAAGAAGTTCCTGAGAATTCTTCTGTCTGGCATTAGATGAAGAAATCCCGTTTCCAACGAAATCCTCAAAGAGGTCCAAATATCCACATGCAGACCTTACAAACACAGTGTTTCCAAACTGTTCTATGAAAAGAAAGGTTAAACTCTGTGAGTGGAATGCAAACATCAGAAAGTAGTTTCTCAGAATGATTCACTCTAGTTTTTATACGAAGATATTTCCTTTTCTACCGTTGGCCCCAAAGCGCTTGAAATGTCCACTTGCAAATTCCACAAAAAGAGGGTTTCAAATCTGCTCTGTCTAAAGGAATGTTCATCTCTGTGAGTTGAACACACGCAACCCAAAGAAGTTACTGAGAACTCTTCTGTCTAGCATTAGATGAAGAAATCCCGTTTCCAACGAAATCCTCAAAGAGGTCCAAATATCCACATGCAGACCTTACAAACACAGTGTTTCCAAACTGTTCTATGAAAAAAAAGGTTAAACTCTGTGAGTGAAACGCACACATCAGAAAGTAGTTTCTCACAATGATTCACTCTAGTTTTTATACGAAGTTATTTCCTTTTCTACAGTTGGCCCCAAAGCGCTTGAAATGTCCACTTGCAAATTCCAGAAAAAGAGGGTTTCAAATCATCTCTGTCTAAAGTAAAGTTCATCTCTGTGAGTTGAACACAAGCAACCCAAAGAAGTTACTGAGAATTCTTCTGTCTAGCATTAGATGAAGAAATCCCGTTTCCAACGAAATCCTCAAAGAGGTCCAAATATCCACATGCAGACTTTACAAACACAGTGTTTCCAAACTGTTCTATGAAAAAAAGGTTAAACTCTGTGAGTGGAGTGCACACATCACAAAGTGGTTTCTCAGACTGATTCACTCTAGTTTTAATACGAAGATATTTCCTTTTCTTCCGTTGGCCCCAAAGCGCTTGAAATGTCCACTTGCAAATTCCACAAAAAGAGGGTTTCAAATCTGCTCTGTCTAAAGTAAAGTTCATCTCTGTGAGTCGAACACACACAACCCAAAGAAGTTACTGAGAATTCTTCTGTTTAGCATTAGATGAAGAAATCCCATTTCCAACGAAATCCTCAAAGAGGTCCATATATGAACATGCAGACTTTACAAACACAGTGTTTCCAAACTGTTCTATGAAAAGAAAGGTTAAACTCTGTGAGTGGAATGGACACATCACAAAGTAGTTTCTCAGACTGATTCTCTCTAGTTTTTATACGAAGATATTTCATTTTCTACCGTTGGCTCCAAAGCGCTTGAAATGTCCACTTGCACATTCCACAAAAAGAGGGTTTCATATCTGCTCTGTCTAAAGGAAGGTTGATCTCTCTGACTTGAACTCACAAAACCCAAATAAGTTTCTGAGAATTCTTCTGTCTAGCATTTGTTGAAGAAATACCGTTTCCAATGAAATCCTCAAAGTGGTCAAATATCCACTTGCAGAATTTAGAAACAGAGTGTTTCCAAACTGTTCTATGAATAGAAAGGTTAAACTCCGTAAGTGCAACGCACACATCACAAAGTGGTTTCTCAGAATGATTCACTCTAGTTTTTATACGAAGATATTTCCTTTTCTACCGTTGGCCCCAAAGCCCTTGAAATGTCCACTTGCAAATTCCACAAAAAGATTGTTTCAAATCTGCTCTGTCTAAAGGAAGGTTCATCTCTGTGAGTTGAACACAGGCAAACCAAAGAAGTTACTGAGAATTCTTCTGTCTAGCATTAGATGAAGAAATCCCGTTTCCAACGAAATCCTCAAAGAGGTCCAAATATCCACTTGCGGACTTTAGAAACAGAGTGTTTCCAAGCTGCTCTATGAAAAGATAGGTTAAACTCTGTGAGTGGAATGCACACATCAGAAAGTAGTTTCTCAGAATGATTCACTCTAGTTTTTATACGAAGATATTTCCTTTTCAACCGTTGGCCCGAAAGCGCTTGAAATGTCCAGTTGCAAATTCCAGGAAAAGAGGGTTTCAAATCTGCTCTGTCTAAAGGAATGTTCATCTCTGTGAGTTGAACACACGCAACCCAAAGAAGTTACTGAGAATTCTTCTGTCTAGCATTAGATGAAGAAATCCCGTTTCCAACGAAATCCTCAAAGAGGTCCAAATATCCACGTGCAGACCTTACAAACACAGTGTTTCCAAACTGTTCTATGAAAAGAAAAGTTAAACTCTGTGAGTGGAACACACACATCAGAAAGTAGTTTCTCAGAATGATTCACTCTAGTTTTTATACGAAGATATTTCCTTTTCTACTGTTGGACCCAAAGCCCTTGAAATGTCCAGTTGCAAATTCCAGAAAAAGAGGGTTTCAAATCTGCTCTGTCTAAAGTAAAGTTCATCTCTGTGAGTTGAACACACACAACCAAAAAAGTTACAGAGAATTCTTCTGTCTAGCATTAGATGAAGAAATCCCGTTTCCAACGAAATCCTCAAAGAGGTCCAAATATCCACATGCAGACTTTACACAGTGTTTCCAAACTGTTCTATGAAAAAAGGTTAAACTCTGTGAGTAGAATGCACACATCACAAAGTGGTTTCTCAGAATGATTCACTCTGGTTTTTATACGAAGATATTTCCTTTTCTTCCGTTGGCCACAAAGCGCTTGAAATTTCCACTTGCAAATTCCACAAAAAGAGGGTTTCAAATCTGCTCTGTCAAAAGGAAGGTTCAGCTCTGTGAGGTGAACACAAGAAACCCAAAGAAGTTCCTGAGAATTCTTCTGTCTGGCATTAGATGAAGAAATCCCGTTTCCAACGAAATCCTCAAAGAGGTCCAAATATCCACATGCAGACTTTACAAACACAGTGTTTCCAAACTGTTCTATGAAAAGAAAGGTTAAACTCTGTGAGTGGAACGCAAACATCAGAAAGTAGTTTCTCAGAATGATTCACTCTAGTTTTTATACGAAGATATTTCCTTTTCTACCGTTGGCCCCAAAGCGCTTGAAATGTCCACTTGCAAATTCCACAAAAAGAGGGTTTCAAATCTGCTCTGTCTAAAGGAATGTTCATCTCTGTGAGTTGAACACACGCAACCCAAAGAAGTTACAGAGAATTCTTCTGTCTAGCATTAGATGAAGAAATCCCGTTTCCAACGAAATCCTCAAGGAGGTCCAAATATCCACATGCAGACCTTACAAACACAGTGTTTCCAAACTGTTCTATGAAAAAAAAGGTTAAATTCTGTGAGTGGAGCGCACACATCACAAAGTGGTTTCTCAGAATGATTCACTCTAGTTTTTATACGAAGATATTTCCTTTTCTGCCGTTGGCCCCAAAGCCCTTGAAATGTCCACTTGCAAATTCCAGAAAAAGATTGTTTCAAATCTGCTCTGTCTAAAGGAAGGTTCATCTCTGTGAGTTGAACACAGGCAAACCAAAGAAGTTACTGAGAATTCTTCTGTCTAGCATTAGATGAAGAAATCCCGTTTCCAACGAAATCCTCAAAGAGGTCCAAATATCCACTTGCGGACTTTAGAAACAGAGTGTTTCCAAGCTGCTCTATGAAAAGATAGGTTAAACTCTGTGAGTTCAATGCACACATCAGAAAGTGGTTTCTCAGAATGATTCACTCTAGTTTTTATACGAAGATATTTCCTTTTCTACCGTTGGCCCCAAAGCGCTTGAAATGTCCACTTGCAAATTCCACAAAAAGAGGGTTTCAAATCTGCTCTGTCTAAAGGAATGTTCATCTCTGTGAGTTGAACACATGCAACCCAAAGTAGTTACTGAGAATTCTTCTGTCTAGCATTAGATGAAGAAATCCCGTTACCGAAGAAATCCCTTTACCAACGAAATCCTCAAAGAGGCCCAAATACCCTAGTGCAGACCTTACAAACAGTGTTTCCAAACTGTTCTATGAAAAGAAAGGTTAAACTCTGTGAGTGGAATGCACTCATCAGAAAGTATTTTCTCAGAACGATTCACTCTAGTTTTTATACGAAGATATTTCCTTTTCTACCGTTGGCGCCAAAGCGCTTGAAATGTCCAGTAGCAAATTCCAGGAAAAGAGGGTTTCAAATCTGCTCTGTCTAAAGGAATGTTCATCTCTGTGAGTTGAACACACGCAACCCAAAGAAGTTACTGAGAATTCTTCTGTCTAGCATTAGATGAAGAAATCCCGTTTCCAACGAAATCCTCAAAGAGGTCCAAATATCCACGTGCAGACCTTACAAACACAGTGTTTCCAAACTGTTCTATGAAAAGAAAAGTTAAACTCTGTGAGTGGAACGCACACATGAGAAAGTAGATTCTCAGAATGATTCACTCTAGTTTTTATACGAAGATATTTCCTTTTCTACCGTTGGACCCAAAGCGCTTGAAATGTCCAGTTGCAAATTCCAGAAAAAGAGGGTTTCAAATCTGCTCTGTCTAAAGTAAAGTTCATCTCTGTGAGTTGAACACACACAACCAAAAAAGTTACAGAGAATTCTTCTGTCTAGCAATAGATGAAGAAATCCCTTTTCCAACGAAATCCTCAATGAGGTCCAAATATCCACATGCAGACTTTACACAGTGTTTCCAAACTGTTCTATGAAAAAAAGGTTAAACTCTGTGAGTGGAATGCACACATCACAAAGTGGTTTCTCAGACTGATTCACTCTAGTTTTAATACGAAGATATTTCCTTTTCTTCCGTTGGCCCCAAAGCGCTTGAAATGTCCACTTGCAAATTCCACAAAAAGAGGGTTTCAAATCTGCTCTGTCTAAAGTAAAGTTCATCTCTGTGAGTCGAACACACACAACCCAAAGAAGTTACTGAGAATTCTTCTGTTTAGCATTAGATGAAGAAATCCCATTTCCAACGAAATCCTCAAAGAGGTCCATATATGAACATGCAGAATTTACAAACACAGTGTTTCCAAACTGTTCCATGAAAAGAAAGGTTAAACTCTGTGAGTGGAATGGACACATCGCAAAGTGGTTTCTCAGACTGATTCTCTCTAGTTTTTATACGAAGATATTTCATTTTCTACCGTTGGCTCCAAAGCGCTTGAAATGTCCACTTGCACATTCCACAAAAAGAGGGTTTCATATCTGCTCTGTCTAAAGGAAGGTTGATCTCTCTGAGTTGAACTCACAAAACCCAAATAAGTTACTGAGAATTCTTCTGTCTAGCATTTGTTGAAGAAATACCGTTTCCAACGAAATCCTCATAGTGGTAAAAAATATCCACTTGCAGAATTTACAGAGTGTTTCCAAACTGTTCTATGAATAGAAAGGTTAAACTCCGTAAGTGCAACGCACACATCACAAAGTGGTTTCTCAGAATGATTCACTCTAGTTTTTATACGAAGATATTTCCTTTTCTACTGTTGGCCCCAAAGCCCTTGAAATGTCCACTTGCAAATTCCACAAAAAGATTGTTTCAAATCTGCTCTGTCTAAAGGAAGGTTCATCTCTGTGAGTTCAACACAGGCAACCCAAAGAAGTTACTGAGAATTCTTCTGTCTAGCATTAGATGAAGAAATCCCGTTTCCAACGAAATCCTCAAAGAGGTCCAAATATCCACTTGCGGACTTTAGAAACAGAGTGTTTCCAAGCTGCTCTATGAAAAGATAGGTTACACTCTGTGAGTGGAACGCACACATCAGAAAGTGGTTTCTCAGAATGATTCACTCTAGTTTTTATACGAAGATATTTCCTTTTCTACCGTTGGCCCCAAAGCGCTTGAAATGTCCACTTGCAAATTCCACAAAAAGAGGGTTTCAAATCTGCTCTGTCTAAAGGAATGTTCATCTCTGTGAGTTGAACACACGCAACCCAAAGAAGTTACTGAGAATTCTTCTGTCTAGCATTAGATGAAGAAATCCCGTTTCCAACGAAATCCTCAAAGAGGTCCAAATATCCACGTGCAGACCTTACAAACACAGTGTTTGCAAACTGTTCTATGAAGAGAAAAGTTAAACTCTATGAGTGGAACGCACACATCAGAAAGTAGTTTCTCAGTATGATTCACTCTAGTTTTTATACGAAGATATTTCCTTTTCTACCGTTGGACCCAAAGCGCTTGAAATGTCCAGTTGCAAATTCCAGAAAAAGAGGGTTTCAAATCTGCTCTGTCTAAAGTAAAGTTCATCTCTGTGAGTTGAACACACACAACCAATAAAGTTACAGAGAATTCTCCTGTCTAGCATTAGATGAAGAAATCCCGTTTCCAACGAAATCCTCAAAGAGGTCCAAATATCCACATGCAGACTTTACACAGTGTTTCCAAACTGTTCTATGAAAAAAAGGTTAAACTCTGTGAGTAGAATGCACACATCACAAAGTGGTTTCTCAGAATGATTCACTCTAGTTTTTATACGAAGATATTTCCTTTTCTTCCGTTGGCCACAAAGCGCTTGAAACTTCCACTTGCAAATTCCACAAAAAGAGGGTTTCAAATCTGCTCTGTCAAAAGGAAGGTTCAGCTCTGTGAGGTGAACACAAGAAACCCAAAGAAGTTCCTGAGAATTCTTCTGTCTGGCATTAGATGAAGAAATCCCGTTTCCAACGAAATCCTCAAAGAGGTCCAAATATCCACATGCAGACTTTACAAACACAGTGTTTCCAAACTGTTCTATGAAAAGAAAGGTTAAACTCTGTGAGTGGAACGCAAACATCAGAAAGTAGTTTCTCAGAATGATTCACTCTAGTTTTTATACGAAGATATTTCCTTTTCTACCGTTGGCCCCAAAGCGCTTGAAATGTCCACTTGCAAATTCCACAAAAAGAGGGTTTCAAATCTGCTCTGTCTAAAGGAATGTTCATCTCTGTGAGTTGAACACACGCAACCCAAAGAAGTTACTGAGAATTCTTCTGTCTAACATTAGATGAAGAAATGCCGTTTCCAACGAAATCCTCAAAGAGGTCCATATATCCACATGCAGACTTTACAAACACAGTGTTTCCAAACTGTTCTATGAAAAGAAAGGTTAAACTCTGTGAGTGGAACGCACACATCAGAAAGTGGTTTCTCAGAATGATTCACTCTAGTTTTTATACGAAGATATTTCCTTTTCTACCGTTGGCCACAAAGCGCTTGAAATGTCCAGTTGCAAATTCCAGGAAAAGAGGGTTTCAAATCTGCTCTATCTAAAGGAATGTTCATCTCTGTGAGTTGAACACACGCAACCCAAAGAAGTTACTGAGAATTGTTCTGTCTAGCATTAGATGAAGAAATCCCGTTTCCAACGAAATCCTCAAAGAGGTCCAAATATCCACGTGCAGACCTTACAAACACAGTGTTTCCAAACTGTTCTATGAAAAGAAAGGTTAAACTCTGTGAGTGGAATGCGCACATCACAAAGTGGTTTCTCAGACTGATTCTGTCTAGTTTTTATACGAAAATATTCCATTTTCTACCGTTGGCCCCAAAGCGCTTGAAATGTCCCCTTGCAAATTCCACAAAAAGAGGGTTTCATATCTGCTCTGTCTAAAGGAAGGTTGATCTCTCTGAGTTGAACTCACAAAACCCAAATATGTTACTGAGAATTCTTCTGTCTAGCATTTGTTGAAGAAATACCGTTTCCAACGAAATCCTCAAAGTGGTCCAAATATCCACTTGCAGAATTTACAAACAGAGTGTTTCCAAACTGTTCTATGAATAGAAAGGTTAAACTCTGTAAGTGGAATGCACACATCACAAAGTGGTTTCTCAGAATGATTCACTCTAGTTTTTATACGAAGATATTTCCTTTTCTACCGTTGGCCTCAAAGCGCATGAAATGTCCACATGCAAATTCCACAAAAAGATTGTTTCAAATCTGCTCTGTCTAAAGGAAGGTTCATCTCTGTGAGTTGAACACAGGCAACCCAAATAAGTTACTGAGAATTCTTCTGTCTAGCATTAGATGAAGAAATCCCGTTTCCAACGAAATCCTCAAAGAGGTCCAAATATCCACTAGCGGACTTTAGAAACAGAGTGTTTCCAAGCTGCTCTATGAAAAGAATGGTTAAACTCTGTGAGTGGAACGCACACATCACAAAGTGCTTTCTCAGAATGATTCTCTCTAGTTTTTATACGAATATTTTTCCTTTCCAAACGTTGGCCCCAAAGCGCTTGAAATGTCCACTTGCAAATTCCACAAAAAGAGGGTTTCAAATCTGCTCTGTCAAAAGGAAGGTTCAGCTCTGTGAGGTGAACACAGGAAACCCAAAGAAGTTCCTGAGAATTCTTCTGTCTGGCATTAGATGAAGAAATCCCGTTTCCAACGAAATCCTCAAAGAGGTCCAAATATCCACATGCAGACTTTACAAACACAGTGTTTCCAAACTGTTCTATGAAAAGAAAGGTTAAACTCTGTGAGTGGAACGCAAACATCAGAAAGTAGTTTCTCAGAATGATTCACTCTAGTTTTTATACGAAGATATTTCCTTTTCTACCGTTGGCCCCAAAGCGCTTGAAATGTCCACTTGCAAATTCCACAAAAAGAGGGTTTCAAATCTGCTCTGGCTAAAGGAATGTTCATCTCTGTGAGTTGAACACACGCAACCCAAAGAAGTTACTGAGAATTCTTCTGTCTAGCATTAGATGAAGAAATCCCGTTTCCAACGAAATCCTCAAAGAGGTCCAAATATCCACGTGCAGACCTTACAAACACAGTGTTTCCAAACTGTTCTATGAAAAGAAAAGTTAAACTCCGTGAGTGGAACGCACACATCAGAAAGTAGTTTCTCAGAATGATTCACTCTAGTTTTTATACGAAGATATTTCCTTTTCTACCGTTGGACCCAAAGCGCTTGAAATGTCCAGTTGCAAATTCCAGAAAAAGAGTGTTTCAAATCTGCTCTGTCTAAAGTAAAGTTCATCTCTGTGAGTTGAACACACACAACCCAAAAAAGTTACAGAGAATTCTTCTGTCTAGCATTAGATGAAGAAATCCCGTTTCCAACGAAATCCTCAAAGAGGTCCAAATATCCACATGCAGACTTTACACAGTGTTTCCAAACTGTTCTATGAAAAAAAGGTTAAACTCTGTGAGTGGAATGCACACATCACAAAGTGGTTTCTCAGACTGATTCACTCTAGTTTTTATACGAAGATATTTCCTTTTCTACTGTTGGCCCCAAAGCGCTTGAAATGTCCCCTTGCAAATTCCACAAAAAGAGGGTTTCATATCTGCTCTGTCTAAAGGAAGGTTGATCTCTCTGAGTTGAACTCACAAAACCCAAATATGTTACTGAGAATTCTTCTGTCTAGCATTTGTTGAAGAAATACCGTTTCCAACGAAATCCTCAAAGTGGTCCAAATATCCACTTGCAGAATTTACAAACAGAGTGTTTCCAAACTGTTCTATGAATAGAAAGGTTAAACTCTGTAAGTGGAATGCACACATCACAAAGTGGTTTCTCAGAATGATTCACTCTAGTTTTTATACGAAGATATTTCCTTTTCTACCGTTGGCCTCAAAGCGCATGAAATGTCCACATGCAAATTCCACAAAAAGATTGTTTCAAATCTGCTCTGTCTAAAGGAAGGTTCATCTCTGTGAGTTGAACACAGGCAACCCAAATAAGTTACTGAGAATTCTTCTGTCTAGCATTAGATGAAGAAATCCCGTTTCCAACGAAATCCTCAAAGAGGTCCAAATATCCACTAGCGGACTTTAGAAACAGAGTGTTTCCAAGCTGCTCTATGAAAAGAATGGTTAAACTCTGTGAGTGGAACGCACACATCACAAAGTGCTTTCTCAGAATGATTCTCTCTAGTTTTTATACGAATATTTTTCCTTTCCAAACGTTGGCCCCAAAGAGCTTGAAATGTCCACTTGCAAATTCCACAAAAAGAGGGTTTCAAATCTGCTCTGTCAAAAGGAAGGTTCAGCTCTGTGAGGTGAACACAAGAAACCCAAAGAAGTTCCTGAGAATTCTTCTGTCTGGCATTAGATGAAGAAATCCCGTTTCCAACGAAATCCTCAAAGAGGTCCAAATATCCACATGCAGACTTTACAAACACAGTGTTTCCAAACTGTTCTATGAAAAGAAAGGTTAAACTCTGTGAGTGGAACGCAAACATCAGAAAGTAGTTTCTCAGAATGATTCACTCTAGTTTTTATACGAAGATATTTCCTTTTCTACCGTTGGCCCCAAAGCGCTTGAAATGTCCACTTGCAAATTCCACAAAAAGAGGGTTTCAAATCTGCTCTGGCTAAAGGAATGTTCATCTCTGTGAGTTGAACACACGCAACCCAAAGAAGTTACTGAGAATTCTTCTGTCTAGCATTAGATGAAGAAATCCCGTTTCCAACGAAATACTCAAAGAGGTCCAAATATCCACATGCAGACTTTACAAACACAGTGTTTCCAAACTGTTCTATGAAAAAAAGGTTAAACTCTGTGAGTGGAGTGCACACATCACAAAGTGGTTTCTCAGACTGATTCACTCTAGTTTTAATACGAAGATATTTCCTTTTCTTCCGTTGGCCCCAAAGCGCTTGAAATGTCCACTTGCAAATTCCACAAAAAGAGGGTTTCAAATCTGCTCTGTCTAAAGTAAAGTTCATCTCTGTGAGTCGAACACACACAACCCAAAGAAGTTACTGAGAATTCTTCTGTTTAGCATTAGATGAAGAAATCCCATTTCCAACGAAATCCTCAAAGAGGTCCATATATGAACATGCAGACTTTACAAACACAGTGTTTCCAAACTGTTCTATGAAAAGAAAGGTTAAACTCTGTGAGTGGAATGGACACATCACAAAGTAGTTTCTCAGACTGATTCTCTCTAGTTTTTATACGAAGATATTTCATTTTCTACCGTTGGCTCCAAAGCGCTTGAAATGTCCACTTGCACATTCCACAAAAAGAGGGTTTCATATCTGCTCTGTCTAAAGGAAGGTTGATCTCTCTGACTTGAACTCACAAAACCCAAATAAGTTTCTGAGAATTCTTCTGTCTAGCATTTGTTGAAGAAATACCATTTCCAATGAAATCCTCAAAGTGGTCAAATATCCACTTGCAGAATTTAGAAACAGAGTGTTTCCAAACTGTTCTATGAATAGAAAGGTTAAACTCCGTAAGTGCAACGCACACATCACAAAGTGGTTTCTCAGAATGATTCACTCTAGTTTTTATACGAAGATATTTCCTTTTCTACCGTTGGCCCCAAAGCCCTTGAAATGTCCACTTGCAAATTCCACAAAAAGATTGTTTCAAATCTGCTCTGTCTAAAGGAAGGTTCATCTCTGTGAGTTGAACACAGGCAAACCAAAGAAGTTACTGAGAATTCTTCTGTCTAGCATTAGAGGAAGAAATCCCGTTTCCAACGAAATCCTCAAAGAGGTCCAAATATCCACTTGCGGACTTTAGAAACAGAGTGTTTCCAAGCTGCTCTATGAAAAGATAGGTTAAACTCTGTGAGTTCAACGCACACATCAGAAAGTGGTTTCTCAGAATGATTCACTCTAGTTTTTATACGAAGATATTTCCTTTTCTACCGTTGGCCCCAAAGCGCTTGAAATGTCCACTTGCAAATTCCACAAAAAGAGGGTTTCAAATCTGCTCTGTCTAAAGTAATGTTCATCTCTGTGAGTTGAACACATGCAACCCAAAGAAGTTACTGAGAATTCTTCTGTCTAGCATTAGATGAAGAAATCCCGTTTCCAACGAAATCCTCAAAGAGGTCCAAATATCCACGTGCAGACCTTACAAACACAGTGTTTCCAAACTGTTCTATGAAAAGAAAAGTTAAACTCCGTGAGTGGAACGCACACATCAGAAAGTAGTTTCTCAGAATGATTCACTCTAGTTTTTATACGAAGATATTTCCTTTTCTACCGTTGGACCCAAAGCGCTTGAAATGTCCAGTTGCAAATTCCAGAAAAAGAGGGTTTCAAATCTGCTCTGTCTAAAGTAAAGTTCATCTCTGTGAGTTGAACACACACAACCCAAAAAAGTTACAGAGAATTCTTCTGTCTAGCATTAGATGAAGAAATCCCGTTTCCAACGAAATCCTCAAAGAGGTCCAAATATCCACATGCAGACTTTACACAGTGTTTCCAAACTGTTCTATGAAAAAAAGGTTAAACTCTGTGAGTGGAATGCACACATCACAAAGTGGTTTCTCAGACTGATTCACTCTAGTTTTTATACGAAGATATTTCCTTTTCTACTGTTGGCCCCAAAGCGCTTGAAATGTCCACTTGCAAATTCCACAAAAAGAGGGTTCCAAATCTGCTCTGTCTAAAGGAAGGTTCATCTCTGTGAGTTGAACACAGGCAACCCAAAGAAGTTACTGAGAATTCTTCTGTCTAGCATTAGATGAAGAAATCCCATTTCCAACGAAATCCTCAAAGAGGTCCATATATCCACATGCAGACTTTACAAACACAGTGTTTCCAAACTGTTCTACGAAAAGAAAGGTTAAACTCTGTGAGTGGAATGCGCACATCACAAAGTGGTTTCTCAGACTGATTCTGTCTAGTTTTTATACGAAAATATTCCATTTTCTACAGTTGGCCCCAAAGCGCTTGAAATGTCCCCTTGCAAATTCCACAAAAAGAGGGTTTCATATCTGCTCTGTCTAAAGGAAGGTTGATCTCTCTGAGTTGAACTCACAAAACCCAAATATGTTACTGAGAATTCTTCTGTCTAGCATTTGTTGAAGAAATACCGTTTCCAACGAAATCCTCAAAGTGGTCCAAATATCCACTTGCAGAATTTACAAACAGAGTGTTTCCAAACTGTTCTATGAATAGAAAGGTTAAACTCTGTAAGTGGAATGCACACATCACAAAGTGGTTTCTCAGAATGATTCACTCTAGTTTTTATACGAAGATATTTCCTTTTCTACCGTTGGCCTCAAAGCGCATGAAATGTCCACATGCAAATTCCACAAAAAGATTGTTTCAAATCTGCTCTGTCTAAAGGAAGGTTCATCTCTGTGAGTTGAACACAGGCAACCCAAATAAGTTACTGAGAATTCTTCTGTCTAGCATTAGATGAAGAAATCCCGTTTCCAACGAAATCCTCAAAGAGGTCCAAATATCCACTAGCGGACTTTAGAAACAGAGTGTTTCCAAGCTGCTCTATGAAAAGAATGGTTAAACTCTGTGAGTGGAACGCACAGATCACAAAGTGCTTTCTCAGAATGATTCTCTCTAGTTTTTATACGAATATTTTTCCTTTCCAAACGTTGGCCCCAAAGCGCTTGAAATGTCCACTTGCAAATTCCACAAAAAGAGGGTTTCAAATCTGCTCTGTCAAAAGGAAGGTTCAGCTCTGTGAGGTGAACACAAGAAACCCAAAGAAGTTCCTGAGAATTCTTCTGTCTGGCATTAGATGAAGAAATCCCGTTTCCAACGAAATCCTCAAAGAGGTCCAAATATCCACATGCAGACTTTACAAACACAGTGTTTCCAAACTGTTCTATGAAAAGAAAGGTTAAACTCTGTGAGTGGAACGCAAACATCAGAAAGTAGTTTCTCAGAATGATTCACTCTAGTTTTTATACGAAGATATTTCCTTTTCTACCGTTGGCCCCAAAGCGCTTGAAATGTCCACTTGCAAATTCCACAAAAAGAGGGTTTCAAATCTGCTCTGGCTAAAGGAATGTTCATCTCTGTGAGTTGAACACACGCAACCCAAAGAAGTTACTGAGAATTCTTCTGTCTAGCATTAGATGAAGAAATCCCGTTTCCAACGAAATACTCAAAGAGGTCCAAATATCCACATGCAGACTTTACAAACACAGTGTTTCCAAACTGTTCTATGAAAAAAAGGTTAAACTCTGTGAGTGGAATGCACACATCACAAAGTGGTTTCTCACACTGATTCACTCTAGTTTTTATACGAAGATATTTCCATTTCTACCATTGGCCCCAAAGCGCTTGAAATGTCCACTTGCAAATTCCACAAAAAGAGGGTTTCAAATCTGCTCTGTCTAAAGTAAAGTTAATCTCTGTGAGTTGATCACACAAAACCCAAAGAAGTTACTGAGAATTCTTCTGTTTAGCATTAGATGAAGAAATCCCATTTCCAACGAAATCCTCAAAGAGGTCCATATATCCACATGCAGACTTTACAAACACAGTGTTTCCAAACTGTTCTATGAAAAGAAAGGTTAAACTCTGTGAGTGGAACGCACACATCAGAAAGTGGTTTCTCAGAATGATTCACTCTAGTTTTTATACGAAGATATTTCCTTTTCTACCGTTGGCCCCAAAGCGCTTGAAATGTCCACTTGCAAATTCCGCAAAAAGATTGTTTCAAATCTGCTCTGTCTAAAGGAAGGTTCATCTCTGTGAGTTGAACACAGGCAACCCAAACAAGTTACTGAGAATTCTTCTGTCTAGCATTAGATGAAGAAATCCCATTTCCAACGAAATCCTCAAAGAGGTTCATATATCCACATGCAGACTTTACAAACACAGTGTTTCCAAACTGTTCTATGAAAGGAAAGATTAAACTCTGTAAGTGGAATGCACACATCACAAAGTGGATTCTCAGACTGATTCTGTCTAGTTTTTATACGAAAATATTCCATTTTCTACCGTTGGCCCCCAAGCGCTTGAAATGTCCCCTTGCAAATTCCACAAAAAGAGGGTTTCATATCTGCTCTGTCTAAAGGAAGGTTGATCTCTCTGAGTTGAACTCACAAAACCCAAATAAGTTACTGAGAATTCTTCTGTCTAGCATTTGTTGAAGAAATACCGTTTCCAACGAAATCCTCAAAGTGGTCCAAATATCCACTTGCAGAATTGACAAACAGAGTGTTTCCAAACTGTTCTATGAATAGAAAGGTTAAACTCTGTAAGTGGAATGCACACATCACAAAGTGGTTTCTCAGAATGATTCACTCTAGTTTTTATACGAAGATATTTCCTTTTCTACCGTTGGCCCCAAAGCGCATGAAATGTCCACTTGCAAATTCCACAAAAAGATTGTTTCAAATCTGCTCTGTCTAAAGGAAGGTTCATCTCTGTGAGTTGAACACAGGCAACCCAAATAAGTTACTGAGAATTCTTCTGTCTAGCATTAGATGAAGAAATCCCGTTTCCAACGAAATCCTCAAAGAGGTCCAAATATCCACTAGCGGAATTTAGAAACAGTGTTTCCAAGCTGCTCTATGAAAAGAATGGTTAAACTCTGTGAGTGGAACGCACACATCACAAAGTGCTTTCTCAGAATGATTCTCTCTAGTTTTTATACGAATATTTTTCCTTTCCAAACGTTGGCCCCAAAGCGCTTGAAATTTCCACTTGCAAATTCCACAAAAAGAGGGTTTCAAATCTGCTCTGTCTAAAGTAAAGTTAATCTCTGTGAGTTGATCACACAAAACCCAAAGAAGTTACTGAGAATTCTTCTGTTTAGCATTAGATGAAGAAATCCCATTTCCAACGAAATCCTCAAAGAGGTCCATATATCCACATGCAGACTTTACAAACACAGTGTTTCCAAACTGTTCTATGAAAAGAAAGGTTAAACTCTGTGAGTGGAACGCACACATCAGAAAGTGGTTTCTCAGAATGATTCACTCTAGTTTTTATACGAAGATATTTCCTTTTCTACCGTTGGCCCCAAAGCGCTTGAAATGTCCACTTGCAAATTCCGCAAAAAGATTGTTTCAAATCTGCTCTGTCTAAAGGAAGGTTCATCTCTGTGAGTTGAACACAGGCAACCCAAAGAAGTTACTGAGAATTCTTCTGTCTAGCATTAGATGAAGAAATCCCATTTCCAACGAAATCCTCAAAGAGGTTCATATATCCACATGCAGACTTTACAAACACAGGGTTTCCAAACTGTTCTATGAAAGGAAAGATTAAACTCTGTAAGTGGAATGCACACATCACAAAGTGGATTCTCAGACTGATTCTGTCTAGTTTTTATACGAAAATATTCCATTTTCTACCGTTGGCCCCAAAGCGCTTGAAATGTCCCCTTGCAAATTCCACAAAAAGAGGGTTTCATATCTGCTCTGTCTAAAGGAAGGTTGATCTCTCTGAGTTGAACTCACAAAACCCAAATAAGTTACTGAGAATTCTTCTGTCTAGCATTTGTTGAAGAAATACCGTTTCCAACGAAATCCTCAAAGTGGTCCAAATATCCACTTGCAGAATTTACAAACAGAGTGTTTCCAAACTGTTCTATGAATAGAAAGGTTAAACTCTGTAAGTGGAATGCACACATCACAAAGTGGTTTCTCAGAATGATTCACTCTAGTTTTTATACGAAGATATTTCCTTTTCTACCGTTGGCCCCAAAGCGCATGAAATGTCCACTTGCAAATTCCACAAAAAGATTGTTTCAAATCTGCTCTGTCTAAAGGAAGGTTCATCTCTGTGAGTTGAACACAGGCAACCCAAATAAGTTACTGAGAATTCTTCTGTCTAGCATTAGATGAAGAAATCCCGTTTCCAACGAAATCCTCAAAGAGGTCCAAATATCCACTAGCGGACTTTAGAAACAGTGTTTCCAAGCTGCTCTATGAAAAGAATGGTTAAACTCTGTGAGTGGAACGCACACATCACAAAGTGCTTTCTCAGAATGATTCTCTCTAGTTTTTATACGAATATTTTTCCTTTCCAAACGTTGGCCCCAAAGCGCTTGAAATTTCCACTTGCAAATTCCACAAAAAGAGGGTTTCAAATCTGCTCTGTCAAAAGGAAGGTTCAGCTCTGTGAGGTGAACACAAGAAACCCAAAGAAGTTCCTGAGAATTCTTCTGTCTGGAATTAGATGAAGAAATCCCGTTTCCAACGAAATCCTCAAAGAGGTCCAAATATCCACATGCAGACTTTACAAACACAGTGTTTCCAAACTGTTCTATGAAAAGAAAGGTTAAACTCTGTGAGTGGAATGCAAACATCAGAAAGTAGTTTCTCAGAATGATTCACTCTAGTTTTTATACGAAGATATTTCCTTTTCTACCGTTGGCCCCAAAGCGCTTGAAATGTCCACTTGCAAATTCCACAAAAAGAGGGTTTCAAATCTGCTCTGTCTAAAGGAATGTTCATCTCTGTGAGTTGAACACACGCAACCCAAAGAAGTTACTGAGAATTCTTCTGTCTAGCATTAGATGAAGAAACCCCGTTTCCAACGAAATCCTCAAAGAGGTCCAAATATCCACATGCAGACCTTACAAACACAGTGTTTCCAAACTGTTCTATGAAAAAAAAGGTTAAACTCTGTGAGTGGAACGCACACATCAGAAAGTAGTTTCTCAGAATGATTCACTCTAGTTTTTATACGAAGTTATTTCCTTTTCTACCGTTGGCCCCAAAGCGCTTGAAATGTCCACTTGCAAATTCCAGAAAAAGAGGGTTTCAAATCATCTCTGTCTAAAGTAAAGTTCATCTCCGTGAGTTGAACACAAGCAACCCAAAGAAGTTACTGAGAATTCTTCTGTCTAGCATTAGATGAAGAAATCCCGTTTCCAACGAAATCCTCAAAGAGGTCCAAATATCCACATGCAGACTTTACAAACACAGTGTTTCCAAACTGTTCTATGAAAAAAAGGTTAAACTCTGTGAGTGGAGTGCACACATCACAAAGTGGTTTCTCAGACTGATTCACTCTAGTTTCTATACGAAGATATTTCCTTTTCTTCCGTTGGCCCCAAAGCACTTGAAATGTCCACTTGCAAATTCCACAAAAAGAGGGTTTCAAATCTGCTCTGTCTAAAGTAAAGTTCATCTCTGTGAGTCGAACACACACAACCCAAAGAAGTTACTGAGAATTCTTCTGTTTAGCATTAGATGAAGAAATCCCATTTCCAACGAAATCCTCAAAGAGGTCCATATATGAACATGCAGACTTTACAAACACAGTGTTTCCAAACTGTTCTATGAAAAGAAAGGTTAAACTCTGTGAGTGGAATGGACACATCACAAAGTAGTTTCTCAGACTGATTCTCTCTAGTTTTTATACGAAGATATTTCCTTTTCTACCGTTGGACCGAAAGCGCTTGAAATGTCCAGTTGCAAATTCCAGAAAAAGAGGGTTTCAAATCTGCTCTGTCTAAAGTAAAGTTCATCTCTGTGAGTTGAACACACACAACCAAAAAAGTTACAGAGAATTCTTCTGTCTAGCATTAGATGAAGAAATCCCGTTTCCAACGAAATCCTCAAAGAGGTCCAAATATCCACATGCAGACTTTACACAGTGTTTCCAAACTGTTCTATGAAAAAAAGGTTAAACTCTGTGAGTAGAATGCACACATCACAAAGTGGTTTCTCAGAATGATTCACTCTAGTTTTTATACGAAGATATTTCCTTTTCTTCCGTTGGCCACAAAGCGCTTGAAATTTCCACTTGCAAATTCCACAAAAAGAGGGTTTCAAATCTGCTCTGTCAAAAGGAAGGTTCAGCGATGTGAGGTGAACACAAGAAACCCAAAGAAGTTCCTGAGAATTCTTCTGTCTGGCATTAGATGAAGAAATCCCGTTTCCAACGAAATCCTCAAAGAGGTCCAAATATCCACATGCAGACCTTACAAACACAGTGTTTCCAAACTGTTCTATGAAAAGAAAGGTTAAACTCTGTGAGTGGAACGCAAACATCAGAAAGTAGTTTCTCACAATGATTCACTCTAGTTTTTATACGAAGTTATTTCCTTTTCTACAGTTGGCCCCAAAGCGCTTGAAATGTCCACTTGCAAATTCCAGAAAAAGAGGGTTTCAAATCATCTCTGTCTAAAGTAAAGTTCATCTCTGTGAGTTGAACACAAGCAACCCAAAGAAGTTACTGAGAATTCTTCTGTCTAGCATTAGATGAAGAAATCCCGTTTCCAACGAAATCCTCAAAGAGGTCCAAATATCCACATGCAGACTTTACAAACACAGTGTTTCCAAACTGTTCTATGAAAAAAAGGTTAAACTCTGTGAGTGGAGTGCACACATCACAAAGTGGTTTCTCAGACTGATTCACTCTAGTTTTAATACGAAGATATTTCCTTTTCTTCCGTTGGCCCCAAAGCGCTTGAAATGTCCACTTGCAAATTCCACAAAAAGAGGGTTTCAAATCTGCTCTGTCTAAAGTAAAGTTCATCTCTGTGAGTCGAACACACACAACCCAAAGAAGTTACTGAGAATTCTTCTGTTTAGCATTAGATGAAGAAATCCCATTTCCAACGAAATCCTCAAAGAGGTCCATATATGAACATGCAGACTTTACAAACACAGTGTTTCCAAACTGTTCTATGAAAAGAAAGGTTAAACTCTGTGAGTGGAATGGACACATCACAAAGTAGTTTCTCAGACTGATTCTCTCTAGTTTTTATACGAAGATATTTCATTTTCTACCGTTGGCTCCAAAGCGCTTGAAATGTCCACTTGCACATTCCACAAAAAGAGGGTTTCATATCTGCTCTGTCTAAAGGAAGGTTGATCTCTCTGACTTGAACTCACAAAACCCAAATAAGTTTCTGAGAATTCTTCTGTCTAGCATTTGTTGAAGAAATACCGTTTCCAATGAAATCCTCAAAGTGGTCAAATATCCACTTGCAGAATTTAGAAACAGAGTGTTTCCAAACTGTTCTATGAATAGAAAGGTTAAACTCCGTAAGTGCAACGCACACATCACAAAGTGGTTTCTCAGAATGATTCACTCTAGTTTTTATACGAAGATATTTCCTTTTCTACCGTTGGCCCCAAAGCCCTTGAAATGTCCACTTGCAAATTCCACAAAAAGATTGTTTCAAATCTGCTCTGTCTAAAGGAAGGTTCATCTCTGTGAGTTGAACACAGGCAAACCAAAGAAGTTACTGAGAATTCTTCTGTCTAGCATTAGATGAAGAAATCCCGTTTCCAACGAAATCCTCAAAGAGGTCCAAATATCCACTTGCGGACTTTAGAAACAGAGTGTTTCCAAGCTGCTCTATGAAAAGATAGGTTAAACTCTGTGAGTGGAATGCACACATCAGAAAGTAGTTTCTCAGAATGATTCACTCTAGTTTTTATACGAAGATATTTCCTTTTCAACCGTTGGCCCCAAAGCGCTTGAAATGTCCAGTTGCAAATTCCAGGAAAAGAGGGTTTCAAATCTGCTCTGTCTAAAGGAATGTTCATCTCTGTGAGTTGAACACACGCAACCCAAAGAAGTTACTGAGAATTCTTCTGTCTAGCATTAGATGAAGAAATCCCGTTTCCAACGAAATCCTCAAAGAGGTCCAAATATCCACGTGCAGACCTTACAAACACAGTGTTTCCAAACTGTTCTATGAAAAGAAAAGTTAAACTCTGTGAGTGGAACGCACACATCAGAAAGTAGTTTCTCAGAATGATTCACTCTAGTTTTTATACGAAGATATTTCCTTTTCTACCGTTGGACCCAAAGCGCTTGAAATGTCCAGTTGCAAATTCCAGAAAAAGAGGGTTTCAAATCTGCTCTGTCTAAAGTAAAGTTCATCTCTGTGAGTTGAACACACACAACCAAAAAAGTTACAGAGAATTCTTCTGTCTAGCATTAGATGAAGAAATCCCGTTTCCAACGAAATCCTCAAAGAGGTCCAAATATCCACATGCAGACTTTACACAGTGTTTCCAAACTGTTCTATGAAAAAAAGGTTAAACTCTGTGAGTAGAATGCACACATCACAAAGTGGTTTCTCAGAATGATTCACTCTAGTTTTTATACGAAGATATTTCCTTTTCTTCCGTTGTCCACAAAGCGCTTGAAATTTCCACTTGCAAATTCCACAGAAAGAGGGTTTCAAATCTGCTCTGTCAAAAGGAAGGTTCAGCTCTGTGAGGTGAACACAAGAAACCCAAAGAAGTTCCTGAGAATTTTTCTGTCTGGCATTAGATGAAGAAATCCCGTTTCCAACGAAATCCTCAAAGAGGTCCAAATATCCACATGCAGACCTTACAAACACAGTGTTTCCAAACTGTTCTATGAAAAAAAAGGTTAAACTCTGTGAGTGGAACGCACACATCATTAAGTAGTTTCTCACAATGATTCACTCTAGTTTTTATACGAAGTTATTTCCTTTTCTACCGTTGGCCCCAAAGCCCTTGAAATGTCCACTTGCAAATTCCACAAAAAGAGGGTTTCAAATCTGCTCTGTCTAAAGTAATGTTCATCTCTGTGAGTTGAACACACGCAACCCAAAGAAGTTACTGAGAATTCTTCTGTCTAGCATTAGAAGAAGAAATCCCGTTACCAACGAAATCCTCAAAGAGGTCCAAATATCCACATGCAGACCTTACAAACACAGTGTTTCCAAAATGTTCTATGAAAAAAAAGGTTAAACTCTGTGAGTGGAATGCACTCATCAGAAAGTATTTTCTCAGAACGATTCACTCTAGTTTTTATACGAAGATATTTCCTTTTCTACCGTTGGCCCCAAAGCGCTTGAAATGTCCACTTGCAAATTCCAGAAAAAGAGGGTTTCAAATCTGCTCTGTCTAAAGTAAAGTTCATCTCTGTGAGTTGAACACTAGCAACCCAAAGAAGTTACTGAGAATTCTTCTGTCTAGCATTAGATGAAGAAATCTCGTTTCCAACGAAATCCTCAAAGAGGTCCAAATATCCACATGCAGACTTTACAAACACAGTGTTTCCAAACTGTTCTATGAAAAGAAAGGTTAAACTCTGTGAGTGGAATGCACACATCACAAAGTGGTTTCTCACACTGATTCACTCTAGTTTTTATACGAAGATATTTCCTTTTCTACCGTTGGCCCCAAAGCGCTTGAAATGTCCACTTGCACATTCCACAAAAAGAGGGTTTCAAATCTGCTCTGTCTAAAGTAAAGTTAATCTCTGTGAGTTGATCACACACAACCCAAAGAAGTTACTGAGAATTCTTCTGTTTAGCATTAGATGAAGAAATCCCATTTCCAACGAAATCCTCAAAGAGGTCCATATATCCACATGCAGACTTTACAAACACAGTGTTTCCAAACTGTTCTATGAAAAGAAAGGTTAAACTCTGTGAGTGGAACGCACAAATCAGAAAGTGGTTTCTCAGAATGATTCACTCTAGTTTTTATACGAAGATATTTCCTTTTCTACCGTTGGCCCCAAAGCGCTTGAAATGTCCACTTCCAAATTCCAGGAAAAGAGGGTTTCAAATCTGCTCTGTCTAAAGGAATGTTCATCTCTGTGAGTTGAACACACGCAACCCAAAGAAGTTACTGAGAATTCTTCTGTCTAGCATTAGATGAAGAAATCCCGTTTCCAACGAAATCCTCAAAGAGGTCCAAATATCCACGTGCAGACCTTACAAACACAGTGTTTCCAAACTGTTCTATGAAAAGAAAAGTTAAACTCTGTGAGTGGAACGCACACATCAGAAAGTAGTTTCTCAGAATGATTCACTCTAGTTTTTATACGAAGATATTTCCTTTTCTACCGTTGGACCCAAAGCGCTTGAAATGTCCACTTGCAAATTCCAGAAAAAGAGGGTTTCAAATCTGCTCTGTCTAAAGTGAAGTTCATCTCTGTGAGTTGAACACACACAACCAAAAAAGTTACAGAGAATTCTTCTGTCTAGCATTAGATGAAGAAATCCCGTTTCCAACGAAATCCTCAAAGAGGTCCAAATATCCACTTGCAGACTTTACACAGTGTTTCCAAACTGTTCTATGAAAAAAAGGTTAAACTCTGTGAGTAGAATGCACACATCACAAAGTGGTTTCTCAGAATGATTCACTCTAGTTTTTATACGAAGATATTTCCTTTTCTTCCGTTGGCCACAAAGCGCTTGAAATTTCCACTTGCAAATTCCACAAAAAGAGGGTTTCAAATCTGCTCTGTCAAAAGGAAGGTTCAGCGATGTGAGGTGAACACAAGAAACCCAAAGAAGTTCCTGAGAATTCTTCTGTCTGGCATTAGATGAAGAAATCCCGTTTCCAACGAAATCCTCAAAGAGGTCCAAATATCCACATGCAGACTTTACAAACACAGTGTTTCCAAACTGTTCTATGAAAAGAAAGGTTAAACTCTGTGAGTGGAACGCAAACATCAGAAAGTAGTTTCTCAGAATGATTCACTCTAGTTTTTATACGAAGATATTTCCTTTTCTACCGTTGGCCCCAAAGCGCTTGAAATGTCCACTTGCAAATTCCACAAAAAGAGGGTTTCAAATCTGCTCTGTCTAAAGGAATGTTCATCTCTGTGAGTTGAACACACGCAACCCAAAGAAGTTACTGAGAATTCTTCTGTCTAGCATTAGATGAAGAAATCCCGTTTCCAACGAAATCCTCAAAGAGGTCCAAATATCCACATGCAGACCTTACAAACACAGTGTTTCCAAACTGTTCTATGAAAAAAAAGGTTAAACTCTGTGAGTGAAACGCACACATCAGAAAGTAGTTTCTCACAATGATTCACTCTAGTTTTTATACGAAGTTATTTCCTTTTCTACAGTTGGCCCCAAAGCGCTTGAAATGTCCACTTGCAAATTCCAGAAAAAGAGGGTTTCAAATCATCTCTGTCTAAAGTAAAGTTCATCTCTGTGAGTTGAACACAAGCAACCCATAGAAGTTACTGAGAATTCTTCTGTCTAGCATTAGATGAAGAAATCCCGTTTCCAACGAAATCCTCAAAGAGGTCCAAATATCCACATGCAGACTTTACAAACACAGTGTTTCCAAACTGTTCTATGAAAAAAAGGTTAAACTCTGTGAGTGGAGTGCACACATCACAAAGTGGTTTCTCAGACTGATTCACTCTAGTTTTAATACGAAGATATTTCCTTTTCTTCCGTTGGCCCCAAAGCGCTTGAAATGTCCACTTGCAAATTCCACAAAAAGAGGGTTTCAAATCTGCTCTGTCTAAAGTAAAGTTCATCTCTGTGAGTCGAACACACACAACCCAAAGAAGTTACTGAGAATTCTTCTGTTTAGCATTAGATGAAGAAATCCCATTTCCAACGAAATCCTCAAAGAGGTCCATATATGAACATGCAGACTTTACAAACACAGTGTTTCCAAACTGTTCTATGAAAAGAAAGGTTAAACTCTGTGAGTGGAATGGACACATCACAAAGTAGTTTCTCAGACTGATTCTCTCTAGTTTTTATACGAAGATATTTCATTTTCTACCGTTGGCTCCAAAGCGCTTGAAATGTCCACTTGCACATTCCACAAAAAGAGGGTTTCATATCTGCTCTGTCTAAAGGAAGGTTGATCTCTCTGACTTGAACTCACAAAACCCAAATAAGTTTCTGAGAATTCTTCTGTCTAGCATTTGTTGAAGAAATACCGTTTCCAATGAAATCCTCAAAGTGGTCAAATATCCACTTGCAGAATTTAGAAACAGAGTGTTTCCAAACTGTTCTATGAATAGAAAGGTTAAACTCCGTAAGTGCAACGCACACATCACAAAGTGGTTTCTCAGAATGATTCACTCTAGTTTTTATACAAAGATATTTCCTTTTCTGCCGTTGGCCCCAAAGCCCTTGAAATGTCCACTTGCAAATTCCACAAAAAGATTGTTTCAAATCTGCTCTGTCTAAAGGAAGGTTCATCTCTGTGAGTTGAACACAGGCAAACCAAAGAAGTTACTGAGAATTCTTCTGTCTAGCATTAGATGAAGAAATCCCGTTTCCAACGAAATCCTCAAAGAGGTCCAAATATCCACTTGCGGACTTTAGAAACAGAGTGTTTCCAAGCTGCTCTATGAAAAGATAGGTTAAACTCTGTGAGTGGAACGCACACATCAGAAAGTAGTTTCTCAGAATGATTCACTCTAGTTTTTATACGAAGATATTTCCTTTTCTACCGTTGGCCCCAAAGCGCTTGAAATGTCCACTTCCAAATTCCAGGAAAAGAGGGTTTCAAATCTGCTCTGTCTAAAGGAATGTTCATCTCTGTGAGTTGAACACACGCAACCCAAAGAAGTTACTGAGAATTCTTCTGTCTAGCATTAGATGAAGAAATCCCGTTTCCAACGAAATCCTCAAAGAGGTCCAAATATCCACGTGCAGACCTTACAAACACAGTGTTTCCAAACTGTTCTATGAAAAGAAAAGTTAAACTCTGTGAGTGGAACGCACACATCAGAAAGTAGTTTCTCAGAATGATTCACTCTAGTTTTTATACGAAGATATTTCCTTTTCTACCGTTGGACCCAAAGCGCTTGAAATGTCCAGTTGCAAATTCCAGAAAAAGAGGGTTTCAAATCTGCTCTGTCTAAAGTAAAGTTCATCTCTGTGAGTTGAACACACACAACCAAAAAAGTTACAGAGAATTCTTCTGTCTAGCATTAGATGAAGAAATCCCGTTTCCAACGAAATCCTCAAAGAGGTCCAAATATCCACATGCAGACTTTACACAGTGTTTCCAAACTGTTCTATGAAAAAAAGGTTAAACTCTGTGAGTAGAATGCACACATCACAAAGTGGTTTCTCAGAATGATTCACTCTAGTTTTTATACGAAGATATTTCCTTTTCTTCCGTTGTCCACAAAGCGCTTGAAATTTCCACTTGCAAATTCCACAAAAAGAGGGTTTCAAATCTGCTCTGTCAAAAGGAAGGTTCAGCTCTGTGAGGTGAACACCAGAAACACAAAGAAGTTCCTGAGAATTCTTCTGTCTGGCATTAGATGAAGAAATCCCGTTTCCAACGAAATCCTCAAAGAGGTCCAAATATCCACATGCAGACTTTACAAACACAGTGTTTCCAAACTGTTCTATGAAAAGAAAGGTTAAACTCTGTGAGTGGAACGCAAACATCAGAAAGTATTTTCTCAGAATGATTCACTCTAGTTTTTATACGAAGATATTTCCTTTTCTACCGTTGGCCCCAAAGCGCTTGAAATGTCCACTTGCAAATTCCACAAAAAGAGGGTTTCAAATCTGCTCTGTCTAAAGGAATGTTCATCTCTGTGAGTTGAACACACGCAACCCAAAGAAGTTACTGAGAATTCTTCTGTCTAGCATTAGATGAAGAAATCCCGTTTCCAACGAAATCCTCAAAGAGGTCCAAATATCCACATGCAGACCTTACAAACACAGTGTTTCCAAACTGTTCTATGAAAAAAAAGGTTAAACTCTGTGAGTGGAACGCACACATCATTAAGTAGTTTCTCACAATGATTCACTCTAGTTTTTATACGAAGTTATTTCCTTTTCTACCGTTGGCCCCAAAGCGCTTGAAATGTCCACTTGCAAATTCCACAAAAAGAGGGTTTCAAATCTGCTCTGTCTAAAGGAATGTTCATCTCTGTGAGTTGAACACACGCAACCCAAAGAAGTTACTGAGAATTCTTCTGTCTAGCATTAGAAGAAGAAATCCCGTTACCAACGAAATCCTCAAGGAGGTCCAAATATCCACATGCAGACCTTACAAACACAGTGTTTCCAAAATGTTCTATGAAAGAAAAGGTTAAACTCTGTGAGTGGAATGCACTCATCAGAAAGTATTTTCTCAGAACTATTCACTCTAGTTTTTATACGAAGATATTTCCCTTTCTACCGTTGGCCCCAAAGCGCTTGAAATGTCCACTTGCAAATTCCAGAAAAAGAGGGTTTCAAATCTGCTCTGTCTAAAGTAAAGTTCATCTCTGTGAGTTGAACACTAGCAACCCAAAGAAGTTACTGAGAATTCTTCTGTCTAGCATTAGATGAAGAAATCCCGTTTCCAACGAAATCCTCAAAGAGGTCCAAATATCCACATGCAGACTTTACAAACACAGTGTTTCCAAACTGTTCTATGAAAAGAAAGGTTAAACTCTGTGAGTGGAATGCACACATCACAAAGTGGTTTCTCACACTGATTCACTCTAGTTTTTATACGAAGATAATTCCTTTTCTTCCGTTGGCCCCAAAGCGCTTGAAATGTCCACTTGCAAATTCCACAAAAAGAGGGTTTCAAATCTGCTCTGTCTAAAGTAAAGTTAATCTCTGTGAGTTGATCACACACAACCCAAAGAAGTTACTGAGAATTCTTCTGTTTAGCATTAGATGAAGAAATCCCATTTCCAACGAAATCCTGAAAGAGGTCCATATATCCACATGCAGACTTTACAAACACAGTGTTTCCAAACTGTTCTATGAAAAGAAAGGTTAAACTCTGTGAGTGGAACGCACAAATCAGAAAGTGGTTTCTCAGAATGATTCACTCTAGTTTTTATACGAAGATATTTCCTTTTCTACCGTTGGCCCCAAAGCGCTTGAAATGTCCAGTTGCAAATTCCAGGAAAAGAGGGTTTCAAATCTGCTCTGTCTAAAGGAATGTTCATCTCTGTGAGTTGAACACACGCAACCCAAAGAAGTTACTGAGAATTCTTCTGTCTAGCATTAGATGAAGAAATCCCGTTTCCAACGAAATCCTCAAAGAGGTCCAAATATCCACGTGCAGACCATACAAACACAGTGTTTCCAAACTGTTCAATGAAAAGAAAAGTTAAACTCTGTGAGTGGAACGCACACATCAGAAAGTAGTTTCTCAGAATGATTCACTCTAGTTTTTATACGAAGATATTTCCTTTTCTACCGTTGGACCCAAAGCCCTTGAAATGTCCAGTTGCAAATTCCAGAAAAAGAGGGTTTCAAATCTGCTCTGTCTAAAGTAAAGTTCATCTCTGTGAGTTGAACACACACAACCAAAAAAGTTACAGAGAATTCTTCTGTCTAGCATTAGATGAAGAAATCCCGTTTCCAACGAAATCCTCAAAGAGGTCCAAATATCCACATGCAGACTTTACACAGTGTTTCCAAACTGTTCTATGAAAAAAGGTTAAACTCTGTGAGTAGAATGCACACATCACAAAGTGGTTTCTCAGAATGATTCACTCTGGTTTTTATACGAAGATATTTCCTTTTCTTCCGTTGGCCACAAAGCGCTTGAAATTTCCACTTGCAAATTCGACAAAAAGAGGGTTTCAAATCTGCTCTGTCAAAAGGAAGGTTCAGCTCTGTGAGGTGAACACAAGAAACCCAAAGAAGTTCCTGAGAATTCTTCTGTCTGGCATTAGATGAAGAAATCCCGTTTCCAACGAAATCCTCAAAGAGGTCCAAATATCCACATGCAGACTTTACAAACACAGTGTTTCCAAACTGTTCTATGAAAAGAAAGGTTAAACTCTGTGAGTGGAACGCAAACATCAGAAAGTAGTTTCTCAGAATGATTCACTCTAGTTTTTATACGAAGATATTTCCTTTTCTACCGTTGGCCCCAAAGCGCTTGAAATGTCCACTTGCAAATTCCACAAAAAGAGGGTTTCAAATCTGCTCTGTCTAAAGGAATGTTCATCTCTGTGAGTTGAACACACGCAACCCAAAGAAGTTACAGAGAATTCTTCTGTCTAGCATTAGATGAAGAAATCCCGTTTCCAACGAAATCCTCAAGGAGGTCCAAATATCCACATGCAGACCTTACAAACACAGTGTTTCCAAACTGTTCTATGAAAAAAAAGGTTAAAGTCTGTGAGTGGAGAGCACACATCACAAAGTGGTTTCTCAGAATGATTCACTCTAGTTTTTATACGAAGATATTTCCTTTTCTGCCGTTGGCCCCAAAGCCCTTGAAATGTCCACTTGCAAATTCCAGAAAAAGATTGTTTCAAATCTGCTCTGTCTAAAGGAAGGTTCATCTCTGTGAGTTGAACACAGGCAAACCAAAGAAGTTACTGAGAATTCTTCTGTCTAGCATTAGATGAAGAAATCCCGTTTCCAACGAAATCCTCAAAGAGGTCCAAATATCCACTTGCGGACTTTAGAAACAGAGTGTTTCCAAGCTGCTCTATGAAAAGATAGGTTAAACTCTGTGAGTTCAATGCACACATCAGAAAGTGGTTTCTCAGAATGATTCACTCTAGTTTTTATACGAAGATATTTCCTTTTCTACCGTTGGCCCCAAAGCGCTTGAAATGTCCACTTGCAAATTCCACAAAAAGAGGGTTTCAAATCTGCTCTGTCTAAAGGAATGTTCATCTCTGTGAGTTGAACACATGCAACCCAAAGTAGTTACTGAGAATTCTTCTGTCTAGCATTAGATGAAGAAATCCCGTTACCGAAGAAATCCCTTTACCAACGAAATCCTCAAAGAGGCCCAAATACCCTAGTGCGGACCTTACAAACAGTGTTTCCAAACTGTTCTATGAAAAGAAAGGTTAAACTCTGTGAGTGGAATGCACTCATCAGAAAGTATTTTCTCAGAACGATTCACTCTAGTTTTTATACGAAGATATTTCCTTTTCTACCGTTGGCACCAAAGCGCTTGAAATGTCCAGTAGCAAATTCCAGGAAAAGAGGGTTTCAAATCTGCTCTGTCTAAAGGAATGTTCATCTCTGTGAGTTGAACACACGCAACCCAAAGAAGTTACTGAGAATTCTTCTGTCTAGCATTAGATGAAGAAATCCCGTTTCCAACGAAATCCTCAAAGAGGTCCAAATATCCACGTGCAGACCTTACAAACACAGTGTTTCCAAACTGTTCTATGAAAAGAAAAGTTAAACTCTGTGAGTGGAACGCACACATGAGAAAGTAGATTCTCAGAATGATTCACTCTAGTTTTTATACGAAGATATTTCCTTTTCTACCGTTGGACCCAAAGCGCTTGAAATGTCCAGTTGCAAATTCCAGAAAAAGAGGTTTTCAAATCTGCTCTGTCTAAAGTAAAGTTCATCTCTGTGAGTTGAACACACACAACCAAAAAAGTTACAGAGAATTCTTCTGTCTAGCAATAGATGAAGAAATCCCTTTTCCAACGAAATCCTCAATGAGGTCCAAATATCCACATGCAGACTTTACACAGTGTTTCCAAACTGTTCTATGAAAAAAAGGTTAAACTCTGTGAGTGGAATGCACACATCACAAAGTGGTTTCTCAGACTGATTCACTCTAGTTTTAATACGAAGATATTTCCTTTTCTTCCGTTGGCCCCAAAGCGCTTGAAATGTCCACTTGCAAATTCCACAAAAAGAGGGTTTCAAATCTGCTCTGTCTAAAGTAAAGTTCATCTCTGTGAGTCGAACACACACAACCCAAAGAAGTTACTGAGAATTCTTCTGTTTAGCATTAGATGAAGAAATCCCATTTCCAACGAAATCCTCAAAGAGGTCCATATATGAACATGCAGAATTTACAAACACAGTGTTTCCAAACTGTTCCATGAAAAGAAAGGTTAAACTCTGTGAGTGGAATGGACACATCGCAAAGTGGTTTCTCAGACTGATTCTCTCTAGTTTTTATACGAAGATATTTCATTTTCTACCGTTGGCTCCAAAGCGCTTGAAATGTCCACTTGCACATTCCACAAAAAGAGGGTTTCATATCTGCTCTGTCTAAAGGAAGGTTGATCTCTCTGACTTGAACTCACAAAACCCAAATAAGTTACTGAGAATTCTTCTGTCTAGCATTTGTTGAAGAAATACCGTTTCCAACGAAATCCTCATAGTGGTAAAAAATATCCACTTGCAGAATTTACAGAGTGTTTCCAAACTGTTCTATGAATAGAAAGGTTAAACTCCGTAAGTGCAACGCACACATCACAAAGTGGTTTCTCAGAATGATTCACTCTAGTTTTTATACGAAGATATTTCCTTTTCTACTGTTGGCCCCAAAGCCCTTGAAATGTCCACTTGCAAATTCCACAAAAAGATTGTTTCAAATCTGCTCTGTCTAAAGGAAGGTTCATCTCTGTGAGTTCAACACAGGCAACCCAAAGAAGTTACTGAGAATTCTTCTGTCTAGCATTAGATGAAGAAATCCCGTTTCCAACGAAATCCTCAAAGAGGTCCAAATATCCACTTGCGGACTTAGAAACAGAGTGTTTCCAAGCTGCTCTATGAAAAGATAGGTTACACTCTGTGAGTGGAACGCACACATCAGAAAGTGGTTTCTCAGAATGATTCACTCTAGTTTTTATACGAAGATATTTCCTTTTCTACCGTTGGCCCCAAAGCGCTTGAAATGTCCACTTGCAAATTCCACAAAAAGAGGGTTTCAAATCTGCTCTGTCTAAAGGAATGTTCATCTCTGTGAGTTGAACACACGCAACCCAAAGAAGTTACTGAGAATTCTTCTGTCTAGCATTAGATGAAGAAATCCCGTTTCCAACGAAATCCTCAAAGAGGTCCAAATATCCACGTGCAGACCTTACAAACACAGTGTTTGCAAACTGTTCTATGAAGAGAAAAGTTAAACTCTATGAGTGGAACGCACACATCAGAAAGTAGTTTCTCAGAATGATTCACTCTAGTTTTTATACGAAGATATTTCCTTTTCTACCGTTGGACCCAAAGCGCTTGAAATGTCCAGTTGCAAATTCCAGAAAAAGAGGGTTTCAAATCTGCTCTGTCTAAAGTAAAGTTCATCTCTGTGAGTTGAACACACACAACCAATAAAGTTACAGAGAATTCTCCTGTCTAGCATTAGATGAAGAAATCCCGTTTCCAACGAAATCCTCAAAGAGGTCCAAATATCCACATGCAGACTTTACACAGTGTTTCCAAACTGTTCTATGAAAAAAAGGTTAAACTCTGTGAGTAGAATGCACACATCACAAAGTGGTTTCTCAGAATGATTCACTCTAGTTTTTATACGAAGATATTTCCTTTTCTTCCGTTGGCCACAAAGCGCTTGAAACTTCCACTTGCAAATTCCACAAAAAGAGGGTTTCAAATCTGCTCTGTCAAAAGGAAGGTTCAGCTCTGTGAGGTGAACACAAGAAACCCAAAGAAGTTCCTGAGAATTCTTCTGTCTGGCATTAGATGAAGAAATCCCGTTTCCAACGAAATCCTCAAAGAGGTCCAAATATCCACATGCAGACTTTACAAACACAGTGTTTCCAAACTGTTCTATGAAAAGAAAGGTTAAACTCTGTGAGTGGAACGCAAACATCAGAAAGTAGTTTCTCAGAATGATTCACTCTAGTTTTTATACGAAGATATTTCCTTTTCTACCGTTGGCCCCAAAGCGCTTGAAATGTCCACTTGCAAATTCCACAAAAAGAGGGTTTCAAATCTGCTCTGTCTAAAGGAATGTTCATCTCTGTGAGTTGAACACACGCAACCCAAAGAAGTTACTGAGAATTCTTCTGTCTAACATTAGATGAAGAAATGCCGTTTCCAACGAAATCCTCAAAGAGGTCCATATATCCACATGCAGACTTTACAAACACAGTGTTTCCAAACTGTTCTATGAAAAGAAAGGTTAAACTCTGTGAGTGGAACGCACACATCAGAAAGTGGTTTCTCAGAATGATTCACTCTAGTTTTTATACGAAGATATTTCCTTTTCTACCGTTGGCCACAAAGCGCTTGAAATGTCCAGTTGCAAATTCCAGGAAAAGAGGGTTTCAAATCTGCTCTATCTAAAGGAATGTTCATCTCTGTGAGTTGAACACACGCAACCCAAAGAAGTTACTGAGAATTGTTCTGTCTAGCATTAGATGAAGAAATCCCGTTTCCAACGAAATCCTCAAAGAGGTCCAAATATCCACGTGCAGACCTTACAAACACAGTGTTTCCAAACTGTGCTATGAAAAGAAAGGTTAAACTCTGTGAGTGGAATGCGCACATCACAAAGTGGTTTCTCAGACTGATTCTGTCTAGTTTTTATACGAAAATATTCCATTTTCTACCGTTGGCCCCAAAGCGCTTGAAATGTCCCCTTGCAAATTCCACAAAAAGAGGGTTTCATATCTGCTCTGTCTAAAGGAAGGTTCATCTCTGTGAGTTGAACACAGGCAACCCAAAGAAGTTACTGAGAATTCTTCTGTCTAGCATTAGATGAAGAAATCCCATTTCCAACGAAATCCTCAAAGAGGTCCATATATCCACATGCAGACTTTACAAACACAGTGTTTCCAAACTGTTCTATGAAAAGAAAGGTTAAACTCTGTGAGTGGAATGCGCACATCACAAAGTGGTTTCTCAGACTGATTCTGTCTAGTTTTTATACGAAAATATTCCATTTTCTACCGTTGGCCCCAAAGCGCTTGAAATGTCCCCTTGCAAATTCCACAAAAAGAGGGTTTCATATCTGCTCTGTCTAAAGGAAGGTTGATCTCTCTGAGTTGAACTCACAAAACCCAAATATGTTACTGAGAATTCTTCTGTCTAGCATTTGTTGAAGAAATACCGTTTCCAACGAAATCCTCAAAGTGGTCCAAATATCCACTTGCAGAATTTACAAACAGAGTGTTTCCAAACTGTTCTATGAATAGAAAGGTTAAACTCTGTAAGTGGAATGCACACATCACAAAGTGGTTTCTCAGAATGATTCACTCTAGTTTTTATACGAAGATATTTCCTTTTCTACCGTTGGCCTCAAAGCGCATGAAATGTCCACATGCAAATTCCACAAAAAGATTGTTTCAAATCTGCTCTGTCTAAAGGAAGGTTCATCTCTGTGAGTTGAACACAGGCAACCCAAATAAGTTACTGAGAATCCTTCTGTCTAGCATTAGATGAAGAAATCCCGTTTCCAACGAAATCCTCAAAGAGGTCCAAATATCCACTAGCGGACTTTAGAAACAGAGTGTTTCCAAGCTGCTCTATGAAAAGAATGGTTAAACTCTGTGAGTGGAACGCACACATCACAAAGTGCTTTCTCAGAATGATTCTCTCTAGTTTTTATACGAATATTTTTCCTTTCCAAACGTTGGCCCCAAAGCGCTTGAAATGTCCACTTGCAAATTCCACAAAAAGAGGGTTTCAAATCTGCTCTGTCAAAAGGAAGGTTCAGCTCTGTGAGGTGAACACAAGAAACCCAAAGAAGTTCCTGAGAATTCTTCTGTCTGGCATTAGATGAAGAAATCCCGTTTCCAACGAAATCCTCAAAGAGGTCCAAATATCCACATGCAGACTTTACAAACACAGTGTTTCCAAACTGTTCTATGAAAAGAAAGGTTAAACTCTGTGAGTGGAACGCAAACATCAGAAAGTAGTTTCTCAGAATGATTCACTCTAGTTTTTATACGAAGATATTTCCTTTTCTACCGTTGGCCCCAAAGCGCTTGAAATGTCCACTTGCAAATTCCACAAAAAGAGGGTTTCAAATCTGCTCTGGCTAAAGGAATGTTCATCTCTGTGAGTTGAACACACGCAACCCAAAGAAGTTACTGAGAATTCTTCTGTCTAGCATTAGATGAAGAAATCCCGTTTCCAACGAAATACTCAAAGAGGTCCAAATATCCACATGCAGACTTTACAAACACAGTGTTTCCAAACTGTTCTATGAAAAAAAGGTTAAACTCTGTGAGTGGAGTGCACACATCAGAAAGTGGTTTCTCAGACTGATTCACTCTAGTTTTAATACGAAGATATTTCCTTTTCTTCCGTTGGCCCCAAAGCGCTTGAAATGTCCACTTGCAAATTCCACAAAAAGAGGGTTTCAAATCTGCTCTGTCTAAAGTAAAGTTCATCTCTGTGAGTCGAACACACACAACCCAAAGAAGTTACTGAGAATTCTTCTGTTTAGCATTAGATGAAGAAATCCCATTTCCAACGAAATCCTCAAAGAGGTCCATATATGAACATGCAGACTTTACAAACACAGTGTTTCCAAACTGTTCTATGAAAAGAAAGGTTAAACTCTGTGAGTGGAATGGACACATCACAAAGTAGTTTCTCAGTCTGATTCTCTCTAGTTTTTATACGAAGATATTTCATTTTCTACCGTTGGCTCCAAAGCGCTTGAAATGTCCACTTGCACATTCCACAAAAAGAGGGTTTCATATCTGCTCTGTCTAAAGGAAGGTTGATCTCTCTGACTTGAACTCACAAAACCCAAATAAGTTTCTGAGAATTCTTCTGTCTAGCATTTGTTGAAGAAATACCGTTTCCAATGAAATCCTCAAAGTGGTCAAATATCCACTTGCAGAATTTAGAAACAGAGTGTTTCCAAACTGTTCTATGAATAGAAAGGTTAAACTCCGTAAGTGCAACGCACACATCACAAAGTGGTTTCTCAGAATGATTCACTCTAGTTTTTATACGAAGATATTTCCTTTTCTACCGTTGGCCCCAAAGCCCTTGAAATGTCCACTTGCAAATTCCACAAAAAGATTGTTTCAAATCTGCTCTGTCTAAAGGAAGGTTCATCTCTGTGAGTTGAACACAGGCAAACCAAAGAAGTTACTGAGAATTCTTCTGTCTAGCATTAGAGGAAGAAATCCCGTTTCCAACGAAATCCTCAAAGAGGTCCAAATATCCACTTGCGGACTTTAGAAACAGAGTGTTTCCAAGCTGCTCTATGAAAAGATAGGTTAAACTCTGTGAGTTCAACGCACACATCAGAAAGTGGTTTCTCAGAATGATTCACTCTAGTTTTTATACGAAGATATTTCCTTTTCTACCGTTGGCCCCAAAGCACTTGAAATGTCCACTTGCAAATTCCACAAAAAGAGGGTTTCAAATCTGCTCTGTCTAAAGTAATGTTCATCTCTGTGAGTTGAACACATGCAACCCAAAGAAGTTACGGAGAATTCTTCTGTCTAGCATTAGATGAAGAAATCCCGTTTCCAACGAAATCCTCAAAGAGGTCCAAATATCCACGTGCAGACCTTACAAACACAGTGTTTCCAAACTGTTCTATGAAAAGAAAAGTTAAACTCCGTGAGTGGAACGCACACATCAGAAAGTAGTTTCTCAGAATGATTCACTCTAGTTTTTATACGAAGATATTTCCTTTTCTACCGTTGGACCCAAAGCGCTTGAAATGTCCAGTTGCAAATTCCAGAAAAAGAGGGTTTCAAATCTGCTCTGTCTAAAGTAAAGTTCATCTCTGTGAGTTGAACACACACAACCCAAAAAAGTTACAGAGAATTCTTCTGTCTAGCATTAGATGAAGAAATCCCGTTTCCAACGAAATCCTCAAAGAGGTCCAAATATCCACATGCAGACTTTACACAGTGTTTCCAAACTGTTCTATGAAAAAAAGGTTAAACTCTGTGAGTGGAATGCACACATCACAAAGTGGTTTCTCAGACTGATTCACTCTAGTTTTTATACGAAGATATTTCCTTTTCTACTGTTGGCCCCAAAGCGCTTGAAATGTCCACTTGCAAATTCCACAAAAAGAGGGTTCCAAATCTGCTCTGTCTAAAGGAAGGTTCATCTCTGTGAGTTGAACACAGGCAACCCAAAGAAGTTACTGAGAATTCTTCTGTCTAGCATTAGATGAAGAAATCCCATTTCCAACGAAATCCTCAAAGAGGTCCATATATCCACATGCAGACTTTACAAACACAGTGTTTCCAAACTGTTCTACGAAAAGAAAGGTTAAACTCTGTGAGTGGAATGCGCACATCACAAAGTGGTTTCTCAGACTGATTCTGTCTAGTTTTTATACGAAAATATTCCATTTTCTACCGTTGGCCCCAAAGCGCTTGAAATGTCCCCTTGCAAATTCCACAAAAAGAGGGTTTCATATCTGCTCTGTCTAAAGGAAGGTTGATCTCTCTGAGTTGAACTCACAAAACCCAAATATGTTACTGAGAATTCTTCTGTCTATCATTTGTTGAAGAAATACCGTTTCCAACGAAATCCTCAAAGTGGTCCAAATATCCACTTGCAGAATTTACAAACAGAGTGTTTCCAAACTGTTCTATGAATAGAAAGGTTAAACTCTGTAAGTGGAATGCACACATCACAAAGTGGTTTCTCAGAATGATTCACTCTAGTTTTTATACGAAGATATTTCCTTTTCTACCGTTGGCCTCAAAGCGCATGAAATGTCCACATGCAAATTCCACAAAAAGATTGTTTCAAATCTGCTCTGTCTAAAGGAAGGTTCATCTCTGTGAGTTGAACACAGGCAACCCAAATAAGTTACTGAGAATTCTTCTGTCTAGCATTAGATGAAGAAATCCCGTTTCCAACGAAATCCTCAAAGAGGTCCAAATATCCACTAGCGGACTTTAGAAACAGAGTGTTTCCAAGCTGCTCTATGAAAAGAATGGTTAAACTCTGTGAGTGGAACGCACAGATCACAAAGTGCTTTCTCAGAATGATTCTCTCTAGTTTTTATACGAATATTTTTCCTTTCCAAACGTTGGCCCCAAAGCGCTTGAAATGTCCACTTGCAAATTCCACAAAAAGAGGGTTTCAAATCTGCTCTGTCAAAAGGAAGGTTCAGCTCTGTGAGGTGAACACAAGAAACCCAAAGAAGTTCCTGAGAATTCTTCTGTCTGGCATTAGATGAAGAAATCCCGTTTCCAACGAAATCCTCAAAGAGGTCCAAATATCCACATGCAGACTTTACAAACACAGTGTTTCCAAACTGTTCTATGAAAAGAAAGGTTAAACTCTGTGAGTGGAACGCAAACATCAGAAAGTAGTTTCTCAGAATGATTCACTCTAGTTTTTATACGAAGATATTTCCTTTTCTACCGTTGGCCCCAAAGCGCTTGAAATGTCCACTTGCAAATTCCACAAAAAGAGGGTTTCAAATCTGCTCTGGCTAAAGGAATGTTCATCTCTGTGAGTTGAACACACGCAACCCAAAGAAGTTACTGAGAATTCTTCTGTCTAGCATTAGATGAAGAAATCCCGTTTCCAACGAAATACTCAAAGAGGTCCAAATATCCACATGCAGACTTTACAAACACAGTGTTTCCAAACTGTTCTATGAAAAAAAGGTTAAACTCTGTGAGTGGAGTGCACACATCACAAAGTGGTTTCTCAGACTGATTCACTCTAGTTTTAATACGAAGATATTTCCTTTTCTTCCGTTGGCCCCAAAGCGCTTGAAATGTCCACTTGCAAATTCCACAAAAAGAGGGTTTCAAATCTGCTCTGTCTAAAGTAAAGTTCATCTCTGTGAGTCGAACACACACAACCCAAAGAAGTTACTGAGAATTCTTCTGTTTAGCATTAGATGAAGAAATCCCATTTCCAACGAAATCCTCAAAGAGGTCCATATATGAACATGCAGACTTTACAAACACAGTGTTTCCAAACTGTTCTATGAAAAGAAAGGTTAAACTCTGTGAGTGGAATGGACACATCACAAAGTAGTTTCTCAGACTGATTCTCTCTAGTTTTTATACGAAGATATTTCATTTTCTACCGTTGGCTCCAAAGCGCTTGAAATGTCCACTTGCACATTCCACAAAAAGAGGGTTTCATATCTGCTCTGTCTAAAGGAAGGTTGATCTCTCTGACTTGAACTCACAAAACCCAAATAAGTTTCTGAGAATTCTTCTGTCTAGCATTTGTTGAAGAAATACCGTTTCCAATGAAATCCTCAAAGTGGTCAAATATCCACTTGCAGAATTTAGAAACAGAGTGTTTCCAAACTGTTCTATGAATAGAAAGGTTAAACTCCGTAAGTGCAACGCACACATCACAAAGTGGTTTCTCAGAATGATTCACTCTAGTTTTTATACGAAGATATTTCCTTTTCTACCGTTGGCCCCAAAGCCCTTGAAATGTCCACTTGCAAATTCCACAAAAAGATTGTTTCAAATCTGCTCTGTCTAAAGGAAGGTTCATCTCTGTGAGTTGAACACAGGCAAACCAAAGAAGTTACTGAGAATTCTTCTGTCTAGCATTAGAGGAAGAAATCCCGTTTCCAACGAAATCCTCAAAGAGGTCCAAATATCCACTTGCGGACTTTAGAAACAGAGTGTTTCCAAGCTGCTCTATGAAAAGATAGGTTAAACTCTGTGAGTTCAACGCACACATCAGAAAGTGGTTTCTCAGAATGATTCACTCTAGTTTTTATACGAACATATTTCCTTTTCTACCGTTGGCCCCAAAGCGCTTGAAATGTCCACTTGCAAATTCCACAAAAAGAGGGTTTCAAATCTGCTCTGTCTAAAGTAATGTTCATCTCTGTGAGTTGAACACATGCAACCCAAAGAAGTTACTGAGAATTCTTCTGTCTAGCATTAGATGAAGAAATCCCGTTACCAACGAAATCCTCAAAGAGGCCCAAATATCCAAGTGCAGACCTTACAAACAGTGTTTCCAAACTGTTCTATGAAAAGAAAGGTTAAACTCTGTGAGTGGAATGCACTCATCAGAAAGTATTTTCTCAGAACGATTCACTCTAGTTTTTATACGAAGATATTTCCTTTTCTACCGTTGGCCCCAAAGCGCTTGAAATGTCCACTTGCAAATTCCAGAAAAAGAGGGTTTCAAATCTGCTCTGTCTAAAGTAAAGTTCATCTCTGTGAGTTGAACACTAGCAACCCAAAGAAGTTACTGAGAATTCTTCTGTCTAGCATTACATGAAGAAATCCCGTTTCCAACGAAATCCTCAAAGAGGTCCAAATATCCACATGCAGACTTTACAAACACAGTGTTTCCAAACTGTTCTATGAAAAGAAAGGTTAAACTCTGTGAGTGGAATGCACACATCACAAAGTTGTTTCTCACACTGATTCACTCTAGTTTTTATACGAAGATATTTCCTTTTCTACCATTGGCCCCAAAGCGCTTGAAATGTCCACTTGCAAATTCCACAAAAAGAGGGTTTCAAATCTGCTCTGTCTAAAGTAAAGTTAATCTCTGTGAGTTGATCACACACAACCCAAAGAAGTTACTGAGAATTCTTCTGTTTAGCATTAAATGAAGAAATCCCATTTCCAACCAAATCCTCAAAGAGGTCCATATATCCACATGCAGACTTTACAAACACAGTGTTTCCAAACTGTTCTATGAAAAGAAAGGTTAAACTCTGTGAGTGGAACGCACACATCAGAAAGTGGTTTCTCAGAATGATTCACTCTAGTTTTTATACGAAGATATTTCCTTTTCTTCCGTTGGCGCCAAAGCGCTTGAAATGTCCAGTTACAAATTCCAGGAAAAGAGGGTTTCAAATCTGCTCTGTCTAAAGTAAAGTTCATCTCTGTGAGTTGAACAGACACAACCAAAAAAGTTACAGAGAATTCTTCTGTCTAGCATTAGATGAAGAAATCCCGTTTCCAACGAAATCCTCAAAGAGGTCCAAATATCCACATGCAGACTTTACACAGTGTTTCCAAACTGTTCTATGAAAAAAAGGTTAAACTCTGTGAGTAGAATGCACACATCACAAGGTGGTTTCTCAGAATGATTCACTCTAGTTTTTATACGAAGATATTTCCTTTTCTTCCGTTGGCCACAAAGCGCTTGAAATTTCCACTTGCAAATTCCACAAAAAGAGGGTTTCAAATCTGCTCTGTCAAAAGGAAGGTTCAGCTCTGTGAGGTGAACACAAGAAACCCAAAGAAGTTCCTGAGAATTCTTCTGTCTGGCATTAGATGAAGAAATCCCGTTTCCAACGAAATCCTCAAAGAGGTCCAAATATCCACATGCAGACTTTACAAACACAGTGTTTCCAAACTGTTCTATGAAAAGAAAGGTTAAACTCTGTGAGTGGAATGCAAACATCAGAAAGTAGTTTCTCAGAATGATTCACTCTAGTTTTTATACGAAGATATTTCCTTTTCTACCGTTGGCCCCAAAGCGCTTGAAATGTCCACTTGCAAATTCCACAAAAAGAGGGTTTCAAATCTGCTCTGTCTAAAGGAATGTTCATCTCTGTGAGTTGAACACACGCAACCCAAAGAAGTTACTGAGAATTCTTCTGTCTAGCATTAGATGAAGAAATCCCGTTTCCAACGAAATCTTCAAAGAGGTCCAAATATCCACATGCAGACCTTACAAACACAGTGTTTCCAAACTGTTCTATGAAAAAAAAGGTTAAACTCTGTGAGTGAAACGCACACATCAGAAAGTAGTTTCTCACAATGATTCACTCTAGTTTTTATACGAAGTTATTTCCTTTTCTATAGTTGGCCCCAAAGCGCTTGAAATGTCCACTTGCAAATTCCAGAAAAAGAGGGTTTCAAATCATCTCTGTCTAAAGTAAAGTTCATCTCTGTGAGTTGAGCACAAGCAACCCAAAGAAGTTACTGAGAATTCTTCTGTCTAGCATTAGATGAAGAAATCCCGTTTCCAACGAAATCCTCAAAGAGGTCCAAATATCCACATGCAGACTTTACAAACACAGTGTTTCCAAACTGTTCTATGAAAAAAAGGTTAAACTCTGTGAGTGGAGTGCACACATCACAAAGTGGTTTCTCAGACTGATTCACTCTAGTTTTAATACGAAGATATTTCCTTTTCTTCCGTTGGCCCCAAAGCGCTTGAAATGTCCACTTGCAAATTCCACAAAAAGAGGGTTTCAAATCTGCTCTGTCTAAAGTAAAGTTCATCTCTGTGAGTCGAACACACACAACCCAAAGAAGTTACTGAGAATTCTTCTGTTTAGCATTAGATGAAGAAATCCCATTTCCAACGAAATCCTCAAAGAGGTCCATATATGAACATGCAGACTTTACAAACACAGTGTTTCCAAACTGTTCTATGAAAAGAAAGGTTAAACTCTGTGAGTGGAATGGACACATCACAAAGTAGTTTCTCAGACTGATTCTCTCTAGTTTTTATACGAAGATATTTCATTTTCTACCGTTGGCTCCAAAGCGCTTGAAATGTCCACTTGCACATTCCACAAAAAGAGGGTTTCATATCTGCTCTGTCTAAAGGAAGGTTGATCTCTCTGACTTGAACTCACAAAACCCAAATAAGTTTCTGAGAATTCTTCTGTCTAGCATTTGTTGAAGAAATACCGTTTCCAATGAAATCCTCAAAGTGGTCAAATATCCACTTGCAGAATTTAGAAACAGAGTGTTTCCAAACTGTTCTATGAATAGAAAGGTTAAACTCCGTAAGTGCAACGCACACATCACAAAGTGGTTTCTCAGAATGATTCACTCTAGTTTTTATACGAAGATATTTCCTTTTCTACCGTTGGCCCCAAAGCCCTTGAAATGTCCACTTGCAAATTCCACAAAAAGATTGTTTCAAATCTGCTCTGTCTAAAGGAAGGTTCATCTCTGTGAGTTGAACACAGGCAAACCAAAGAAGTTACTGAGAATTCTTCTGTCTAGCATTAGATGAAGAAATCCCGTTTCCAACGAAATCCTCAAAGAGGTCCAAATATCCACTTGCGGCCTTTAGAAACAGAGTGTTTCCAAGCTGCTCTATGAAAAGAAAGGTTAAACTCTGTGAGTGGAACGCACACATCAGAAAGTAGTTTCTCAGAATGATTCACTCTAGTTTTTATATGAAGATATTTCCTTTTCTACCGTTGGCCCCAAAGCGCTTGAAATGTCCAGTTGCAAATTCCAGGAAAAGAGGGTTTCAAATCTGCTCTGTCTAAAGGAATGTTCATCTCTGTGAGTTGAACACACGCAACCCAAAGAAGTTACTGAGAATTCTTCTGTCTAGCATTAGATGAAGAAATCCCGTTTCCAACGAAATACTCAAAGAGGTCCAAATATCCACATGCAGACTTTACAAACACAGTGTTTCCAAACTGTTCTATGAAAAGAAAGGTTAAACTCTGTGAGTGGAACGCAAACATCAGAAAGTAGTTTCTCAGAATGATTCACTCTAGTTTTTATACGAAGATATTTCCTTTTCTACCGTTGGCCCCAAAGCGCTTGAAATGTCCACTTGCAAATTCCACAAAAAGAGGGTTTCAAATCTGCTCTGTCTAAAGGAATGTTCATCTCTGTGAGTTGAACACACGCAACCCAAAGAAGTTACTAAGAATTCTTCTGTCTAGCATTAGATGAAGAAATCCCGTTTCCAACGAAATCCTCAAAGAGGTCCAAATATCCACATGCAGACCTTACAAACACAGTGTTTCCAAACTGTTCTATGAAAAAAAAGGTTAAACTCTGTGAGTGAAACGCACACATCAGAAAGTAGTTTCTCACAATGATTCACTCTAGTTTTTATACGAAGTTATTTCCTTTTCTACAGTTGGCCCCAAAGCGCTTGAAATGTCCACTTGCAAATTCCAGAAAAAGAGGGTTTCAAATCATCTCTGTCTAAAGTAAAGTTCATCTCTGTGAGTTGAACACAAGCAACCCAAAGAAGTTACTGAGAATTCTTCTGTCTAGCATTAGATGAAGAAATCCCGTTTCCAACGAAATCCTCAAAGAGGTCCAAATATCCACATGCAGACTTTACAAACACAGTGTTTCCAAACTGTTCTATGAAAAAAAGGTTAAACTCTGTGAGTGGAGTGCACACATCACAAAGTGGTTTCTCAGACTGATTCACTCTAGTTTTAATACGAAGATATTTCCTTTTCTTCCGTTGGCCCCAAAGCGCTTGAAATGTCCACTTGCAAATTCCACAAAAAGAGGGTTTCAAATCTGCTCTGTCTAAAGTAAAGTTCATCTCTGTGAGTCGAACACACACAACCCAAAGAAGTTACTGAGAATTCTTCTGTTTAGCATTAGATGAAGAAATCCCATTTCCAACGAAATCCTCAAAGAGGTCCATATATGAACATGCAGACTTTACAAACACAGTGTTTCCAAACTGTTCTATGAAAAGAAAGGTTAAACTCTGTGAGTGGAATGGACACATCACAAAGTAGTTTCTCAGACTGATTCTCTCTAGTTTTTATACGAAGATATTTCATTTTCTACCGTTGGCTCCAAAGCGCTTGAAATGTCCACTTGCACATTCCACAAAAAGAGGGTTTCATATCTGCTCTGTCTAAAGGAAGGTTGATCTCTCTGACTTGAACTCACAAAACCCAAATAAGTTTCTGAGAATTCTTCTGTCTAGCATTTGTTGAAGAAATACCGTTTCCAATGAAATCCTCAAAGTGGTCAAATATCCACTTGCAGAATTTAGAAACAGAGTGTTTCCAAACTGTTCTATGAATAGAAAGGTTAAACTCCGTAAGTGCAACGCACACATCACAAAGTGGTTTCTCAGAATGATTCACTCTAGTTTTTATACGAAGATATTTCCTTTTCTACCGTTGGCCCCAAAGCCCTTGAAATGTCCACTTGCAAATTCCACAAAAAGATTGTTTCAAATCTGCTCTGTCTAAAGGAAGGTTCATCTCTGTGAGTTGAACACAGGCAAACCAAAGAAGTTACTGAGAATTCTTCTGTCTAGCATTAGATGAAGAAATCCCGTTTCCAACGAAATCCTCAAAGAGGTCCAAATATCCACTTGCGGCCTTTAGAAACAGAGTGTTTCCAAGCTGCTCTATGAAAAGAAAGGTTAAACTCTGTGAGTGGAACGCACACATCAGAAAGTAGTTTCTCAGAATGATTCACTCTAGTTTTTATATGAAGATATTTCCTTTTCTACCGTTGTCCCCAAAGCGCTTGAAATGTCCAGTTGCAAATTCCAGGAAAAGAGGGTTTCAAATCTGCTCTGTCTAAAGGAATGTTCATCTCTGTGAGTTGAACACACGCAACCCAAAGAAGTTACTGAGAATTCTTCTGTCTAGCATTAGATGAAGAAATCCCGTTTCCAACGAAATCCTCAAAGAGGTCCAAATATCCACGTGCAGACCTTACAAACACAGTGTTTCCAAACTGTTCTATGAAAAGAAAAGTTAAACTCTGTGAGTGGAACGCACACATCAGAAAGTAGTTTCTCAGAATGATTCACTCTAGTTTTTATACGAAGATATTTCCTTTTCTACCGTTGGACCCAAAGCGCTTGAAACGTCCAGTTGCAAATTCCAGAAAAAGAGGGTTTCAAATCTGCTCTGTCTAAAGTAAAGTTCATCTCTGTGAGTTGAACACACACAACCAAAAAAGTTACAGAGAATTCTTCTGTCTAGCATTAGATGAAGAAATCCCGTTTCCAACGAAATCCTCAAAGAGGTCCAAATATCCACATGCAGACTTTACACAGTGTTTCCAAACTGTTCTATGAAAAAAAGGTTAAACTCTGTGAGTAGAATGCACACATCACAAAGTGGTTTCTCAGAATGATTCACTCTAGTTTTTATACGAAGATATTTCCTTTTCTTCCGTTGGCCACAAAGCGCTTGAAATTTCCACTTGCAAATTCCACAAAAAGAGGGTTTCAAATCTGCTCTGTCAAAAGGAAGGTTCAGCTCTGTGAGGTGAACACAAGAAACCCAAAGAAGTTCCTGAGAATTCTTCTGTCTGGCATTAGATGAAGAAATCCCGTTTCCAACGAAATCCTCAAAGAGGTCCAAATATCCACATGCAGACTTTACAAACACAGTGTTTCCAAACTGTTCTATGAAAAGAAAGGTTAAACTCTGTGAGTGGAACGCAAACATCAGAAAGTATTTTCTCAGAATGATTCACTCTAGTTTTTATACGAAGATATTTCCTTTTCTACCGTTGGCCCCAAAGCGCTTGAAATGTCCACTTGCAAATTCCACAAAAAGAGGGTTTCAAATCTGCTCTGTCTAAAGGAATGTTCATCTCTGTGAGTTGAACACACGCAACCCAAAGAAGTTACTGAGAATTCTTCTGTCTAGCATTAGATGAAGAAATCCCGTTTCCAACGAAATCCTCAAAGAGGTGCAAATATCCACATGCAGACCTTAAAAACACAGTGTTTCCAAACTGTTCTATGAAAAAAAAGGTTAAACTCTGTGAGTGGAACGCACACATCATTAAGTAGTTTCTCACAATGATTCACTCTAGTTTTTATACGAAGTTATTTCCTTTTCTACCGTTGGCCCCAAAGCGCTTGAAATGTCCACTTGCCAATTCCACAAAAAGAGGGTTTCAAATCTGCTCTGTCTAAAGTAATGTTCATCTCTGTGAGTTGAACACACGCAACCCAAAGAAGTTACTGAGAATTCTTCTGTCTAGCATTAGAAGAAGAAATCCCGTTACCAACGAAATCCTCAAAGAGGTCCAAATATCCACATGCAGACCTTACAAACACAGTGTTTCCAAAATGTTCTATGAAAAAAAAGGTTAAACTCTGTGAGTGGAATGCACTCATCAGAAAGTATTTTCTCAGAACGATTCACTCTAGTTTTTATACGAAGATATTTCCTTTTCTACCGTTGGCCCCAAAGCGCTTGAAATGTCCACTTGCAAATTCCAGAAAAAGAGGGTTTCAAATCTGCTCTGTCTAAAGTAAAGTTCATCTCTGTGAGTTGAACACTAGCAACCCAAAGAAGTTACTGAGAATTCTTCTGTCTAGCATTAGATGAAGAAATCCCGTTTCCAACGAAATCCTCAAAGAGGTCCAAATATCCACATGCAGACTTTACAAACACAGTGTTTCCAAACTGTTCTATGAAAAGAAAGGTTAAACTCTGAGTGGAATGCACACATCACAAAGTGGTTTCTCACACTGATTCACTCTAGTTTTTATACGAAGATATTTCCTTTTCTACCGTTGGCCCCAAAGCGCTTGAAATGTCCACTTGCAAATTCCATAAAAAGAGGGTTTCAAATCTGCTCTGTCTAAAGTAAAGTTAATCTCTGTGAGTTGATCACACACAACCCAAAGAAGTTACTGAGAATTCTTCTGTTTAGCATTAGATGAAGAAATCCCATTTCCAACGAAATCCTCAAAGAGGTCCATATATCCACATGCAGACTTTACAAACACAGTGTTTCCAAACTGTTCTATGAAAAGAAAGGTTAAACTCTGTGAGTGGAACGCACAAATCAGAAAGTGGTTTCTCAGAATGATTCACTCTAGTTTTTATACGAAGATATTTCCTTTTCTACCGTTGGCCCCAAAGCGCTTGAAATGTCCAGTTGCAAATTCCAGGAAAAGAGGGTTTCAAATCTGCTCTGTCTAAAGGAATGTTCATCTCTGTGAGTTGAACACACGCAACCCAAAGAAGTTACTGAGAATTCTTCTGTCTAGCATTAGATGAAGAAATCCCGTTTCCAACGAAATCCTCAAAGAGGTCCAAATATCCACGTGCAGACCTTACAAACACAGTGTTTCCAAACTGTTCTATGAAAAGAAAAGTTAAACTCTGTGAGTGGAACGCACACATCAGAAAGTAGTTTCTCAGAATGATTCACTCTAGTTTTTATACGAAGATATTTCCTTTTCTACAGTTGGACCCAAAGCGCTTGAAATGTCCAGTTCCAAATTCCAGAAAAAGAGGGTTTCAAATCTGCTCTGTCTAAAGTAAAGTTCATCTCTGTGAGTTGAACACACACAACCAAAAAAGTTACAGAGAATTCTTCTGTCTAGCATTAGATGAAGAAATCCCGTTTCCAACGAAATACTCAAAGAGGTCCAAATATCCACATGCAGACTTTACACAGTGTTTCCAAACTGTTCTATGAAAAAAAGGTTAAACTCTGTGAGTAGAATGCACACATCACAAAGTGGTTTCTCAGAATGATTCACTCTAGTTTTTATACGAAGATATTTCCTTTTCTTCCGTTGGCCACAAAGCGCTTGAAATTACCACTTGCAAATTCCACAAAAAGAGGGTTTCAAATCTGCTCTGTCAAAAGGAAGGTTCAGCTCTGTGAGGTGAACACAAGAAACCCGAAGAAGTTCCTGAGAATTCTTCTGTCTGGCATTAGATGAAGAAATCCCGTTTCCAACGAAATCCTCAAAGAGGTCCAAATATCCACATGCAGACTTTACAAACACAGTGTTTCCAAACTGTTCTATGAAAAGAAAGGTTAAACTCTGTGAGTGGAACGCAAACATCAGAAAGTAGTTTCTCAGAATGATTCACTCTAGTTTTTATACGAAGATATTTCCTTTTCTACCGTTGGCCCCAAAGCGCTTGAAATCTCCACTTGCAAATTCCAGAAAAAGAGGGTTTCAAATCTGCTCTGTCTAAAGTAAAGTTCACCTCTGTGAGTCGAACACACACAACCCAAAGAAGTTACTGAGAATTCTTCTGTTTAGCATTAGATGAAGAAATCCCATTTCCAACGAAATCCTCAAAGAGGTCCATATATGAACATGCAGACTTTACAAACACAGTGTTTCCAAACTGTTCTATGAAAAGAAAGGTTAAACTCTGTGAGTGGAATGGACACATCAGAAAGTAGTTTCTCAGACTGATTCTCTCTAGTTTTTATACGAAGATATTTCATTTTCTACCGTTGGCTCCAAAGCGCTTGAAATGTCCACTTGCACATTCCACAAAAAGAGGGTTTCATATCTGCTCTGTCTAAAGGAAGGTTGATCTCTCTGACTTGAACTCACAATACCCAAATAAGTTTCTGAGAATTCTTCTGTCTAGCATTTGTTGAAGAAATACCGTTTCCAATGAAATCCTCAAAGTGGTCAAATATCCACTTGCAGAATTTAGAAACAGAGTGTTTCCAAACTGTTCTATGAATAGAAAGGTTAAACTCCGTAAGTGCAACGCACACATCACAAAGTGGTTTCTCAGAATGATTCACTCTAGTTTTCATACGAAGATATTTCCTTTTCTGCCGTTGGCCCCAAAGCCCTTGAAATGTCCACTTGCAAATTCCACAAAAAGATTGTTTCAAATCTGCTCTGTCTAAAGGAAGGTTCATCTCTGTGAGTTGAACACAGGCAAACCAAAGAAGTTACTGAGAATTCTTCTGTCTAGCATTAGATGAAGAAATCCCGTTTCCAACGAAATCCTCAAAGAGGTCCAAATATCCACTTGCAGACTTTAGAAACAGAGTGTTTCCAAGCTGCTCTATGAAAAGATAGGTTAAACTCTGTGAGTTCAACGCACACATCAGAAAGTGGTTTCTCAGAATGATTCACTCTAGTTTTTATACGAAGATATTTCCTTTTCTACAGTTGGCCCCAAAGCGCTTGAAATGTCCACTTGCAAATTCCACAAAAAGAGGGTTTCAAATCTGCTCTGTCTAAAGGAATGTTCATCTCTGTGAGTTGAACACATGCAACCCAAAGTAGTTACTGAGAATTCTTCTGTCTAGCATTAGATGAAGAAATCCCGTTACCGAAGAAATCCCTTTACCAACGAAATCCTCAAAGAGGCCCAAATATCCTAGTGCAGACCTTACAAACAGTGTTTCCAAACTGTTCTATGAAAAGAAAGGTTAAACTCTGTGAGTGGAATGCACTCATCAGAAAGTATTTTCTCAGAACGATTCACTCTAGTTTTTATACGAAGATATTTCCTTTTCTACAGTTGGCCCCAAAGCGCTTGAAATGTCCACTTGCAAATTCCAGAAAAAGAGGGTTTCAAATCTGCTCTGTCTAAAGTAAAGTTCATCTCTGTGAGTTGAACACTAGCAACCCAAAGAAGTTACTGAGAATTCTTCTGTCTAACATTACATGAAGAAATCCCGTTTCCAACGAAATACTCAAAGAGGTCCAAATATCCACATGCAGACTTTACAAACACAGTGTTTCCAAACTGTTCTATGAAAAAAAGGTTAAACTCTGTGAGTGGAGTGCACACATCACAAAGTGGTTTCTCAGACTGATTCACTCTAGTTTTAATACGAAGATATTTCCTTTTCTTCCGTTGGCCCCAAAGCGCTTGAAATGTCCACTTGCAAATTCCACAAAAAGAGGGTTTCAAATCTGCTCTGTCTAAAGTAAAGTTCATCTCTGTGAGTCGAACACACACAACCCAAAGAAGTTACTGAGAATTCTTCTGTTTAGCATTAGATGAAGAAATCCCATTTCCAACGAAATCCTCAAAGAGGTCCATATATGAACATGCAGACTTTACAAACACAGTGTTTCCAAACTGTTCTATGAAAAGAAAGGTTAAACTCTGTGAGTGGAATGGACACATCACAAAGTAGTTTCTCAGACTGATTCTCTCTAGTTTTTATACGAAGATATTTCATTTTCTACCGTTGGCTCCAAAGCGCTTGAAATGTCCACTTGCACATTCCACAAAAAGAGGGTTTCATATCTGCTCTGTCTAAAGGAAGGTTGATCTCTCTGACTTGAACTCACAAAACCCAAATAAGTTTCTGAGAATTCTTCTGTCTAGCATTTGTTGAAGAAATACCGTTTCCAATGAAATCCTCAAAGTGGTCAAATATCCACTTGCAGAATTTAGAAACAGAGTGTTTCCAAACTGTTCTATGAATAGAAAGGTTAAACTCCGTAAGTGCAACGCACACATCACAAAGTGGTTTCTCAGAATGATTCACTCTAGTTTTTATACGA